>NC_072794.1:144329127-144638189 GCF_028583425.1 Eublepharis macularius | reverse complement strand
GGCTGTGAAATGCCAGAAGGAAAATTTCAGCCCATTATAACATCTCCAGGTCTAAACCCAGCTCTGGAGGGCAGCTCTAGTCCATTTCCATTCCTCACTGCCCTTTGGTTAAAATCCCACACAATTTTAGACTGGAGAGGTGAAATTGACAGAGCCTTCTGGGAGATGAAGATGAAATTAACAAACCCTCTGAGGAGTGATCTCCGCTGGCTCTGTATTTTTAAACTACCCTTCCCAGCTAACATTGTGTCTACCTACACTTGATGAACACACACTGAGGCATCTCATGTAGAGAGACAGTGCTGACAAACTGCTCACTTATTCTGCACAAGGAAGGCATAAGATCTATATATTTTTTTTAAGTCAGTTTTCTCAGGGAGCCAGGTCTTGTACCACATTATTCTACAAGTCTAACACGGACTCCTATAGCTTATCTCCCACTTTACTACTGCAAGTACAGGGTTAAGATCCACCTGAAGAGGTTCCTGGTTTTACTGGATTAAGCTCTGTCTCTCCCCGTTACTGCATTCTCCCGGTTGCTCTGATAAACCATTGCTCCACATTCCCTTATTTAGTAAGAGACTTCTCTGCTGACTCCAGTGCTTTCAATACGTCATTTACACCATACTCCACCAGCGTCTCCTCAGGAGACGCTCATTCCTGCCTGTGTAGATTTGAAATGCTGATCACACTGGAACATATAAGTTAACATTGCTCAGAAGCATGATTGGCTAGAAGCTGCCCAGGAAAGCGATACGAGGGCTGCAGTTCAAGTCTCAGCAGACCTCTGTTATTTTAAGGATGGGCTCAGATGTGCTCCGCAAATGAGCGGGATAGGGACTGTTCAAGTTTAAAACGTTTCTTTGGAAGTCAGTGATTTATGAAGACAAAAAGCAGCCAGTGTACACACAAACTATGCAGACATCACTATTTATAGGTTATTTTACCCTCTTGTTCGGCAAGGCGGAATGGCTGCAAGACAGTTTATACCCAAACAGTACTTTGTAGGAAGGTTCTGTTCCAATCTTTGCATGATTCTCATCAGCAATCACGTCACACCATTGCCTGGAATGTCAATGAGCAACTGACCTAGGACAGAAAGCAGTCCTAAAACTTTTCCCGTAAACTGCTCTCTTATATAGTGAGGAGAAAAATCGTACTTGCCAAGCTTCAGCTTCCTGGTAATTCAGCTGCTAGAGGTGAGAAACACTTTTTCAGGCCAGGTCTTGGCAACCCTGGTTCCAAAGGTGAACGGAAAAGGTATTTTCCAATATTCCTACAGAAGCTTTGCCATGATTAAGTACCTGATTCAAAACATGCACAGTTTAATGACCAATGAACCTTCCTGTGCATAATCTCATGGGCTGGCGTGAGCAGGATTAGTTTTTGGATGTAGAAGAAACAATAATTTAGGTTTTGTTGCATGCACCAGGCAAAATACTTACTAAAAACAGATTTTTCCTGGCTTTTTGCGGCAGGCATTACACTGGTTCTATCTTTTTGTTTCCCTCTAGAAGTTTGTATCCTGGATGACAGGCAGGCAGCCCAACCGTAAGGCTGCATCCTGTGGCCCTGCTTCACTAACAGTGGCTCTTAGCTATGGCAGCTCTCCTTTTAATCTTCCTTCACTTCCCACATTCAAAAGTGCCAGCAGCAATTTCTGCACACTCTCCCAAGTACTCATCTCAGACTCGACCAGTATAGTTATTGTTCTTTCTCTTAAAGCAATGGTAATAATCACCCCTGCAGGTGACAGCCCTCTCAGGAAGCATCCATAGCCATTAAAGGAACGCTCTTGTCCAGAAGCACTTTAGGCAAAACCAGGGTCATACAGACTGCTGGTGGGGAAGGAAGGAGGGTTCCTCCTGAGCATTCAAAAAAGCTATACTGGAGGTCATTGGAGCCACATGTGCAGAAGTCACGAAGGGAGGGGGTTGTAGGAAGATGGAAAATTCAGCGCAATTGAGTGAAAAATTTAGCTGGAGTCAACCCAGAGTCATCACAGGGCAAACTCACACCAATACTGGGGGAGGGGGGGAAATCTATTCCCCATTCACAGGTTAACTAAAATCACTGTGCTTCAGAAACAAGAACATTTCATCTTAACACTTCTTACCAATCCAAGTGTAAGAAAAAAGAACAGAAAGCAACCATGTACTCATGGCTTTTCATCACGTTCATTAACAGAATGGATTTCAGTGGGATCTTCTTTTTAAGTACATACACATACCAAATACAATTTGCCGAGGTAGATCTCTAGGGCTGGACCCAATGGATCTGTTCAGTTAATTGTACCTCCTTGGTACAAAGAGACTTCCCCTGATTTGAGAGCTTCTCATCAGCCTCCTGCATCAGGGGACAGCTTCTTGAGGCAAACTGCAGTGTAACCATTAGCGCAACAGATCTAGAGGATCTTGCCCACTGTGTACATAACTCATCTGCAGCCTTTGACAAAAGACAAAAAAGCAGTATGTTCTCTTTATCAGATGCCAAGTTCTCAGCATGTCTAATCAAAACCCATTTTTAAAGCCACTTAGTACTTTCACCCCATAACTTGATCAACTCCCAATTTGCAACAAAGCTCAGAAGTTCCTCGTTTAAAGAAGCTCTTGTCACTGCACAAATTAACAGAATTAGAGGTGGGCATGGACTAGGAAAAAACCACGGACCATGGGTCCATGGTCTGTGACGTTTCATGGACCACAAACCACGAACTTTTCACGGTCCAGCGCCAGTTTGTGAATCAACCAGTTTGTCAGTCCGGGCTGGCGCTGGAGCTCTTTAACCCTCCTCCCCCTTGCTCCAGCTGACTGGCAGGCCACCAGTCAGCTGGAGCAAGGGAGGGATATATATGTTAAAATGCTTCCAGCGCTGCTTGCCAGCGGGACGGGGAGACTTTAACGGACCAATGGACCAGTGAAAAGTCCATGGGGTCCATGGAAAATGGGCGTCCCACAACCTGCCGGTTTACGAACACCAAACCAGCTCAGTCCATGTTAAATTTTGGTCTGCTTTCCAGTCCGTGCCCACCTCTAATCAGAATGTAATTAACAAGATGTAAAGAGTCTGGGTCTCTGAGAACAGTGTGGCGTAATGGCTAAAGTGTCAGACTAGAATCTGGGATACTCAGTCACACAAACTCAGCCTAACCTACTTTACAGGGTTGTTGTGAGGTTAAAATGGAGGAGAGAAGAATGACGTAGGCTGCTTTGGGTCCTCATTGGGGAGGAAGGTAGAGTATAAATGATGTAAATAAATGAATCTGAGGTTGTTGCAATCACTTGTGAATCTCGTAGCTTTGACCCTGTTTTTTTTGGAAAAGATGCTTTAAAATGTGCAAATGGCCGTGCCCCTCTGTTCCTGACTCTGCTTGACAATACCTATGATACACGAGTCAGACTTGCAGCTATATGTAGCATTGGGCATCTGAAGTTGCCAAGAATGGTCCTAAGGTACTATTTGCTGTAGTTGAATTGATATTTTGTAGTCCTTGAAGTTCGTGGAGTCGATATCAACTGTATATTTTATTTGTTAATTGTAAATTTGCTACAGCCAATGGCTAATTGCAGTAAATTTAATACAACTTGAGAAGTTCCTAAGCACTCTGGGGCCTGATTTTGCTCAAGAGCACGGCACAGGAGGAGGTGGGACTTCAGTCTTCCCTCCCATGCTGTTTTGCTGAGCTGAAATGGCTGCTGAGTGGTGTGTGTGTGTGTGAGTTTATCTTGCTGTGAGGCAGAGCTGAGCATCTTTCTGTCTGTTACGTTTTTCTTTTTAACACTATGGCTGCAATTTGGCCAGTGCAATTTAGACAGAATAAGGTGCAGTGCTTATTGATTATTCAGGATAGGGGAATTCGGACACAATGTTGTTTTCACCCCAGACTGTCTAATTTTTGTCATGCCCTTCTTCCAAGGAACTGTCTCCATAGTTCTCTCCTTTTCTATATTCTCACAGCAGCCCTGTAAGGTAGACTCAGCTGGACGCGTATGTGACAGGCCTAAAGTTGCCCATTGACTTTTATGGCAGAGTAAAGATCTGAACCTGGGTCTCCCAGTTATCTCCGGAGCATGCCAGTGGGATGTACTGAGCCACATCCAGAATGACAAAAGATGCTGGCTCTCTTCATAGCATGCTCAAAAACCCACATGTAAAGCACAGCAAGACTATAAATAAAGGCATCTGAGCTGTGGAACTGCTCCGTGAACACCAACCAGTTTATAAAAGGCTTTTTTTATTATACACTATTTACACTAAACCAAAGCGGGAACTTCATGGTGGTTTACATCAAGGACTGGAATGTTCTCCCAGGGGACGGCATCCCTCCCCTAGTGCTGCTTGGTGATAATTTCCTATTAAGGAAACTTTGGAGCAAAAGAAAATAGCCTTCTTGGAGCCCTTTTCCTCTTCTCGGATATTGCACAGCTGCTTGGAGATACTGGAAGGAAGGTCTTGCAACCTCACCGCTAGTAAAATGGGCCCTTGCTTATATATTTCAGGTTGATTAGATCTGGAATTTGTGGCCGAAGGCATCTTTCCCTATTAATGTAGCCAAGTGTTCCCTTTAGTTTAAAGATTTATTATCCATCTTTCAAAAACAAATTAAATAGGGGAACAAACTACCCAGTGGATTGTATGATAAATCAGTTAGAATCAATATAATTAAGTAGCATTGTAAAACCCAGCCCCTCCCCTCCCCGCCCTCAATCTTCAGTTGAAGAGTTTATGAATAGAGGATATTGAGCATCTCACCACCCAAAAGCTTGGGTTTTTACGCAGTTTCTTGAAATCAGACAGAGACTGACTCGGGCATGTTTTAATGCAGTTCCAGACAGGAGACTCTGCAGTGGATAAGGTTCCAGCTACTATCCCTATCAGTCTTGGAAAAAAATGGAACATATGGCCAAGCCTCTGCTGCTGATATGAGAAAATTATAGTCCTCATAAACTAGAAACAATCCATAAAACATCACTGAATGAGCACATTACAGTGGCGTTTCATGCTGGTCCATAATCTTTTTGGAGACATAGCACCCTGGCATTTCAGATAATAGCCTTGTCCACTTTTTTTCTGCTTAGTAACCTCCGAGGACAACAGTAGTACAATTTCCCCTGGCAGTTGGGCCTGTTGCTAAATGATTTGGGAATCTTTCTTTCTTTCTTTCCCCTAAATCTAGCTTCTGCTGCTGAACTGTGGTTCTCGAAAGCTTATGCTACAGTAAAGTTGGTTAGTCTTAAAGGTGCTACTGGACTCTTTTCTGTTTTGCTGAGAACTTTGTGATCAACATTATTGCCAGGCCTGTAAGTCATCATCACTTAGGTTAACAACAACCTAGAGCCACTAATGACAATCCTTTGGCAAAAATACCTAAGTACTAACTACATATCCCACATTAGTTGTGAATGACACATGCGCATTAAACAAACCAGTGTTTTCTTCTCAAGAACATATAGGAGTGAAAGCCCAATTCTTTCTTTCGCAGAGTTTACTAAGCCAAGCGGCAATTTTTGTGGTGCAGCTAGTCTGGTGTAGAGGTCAGAGTGCTGGACTGGGATCTGGGGGAGACCCAAGTTCAAATCCCCACACTGCTATGAAAGCTTGCGGGATGGCCTTAGGCCAGTCACACACTTAGCCTAACCTACCTCACAGGGTAGTTGTGAGGAAAAATGGAGGAGAGCAAAACCATGTAAGCTACTTTGGTCCCTATTGGGGAGAAAGGCAGGATAAAAATTAAGTAAATTAAAATAATTTTTAAATGCAGGTCTGCCACTGGCAAAAATGCAAGTCATCTTTGTTTTATACTTGGAACGCTATAACCAAGAACAAACACTTTGTTTGAGGCCCTTCATTAGCATACTAATTTCTTATTTATGCCTCTACTCATACTTCAGTTCATTCTGCTGATACAAATGCGTGAGTGTTAATTTACCCCTCTCTTTTATGGCAAGGTCTACTACCTCAGACATCTGCTAATCTCCCGTTAACATCTCTGCTGAGACAAATGAATCACTACTAGAAGACGGAGCAGTCTATCAGCTTAATAAAGAATACAATCCACCAGAAAGCTTTCTTGTACAAGCCTCATTGAAATGAATGGTAGTACAGCATGAACATGCGGGGGGGGGGGTGTTTTCTTGTGCAACGCCCGTTTATTTCAATGTTTGTCATTGATTTTTGCCCTCCAGATTCTGCAAACATAGAATGTTATTGAAGGGGTGTGTTACTGGAACTGCTCTGTTAATAGGACGGGGAGTTAGCTTAGCAGTCCAGAACTAGAACAGCGCGGATCTAGCCAATGTATACCAAGGTCTTGCCAAACGGAAATCTCTGTGACAAAGAGGCAAACTACAAGTATTCAATCAATAACGTGTATTTTCTAATGGTGTTGCGTATGCCTAATCTTCCACACACATACAAGATTGCATACAAGAGCTAAGGAATACAGAGTAGGATAATTAGAGACTAATACACAAGCCGGGTATCACGATGAATTGGGACAAGCTCACCTTCCTGAAGTGGAGTAGAGATCTCAGCAGCGAAGGGGGGGGGGTCCAGTGCCTGCACCAAGACCCCAGGTAGATGGGTAACACTGAAATTAGGACAGGAATGACGCGCGCCCTCGGATTCGAGAGGCTAGCTTATATACCCTCAGAGCACCCAGGGGCTGGCGCCTTATTCTGTGGTTCTCACGACTTAAATCAAAGAAATTGAGCCCATCGGGACTGCCTTGATTGGACCATGTTTGAAGTCTGATTAATTTATAAATGACACCTTTGGGGAGAGGGGCTGGAAAGGAAGAAGGGGATCCGGGCCGTTTGCTCGTTCCCAGCGCACATCCTGGTGCCTTCAGCCCGGAGTTCAAAGGTTGCTTTGATGTGCGCTTGTTGATTGCCCTGGCTGACTGATGATCAATCTCCATTCTGGCTAGGTGTTAAGAAATGCGGAGGAGAGTGGGATTCTCTTGCAGCGTACGTGATCTGCTCGTTTCTTCGCAATGGCTTCCCAAAGCAGGCTGTTCCCCTCTGCTTCTTGGCTGTTGGCTAGGGCTTACCCGCAGATTGTCTGGTAGTGAGGGCAACCAGCCCACGGGAGGCTCCCGGCAGGAGCTGGCCAGGGAGCGCCTGGCCACCCTCGCGGAAGGTTTCCCCTGGCTGGCGTCTGGCTGCTGGCAGCGTAGCTGGAGCCCAGAGTGAGGCAAGCTCTCATGGCAGGCAAGGGAGCAGCGTTTAAGACACAGTCCATGGTTGGCAACAGGGCAGCATCACACAGGAGAGTCCAGATATAAGCTTGAGCAGGGCAGTGCCACGTAAGAGTTTTGAGAGCAATTGTCCAGGAACTGTCAGTCTGTTGCAGCATCAGATATGAAACTGACACGTGTATTAGAGGAACACAGGCACGGCAGTCTTTTAGTGTAGAACTCAGACCCAGTTCGTGGCTGGCCTCTGGAGGGAGGGGGGGCTGCTCGGTAACAATTTCCCCCCCTCGGGGACTACCCGACTCAGGAGGGTCGGTCCCCGAACATGTCTTCACTGTTGGGCAAGAGTGGTACCTCTGGTGGTTGAGCATCCAGGGGGTGGGGGAGGGAAGGGGGGAGGAAGGGGAGGTGTCATTCGCAAATTTGGTATGGAGAACCACACAGCCAGATTACAAAATTTAGATCAGCCAATGGGCTGCACATCTCTGTGTCCACCTCAGGAAAGCTACCCATATAGGTATGTATAAACACATGTACATAAACACATACACACATATTTCCAAGATGCACCCGTTAGCACAAGCATGAATACACAGTTTCATAATATGCAAGATAACTCATATGCACATACTTAAGGGCAGAGACATTTCACAGAATGATCAGTGGTTATAAAAACACAAGGCAATTCATTCAGGTAAAAGCGGGAAGCAGATCATACATGGTTTGAAACAATTCACATCTCATTTCCGGGTGAGGGGTACATAGCAACTCATAAGCCCAGACACAGGTGTAAAGCAATTCATGAATGCATAGTAATTCATGGGTACAGAGCAATTCATAAAAGAGCAATTTGTAAACACAAAACAATTCATTCATAGACCTATCCACTCATAGAGGGTGGAAGTAATCATACAAGACTAGACGTCGCATCACAATTCATGAATAAACATCATTCCCATGTGGCTAGACTCAGAGGTGGCTTACAGTGGTACAGATGCATACATAAGAACCATGGTTATTTCATATATGGCCAAAATCAAAGGCAAAGCATAGACATGGGTACTGGTGGTATGGCCATAGGCTGAGCTGAGGACATTTTATACCGAGATAAAATATGCATAGACTCAAAACATAATGTGGTTCACAGTATAAACAAACACAAGGATAATGACAATAATACCTTAAAAGCACTATAGTTGAGGAAAACAGAATTGAGGGAACAGTTAATAAGGCATAAAACTTGGGGGACCAAATTCATAGGGATACAATTCCTAGAAGGCACTTGGCTATATTAAGTCCCTAGGAGCAGGAAGAGAAAAAGATCACAGATGGCGCAGTCCACAGTACAGCTATGAGACTGGGTTGCATATATACAAGAGACAAGCAAACTTAGTCCATGTGTCCCTGCACTCCCCTAAACGTCTGCGTTGAACAGCAGCGCTGGGCGTGGGCTGATAGACCAGGCATCAGGCACACAGTTTCTAGTCCTCATGGAGGTAGAGCCAGGGGTGGCCGCCTGGAGGCATAGCGTGGGTCGGGGGGGGTAGTGAAACATGCTCCCCCCCTAGTCCACAAGAGGGCCTCAGTGCGGTGTCCAGCAAGCAAAGCGTCCATGGGGCTGGTTCAGTCCATATGCATAGATGTACCCACAATTATCATGGTTCATAACTACAAAGGTAATAGAAAAAGCAAGCAAGGGAGGGAGAGAGAACGCACAGACCTCTCCCCTACAGCAGGAGGAGCTCCGGGTTGTAACGGTCCAGGCGGTGAGCTACCTGAATCTGTTGGAGCTGTCTGCGGCTCCAACAGCCTAAGTAAAGCAGGGCGGCACACAACAAAACTTGGAAAGTTAAAATAATAACAATTGGGTGCATGGCCAGATTGAATAACCCAGTGGCTGTGGGACTCCAGCCAAGGAGAGACTCCCACCACGAATGCTCTCCAGTGACCTTGATCTCTTTGACTAGGTCCAGGATTTCCTTGCCATTGTGGGATACCACCACTGCAGCGGTATCTCCATCTCTCTGGATGCTCTGGAGAGTGCGATGCAACTGGGGGTGGGTCAGGAGCTCGTGGATCACCTCCAAACCAATGCCAAGGGAGATGGGCTTCACGTGCTGATAGATAGAGGGCGCTGCCAGGATCTCTTCTTGGGTCCAGACTGGAACTGTAAATGCGAAGTCACAGGTAGCCAGTGATGACAGGTTGCAAAAGCAGCGGTTGGCCCCCGGGATTACAGGCCGGAGTTGGAACGAGTTCAGGATGACAAAGTCGCAGGCCGTCCTTACGCACGCACATCCCTTTCCCAGGTAGACTACTGCTGAGCTGTTCTCTCGAATGACTTCGAAAGGGCACTCGTTGACTGCGTCTATTTGCGGAGCTACACAGGGATGGTGTGGCGCGAAGGCTTGGTCTTGGCAGATGAAGCCAGTCTGGTCCCGATGTTGGCACCCCTGGAGGCTAATGAGTTGACCTCCCGCTGGGGTGAAGCGCGCCCAATGATCAGCGTGGCGAGCATAGAGGACCTCGGCGTCACTGATTTGGAGTCCCAGGGGCACCACAGGATACACGTGGAATGATTCATGGGCGCTGGCCGTCAACAGAAATAGCTTGAGTTCCTGAGTGGTCGGGTCAAACGAGGAGTTTACGAGAGACCACCAGGATTCCAGCTCTACTTCAATGGGTGACAGCCTAGGCATAATCAGCTGCTTGACCTCTAATGGCAGATGACCATCCGTGGCCTGTCTGATAAGTCCCATAGCCATGGCCTGATTTAATTGCTGGGCTTGCATACATGCCAGGGCTATAGACACGTTGCGTTGAAAAGACTGCGTTCCTTTTAGCAGCAGGGAAAAATCTCTCTCAATTTGGCTTTCCCAGTTAACTAGAATGGAGCTGATCTCATGCTGCCCACTAGAAAGGTAATCTAGGGACTGCACTACAGGCTTTCCTAGGTCAGATATGCTAGTTGTGACATGGGCAAATTTATTGGCAAGAGTCTCAATATTGACCGAGTCCATAAATGCTAAGCCTCCAGCTGCAGGAGCAGCCCAGTCAGCAAGGCTCCGTCTACCACGTGAGCGAGAGGGGTCAGGGGCATCGATCCAGAGCTGTAGCCAAGCATCCCAACCCTTGCTGCTGGCCTCTAAATAGGGGGCGCATTGTGGCAGCTTCTGGGTTATGTTCAGCTCAGCCAGGTCTATACGGATTTCTTTTAACGACATTTGGGGGCGGACTAAAACTCTCTCTCGAATGTCTGTTTTCAAAACGTGGGAGCCTACTAAGTGCAGGTCGCTCTGGCTTAGCTGATCATAGCTGGCAATCAAAGGGTCAATTTGGATGGTGTAGTTCTCTTGCATCTGTATCAGCACTGAGTAATTACCTGGCTCGTGTGTCAAATTTACGATGAGCAGCCCCAGTCGATGGAATTTTTTTACTAAGGGCTTTGTTTGGCATTCAGGTGTTTGTTGGACTAAAATCCAGTCGGGCGGCCCGTGCCGGTTTAATTCCTCCTCCCTCACAACCCAGGTTAGGCTCTCCCAGCGCTCTATAGCATAGGAGAGAGTCGTACCTGAAGGGGACGTAATCCTCACTGATGCAGATTCATTGGCCGCAGAGCCTAGTAGGATAGATAGTCTGAACGGATCCCCCGCCTTCCATACTGCGGCCGACAGCAAAATAACATCACAGTATGGCTCGTAAGCCTCGGTCGGAATGGTTGAGGTTTCGAGAGTGGCTGGGGTGGTGACATTGTCTATTACCGGAGCGCTAGTGGGGGTGCGGCTGAGGTGGGGGAAGTATAAGCATGGGATTGGGGCGAGTGGTGAAACTGCATCGATAGGCGAGTAGCACACCAGCTCCTGAGACATAGTTTTCACTCCTACGCACAGAATAACAAGCTCTGGGGGTTTAGCCCATTGCTCTTCGCAGCTTCTAAAGATGGTGTGCCTTAAGAGGACCTTGGGATTACTTTGCTGCACAATCTTACAGAGCATCATTTCATTCTCAGCCAGGGTATTGATACACCTCCAGTGTGGGTACGGCCTCAGCTTAGACGGGCACCCTCCTAACAGGATGCTTGCCAGTCCGACAAAATACAAAGTAACAAGGCATCTCATCTCCTTTATGTAGTGAAAATATTCCTGGGAGACCTGCAGGTACAAGTATAGGTCTCCTGAGTTCAGTTGCAGCACACAGAAAGAATAGACAGAGAGCGAAGTGCAGGGGAGGGGGGGGGTAGAAGGAGAAGGGAAGGTGGCGGCTCGAACGCGAAGCTCCCTAATCGGTTGCTTCGGGACTCCTGCATTCTGGCTGTTTTCCTGGCACATATATCTCACTGAAGGCGCCCCCGCGTTGGCTGAGCGCCGCGTGGGGGGGTGCCTTTGCGCGGGCGGCGTTATGCAAACTCGCCCCGGGCGTTTCTGGTTATCCCTAGTGGCTGGCCTTCAGGGGTCCCCCTGCTCTGTAGCAGGCGGTTCCTACCTGGCGGGGTTGAGGTGCTGGGTTCTAGCCCCTTCAACCCTTGCCGCTTGCTGGCAAGCACTCAATTCTCGGTGACTTTAAGGACTGTTGCCCAAGGGGACTTGGCTTGTGTTTTCCTTGCCTGGGCGGGGAGTCCTATTTCCCCTGGAAGAAACGCCCGCCTCAATCTCCGTCCTCCCCAAAAACACTCCCCCGGATTGGCTCCTCCACCAGGGCCGATTGAAACCTTTGAAGGGTTTTCCTTTGGAGACCCAATACTTTGGTTAAAGAAAGAAAAAGTTCAAAGCAAGCACTTCCGATCTGACGTGGCTGTTTGCTTACACTAGCTCAGTTCCTCCCCCCCTTCTTTTCCCTTGTGTTGCAAGGGAAAAGACACACAAACTTGCACGGAGATTTACCAAGCTGATGCTGAGTGGCCTTATTACATTCCTGACTACTGCTCCTGGCACTGGAGGTTCTACTACTTCACTAAAATTTGGGCTTCACTAAAATGCGGGCTTGAGGAAACAGACGCTCAGATGTGTCTGGATCAGTTCAAGCACTATCGAGCCATGGAGACTCCACACAAATAGCTAACCTCAGTGAACTTTAAACCCGTTGTCGGTTTTAAGGGGGCTGACGCTGTGCTCATGTTTGCAGGGTTGTTGCCACAGGGCACAGTCAATGTGTGTTCGGCATAGCTGGGCTGGGGGCATTCTATGGTAACCGAGACAATTGCTTGGGGAATGGCTTTTAAACTCTGCACATGCTCAGAGACTGGGCCAAATTCCTAGATCAGTCCCTTCCGCTGCTCTCAGCATTAAAGTAGAGGGGCTTCAAAAGTCCTATCCTATCCTCTGGAGTATTATTACACACAGGAGTTCACAGGTTTTACTATACATTCTGCCAGTGGGGTTTTTGTCTTCAAACTGGCCATTCACAAAGCTTTCTGTTTCTTGAGGAAGTTTCTGAGTATTCCGTCAGTTCCTTCTTCCCTTATTAAGAGTTTCTATCTCTTCTCCTCTCAGGTGCTGGGAGGAGCAGAGAGGGTTAACACAGGCACCCTACTTTAAGGTGGGACGGCAGATATTGCCTCTCTTAAGGAGGTCTGAATTGCATAGAGGCGATTTCTAAGGATCGGCGGGGGCATTCTACCCCTTCATTCCAGCGCCATGAAAGTCTGATCCAGGGGCACGCAGGCCGGTTCTGGGCCTGAGTGAAGGGATATCTGATGGATTACTGGAGAAAGGGGGGCCAGATTAGCAGGCGCAGGGGTGCCTCCCCCCGGGTCATGGATTGTGGGGGGGGAATTCCCTTTCCATTCTTTTAACTGTGAGGCATGAAAGTACTTAAGCCAGGTTCCCCCTGTCTTCTTCCCGATGGCCACCTGATACACTGCGGGTGAAATCCTCTTGGTGATTGGGGCTGGTCCCTCCCATTTAGCAGACAAAGAATGCGCCTTTTGGGAAAATTTCCTATATAGCACCAGCTGTCCTTCGTCCCACTGCCGTGGATTTCTAACCCATCCTAGTTTGCGATCCATGTTCTTCTGAGCTATCCCTAATTTTCGAGCGACCTGCATGTGGATGGTATGTACTGAGGAGATGAGATCCTGAACCCAGACGTCAGTAATCACTACTGGCTGCATATCTGAGGGGAGCTGAGTGTCTAGCCAGAAAGCCTCGGGGAGCTGCATTTTTCTCCCGGTCATGACCATATGGGGGGTTAATCCATGCACTGCTGTGGTACCCCTCAAGGCCATCAAGATGATGGGGAGTTTTTCATCCCAATCTCTCCCTGTGGAGCGGACCATTTTCCTGAGTGCTTCCTTGAGAGTTCTGTTAGTCCTCTCAATGGCGCCGGAGGCTTGCGGGTGTCCCGCGATATGAAAGCGTTGCTGGATGCCCAGCGCCTTACAAAGCTCACGGGTCACTTCCCCTATAAAAGCTGCGCCGAGATCTGAATCCATAACTCTAACTATTCCCCAACGGGCAAATACATTGTTGAATAGAAGCTTAGCTGTAGTGGCCGCCGTGTTTTGCTTGCACGGGAACGCCTCGACCCACTTGCTGAAGGGATCTACGACTGTCAAGCAGTGGCGGTTGCCACGGGAAGTGGTGGGGAGGGGCCCGATGAAATCAATTTGAATGCGAGCCCAGGGGCCGTCAATTCTCTGATGCTGGAGGGGAGCTCTGGGTCCGGTGGGGTCCGCATTGACCATGGCGCAGGACAGGCAGTTATCTACCCATTGTGCCACTTCGCTGCGCATGCCGGGCCACCAACCGACGTCCTTCACCCTTTCCAGAGTCAGGTCCTTGCCTCGGTGCCCTTGCTCGTGTACAAACTGGATCAAATCGGCTCTGACTTCCAACGGTACTACCCAGTGGCGCCCGCCTTCTGCGTCTACCGCCCATACTACCTCTTCCTCCTTGGTAATGGTTAGTTTCCCAGTTGGATCCTTTCCTGCATCCAGGAGCTTGGCAACCTCCGGGTCAGCAGCTTGTAGCTGCGCCAAGTCTAAAGTGTCAGCTGGCGACTGAGCTCGGTCGCGAGCCTGCGCTCTGGTGGTGACAGGCTGAAGGGGAAAGTTAGAGGCCGGCTCGGGAGAGGGGGCATTTTCCTCAGCTGCGGCTTTCGCTGCGAGGTCTGCCTGATCATTCCAGTACGCTGTTTCTGAGTTTGCCTTCTGGTGTCCCCTTACATGTGCCACTTGAGTTGGACCCGTACGGGACTGAAAGAGTTCAGCCACTCGCTGCCAGAGTGGGAGGTGGGCTACAGGTTTGCCGTCCCCATTCCTCCATCCCTGGCGCTGCCAGACGGGGAGCCAGATTGTGGCGGCTTTGGCCGTCCAATCAGAGTCTGTGTAAATGGCAAGGGCGCTGTCTGGGGGCTCAAATTCCAACACAGCCAGGAGCGCACGCACTTCGGCTGCTTGGCTGGAGTGGGGGCGGGCAGGTCCTTTAAGAGTGAAAGCATCCCTTACTCGCACAGCACCATAGCCTGTCCGAGGGGACCCGCCAACGTGGAAGGAGGAACCGTCGCAGAACCAGCATGTAAAACCGTTCAGCTGGGCTTCCCCTAGCGGGGCTCCCCAAGTGACGGGCCAGGCAATCTGTTGCGGAGGGTCCAAGGGGCATTCATGCTCGGTCCCCGTGACTATAAGGCCGTAGGGAGCGGGTGGTTCAACTGCTTCCTTTTTAAATTCCACTCCTCGGTTCACTAGAGCCAAGGTCCATTGCGCTATGCGGGCGTTGGAAACTTGCCCGTCCTGTATTTTACCGGAGAGGATGTATTTGAGCGGCGTGTGTGTGGTCTGAACAATTGTGCGAGAGCCTCCTATGATAAACTCCCAATGTGTCAGGCTCCAAACTAGGGCAAGGCAAGTTTTCTCGCAAAGACTAAATTTAGCCTCGACCGGAGTAAGGTTGCGAGATGCGTAGGCAACTACTCTAGTAGTCCCCGCTTGCTGTTGGGTGAGGGCAGCACCTATGCTCTTGTCAGAAACTGCCAGCTGTATATAAAAAGGCTGGGTGACATCAGGGTGAGCCAGAGCAGGGGCGGCTGCAAGGCTACGCTTAAGTTCGGCCAGGGCTTGTTGCTGTTCTGGCCCCCACTCCCACGGGGTGTTTTTCTTGAGGAGGGCATACAACGGACGAGCCTTATCGGCGAAGGATTCAATGAAATCCCGGGAAAAGTTAAAAGTTCCCAGGAGTGCCCTAAGAGAGGGGATGTCTGTGGGGGCGGGCAGCTTGGAGATGACCTCCATCCGTTGGGCATCCGGGGTGCGTCCCTCGGGTCCCAGGGTCAGACCAAGGTATTTAACATTGGTTTGAACCAGTTGCGCCTTTTCCCGGCTGGCCTTGAATCCGGTCTCGCGAATGAGCGCAAGGACTTCCCTCGTAATCTGACGGGTCATTTCCTCGGTGGGGGCGTGAACAAGGCAATCATCTACATAGCTCAGGACATAGGGCCTTGAGGAGGGTTGAAGGTGCTCCCACATCTGGACTACATGCGCATGGCAGATGCTCGGGCTGGAATGGAAGCCCTGGGGCGTCCGTTTGAATGCATACTGCTGGCCGCGGAAAGTGAACGCGAATTTATACCAGCAGGACTCATGCAACCGGATGGAATGAAAAGCATTGGCCAGGTCTATAACCGAATAAAACCGGGATCCAGCGGCAATGGCTGTTAGGATCTCATTGTACTTTGCTACTACCGGGGCGACGGGCGGGGTAGTTGAATTCAAGGCACGAAAGTCGACTGTCATTCTCCAGGTCACCCCATCTGCCTTCAAAACTGGCCACAGCGGGGCGTTGCAGATGGACTGCATAGGGAGTATGACATCCCACTTAAGGAGTCCCTCTATTGTTTTGGCTATGCCCGCCTCGGCTTCCGCCGGGTACCTGTATTGCTTTTGCGGGGGTGGATCTTTCCCTTCAATTAAAACGCAAGCATCCTTCACCGTCCCGCACTCAGCCTTGTCTAACACCCAAACCTCTGGAAATTCCTGAACCCAAGGGTCGTCGATGATGGGGGCGAGGGGCTGGGGGGCCTTCAGTGCAGCGCACCGGTGAACCGCATTGACAAAGTCTGGACCTCCCGGAATCTGCCAGAGGAGTCCGTTAGCCAAGTCAATGGTCAGCCCCTCGGCTCTGAAAAAAGGCATCCCCAGGAGGCCATCATCTTCCCCTTTGTTCTCGCACGCAGAGATCCGGGTTGCCAGGCTCCCGACGGTAATGGGAATGTCCTGCCAAACCCCTGATCTCTGGGCGCCTCCTCCAAAGCCTGAGAGGTGAATGGTGGCAGTGGTCTGCGTTCCTTGGGAAACTAAGGCGGGTCGGAGCACGTTAAGTGAAGCTCCGGTGTCTATAAGGAGGGTGGCAGGTTCTTTCTTCTTCCCAGGAGTCCCGATTCCTGCCTTTACAGTCGGTCTCCCCCACGTGTCAGGCGTTAGTTTGGCAACTACGCCTGCGGAAGGAGACTGGGACTCCGGGCAGCCCTACCCTGACATGGCTGCCTGCCCGGGTGCCGGGGCGCTCTGATTGGATGGAGAATTTTCCCTGAAGGGGTTGCTTGTGCCCTTGGACTGCCGGACGGCAGCTATAGGAGGCGCCATGCGAGTGAGTCCCGTCGCCGCAGGGGCAAGTTCAGCCGGGGGTAGAGGTGGCGCAGAAGGAACGACTGGGGGCGCAGGGGGCTGCTGCTGTTTCTCCCATTCCACCAGTGCCTGCATCATAGTCAAGGTGGGCTTGCCATGGAAGAGCTCCATATCCGCACCCAGGCTCTTGAGACGCATCCAAAGTTCCCACCGGAGCGGGTCTTTGGATTGCTGCGCACTGTTAGGGTCTGAAAACCCCTCAGGCTCTTTCGGTGGCACTCCCCATTTGTTATCCTGGCTGAATTGGCTGGGAGGAGGATAGACCTGATAGCCATACGGGTGGGGTGCTCGAGGCGGCGGGGGCGCCAGAGGCATATCCTGCCCCCGGGGCTCGGGGGGGCCCTGCGAAGGAGGAGGTCCGTAACTCGGGGCGGGCGCGAAGGAAACACCTTGGCGGTAATCCCTAGGGCCTCGCCCCCGGTTAAAGCTGTTGCTCCTTCCGCGCAGGATTCCTCCCCGCGGCTCCGGGTAAGGGCTATGTCCCTGGGGCCTATACTGGGAGTGGGGCCCGTGATTGGCATAAGTGACCGCATTTATGGGCTCGCTTTCCTTCCTGCGAAGGGCAGGGGGTTTGGCAGGGCGAATGGCGCCTGTTTCCCGCAGCAGTCCTGAGATGCTCCGGATGCGAGCCTCCAACTCTGCCCAAGTAACACTTCCAGGGTCTATACCGGCTAAGGCCATACGGGTGGTGCCGTTAAGCCCATCCACGACGGCGGTTCTAAAGTCTTTATCATCAAAGTCGGTGACATCATCATCGTCTATTGCCACTTCATTGGCTAGCTCTGCTAAGAGCTGTTTCCTGGCTAGATAAGCTTCGGGATCCTCTCCTGGCTTTTGGATTTCTGCTATATACAGCGCCTTCAGGCTCTTGGTGGGCCACAAGTATGAGCAGATTTCTTTGATGCATCCATACTGGCTTCGAGATGCTACCTTTCGGTTAGCGACGTAGGCACTGAGGCCGGAAACTAAGTCAGGGGGGGCACAATGACATGCCAGCTGGGCTACATCTGCTCCGGCGGCGGTGGGGTGAGCCGTTGCTATGTAAGTGAACCATTGGATAGCTGTATCCCGGTTCAGGGGTCCTACCCGGTCAGCTATGGCATTGAGCTCGTCAGGCCTCCAGCTACGAGTCTCTCTGACAGTCTGCTCAGTCTTTTTGCCTTTCTCATCAGTGGAGGTAATGTCTTTGGTAGCTACAGGGTTAACTGGTTGCACAGTTTCTCCCTGCTTGGGGGAGGGTGCTGCCCAGCTATCGGAGTTGTCATCTGGGAGAGGTAAGAGGGCGGCAGGGTGCACAGCGGAAATTACTGCCTGCTGCATCCCTAGATGTTGTTTAAGGGTTTCCAGTTCCCTCCTGCATGCAGAGTGATCCGCAGCAGCGGCTTTAGCACGATTATGCTCTGCCATGAATTGGGCGGCATGAGTAAGTTTGGCAATCTTTTCCTGCTCCCCAGCATAGGCGTGCTCGGCTGCCTCAGCACGGGCGTTAGCTATATCAATTTTGTGCTGAGCATCTTGGAGAGCAGCGGCAAACCCCTGCTTCTCCATGATGAAATTGACTCTCTCTGCCCGCCACTCAGCGGCTTTGTCCTCATAATTTCTTTCCTGCTCAGCCAGCTTGGTTTTCAGGCTCTCAATTTCAGAGCGCAGGCTGTCCTGCTCCTGAAGGGTTTTCTTATCCTGTTCTTCTCTCTCCTCCTCTGCCTCCTGTAATTTACTAATTAGGGATGCGCTGTCTTTCAGGGCAGTGAAGAGCGCCCAAGCACCGTACTTGTCTTTCTTAGCTGAACTAGGCTTCCTCTTTTCACAAAACTCTTGGAAAGCGTCCCTAGCTATCTGGAGCGGGTTAGGTCCTGTAAACGATCCTGCTTCCCAAGGGCATTCTCCCTTTTTTACCACCCACTTTTCCAAGTGGGGCACCTTGGTGTTGGTTCGGTACATTTTTTTCTAACTATTAGTATTATTATTTTCTTTTTATTTTATTTTTATTTTGCACACTGATCTTGGGGGGGGGGAAGATCAACAATGCCCGGGGGGGGGTGTTCCCTTAAGCCAGTCCTCTCAAGGGGCTCTTCAGGAAGTTCTTTCCTTCTAAGTCCTCAAGGATTCTTAAAGGGGCATACACAGGATTACACTGTTCTCCTCTGGGGACTTTCACGGAGCTCTTCTCCTCTTGGTCCTCAAGGACTTTTTAAAAGGGTTCCAAAGGGGTGAGGGTTTCCTTACTTTCAACTCCTATTCTCGTGTGGGCTCGGTTACAAGCCACGAGACCAGGAAAAAGGCGCTCCCGGGCTCTCTAAACCCAAGAACTCGAAAGATCCCCAGGCCTCCTGCCCAGAGACAGACTGTTAAAGCTGTCTCCAAGCCAAGACCAAAAGACCGGAGCGCTCAGGAGCAAAACTGCTTTACTCCCAAGCAACAAACGCCCGAGAGTCTTACTTAAAACTCAGGCACAGTGCTTCAGGAACCTAGCTGCAGATTCCCAAAGCAAGTTAAACAAACGAACTATCAACCTCTTCACGTTTCCTCCGGAGAGGAGGTTGAAGTCTAAGTGCTGGGGGGGAGCGGGGATTTGGACGGGCTTAGGAGAGAAGGGGGAGAGGGAAGAGAGTTTTATATGTGCTGCTTCAGGATGTATATACACCTATAGCCTATTTCTGGGATCCCACCCGCATAGACGCGTTTAGGCGGCCCGTAAGGTGGCCAGGAACTTCACCGGTCCAGAGGTCCTCACCCACAGTACACCGGTTATAACGGCTGGAGGGCCTCGCGGTGCACCACAAAAGGCAAGTAGTCCAGAGCTGGCTGAAGGAAGAAATGGGGAAAAGCCAACCCACACAAGATAGCGATGCTCTCTAGAGCCACACACACTCGCACTTTTAATTCCCTAAGCTAAGTTGCTCTTCTTTGCACAGAGTTCCGAAAGGTTTTTCCTCTACGTCAGTTTGCCGAAAACAAATGTGTCGACTCATCTGGATTCAGACAAACCGGGCTGCCCACGCATTCTCCACCATTAATCCGTTACTGGAACTGCTCTGTTAATAGGACGGGGAGTTAGCTTAGCAGTCCAGAACTAGAACAGCGCGGATCTAGCCAATGTATACCAAGGTCTTGCCAAACGGAAATCTCTGTGACAAAGAGGCAAACTACAAGTATTCAATCAATAACGTGTATTTTCTAATGGTGTTGCGTATGCCTAATCTTCCACACACATACAAGATTGCATACAAGAGCTAAGGAATACAGAGTAGGATAATTAGAGACTAATACACAAGCCGGGTATCACGATGAATTGGGACAAGCTCACCTTCCTGAAGTGGAGTAGAGATCTCAGCAGCGAAGGGGGGGGGGTCCAGTGCCTGCACCAAGACCCCAGGTAGATGGGTAACACTGAAATTAGGACAGGAATGACGCGCGCCCTCGGATTCGAGAGGCTAGCTTATATACCCTCAGAGCACCCAGGGGCTGGCGCCTTATTCTGTGGTTCTCACGACTTAAATCAAAGAAATTGAGCCCATCGGGACTGCCTTGATTGGACCATGTTTGAAGTCTGATTAATTTATAAATGACACCTTTGGGGAGAGGGGCTGGAAAGGAAGAAGGGGATCCGGGCCGTTTGCTCGTTCCCAGCGCACATCCTGGTGCCTTCAGCCCGGAGTTCAAAGGTTGCTTTGATGTGCGCTTGTTGATTGCCCTGGCTGACTGATGATCAATCTCCATTCTGGCTAGGTGTTAAGAAATGCGGAGGAGAGTGGGATTCTCTTGCAGCGTACGTGATCTGCTCGTTTCTTCGCAATGGCTTCCCAAAGCAGGCTGTTCCCCTCTGCTTCTTGGCTGTTGGCTAGGGCTTACCCGCAGATTGTCTGGTAGTGAGGGCAACCAGCCCACGGGAGGCTCCCGGCAGGAGCTGGCCAGGGAGCGCCTGGCCACCCTCGCGGAAGGTTTCCCTTGGCTGGCGTCTGGCTGCTGGCAGCGTAGCTGGAGCCCAGAGTGAGGCAAGCTCTCATGGCAGGCAAGGGAGCAGCGTTTAAGACACAGTCCATGGTTGGCAACAGGGCAGCATCACACAGGAGAGTCCAGATATAAGCTTGAGCAGGGCAGTGCCACGTAAGAGTTTTGAGAGCAATTGTCCAGGAACTGTCAGTCTGTTGCAGCATCAGATATGAAACTGACACGTGTATTAGAGGAACACAGGCACGGCAGTCTTTTAGTGTAGAACTCAGACCCAGTTCGTGGCTGGCCTCTGGAGGGAGGGGGGGCTGCTCGGTAACAGGTGATTTAGTCTACACCCTCTTAAAAGCAGTACCTTTAGGGACGGGCCATGGCTCAACAGGAGAGCAAATGCCATGTGTGCATCACCACCTCTTGTTAAAGAATATCAAAGTGCTAGGAATGCCTTTCTATGCCTGAAGAAGTGAGCTGCCTGTGACACACGAAAGCTCATACCCTACCACAAATTTTGTCAGTTTTATAGGTGCTACCGGATTCTTGCTCTTTTCTACTGTCTATGCCTGACACCCTGGAGAGCTACTGCCAGCCAAAGTAGACAATACTGAGCTATAAGAACCAACAGTCCAACTCCGTATAAAGCAGCTTCATTTGGTCATACTAGACTTTTTCAGTCAGTGCAGGGACAGTCCTCTCAACTAGAGACAGGCACGATTCGCATTACAAACGTCAAAAACCCATGAAAATGGCGATTACGCGATCGTGACCCGGCGGATTGTGATCATCCACGGCCAACGATCCAGCGGTCGGGAGAGGCCTGGATCGTGGCGTTCGGGCTCAATTTGGGAAACCAGACACTCAGGCGCCAGCAATCTATTCCCCTGGCAACGGAGCCAGGGGAATGCCTGAGCTCTGTTTGCCCTCTTTCTGTTGCCCTGGAAACCCGAATGGAAGCCCAGCTTTCCTTGATCAGCAGGGCTTCCTTCCAACCACAGAGCAGCAAAGCAGTCACAAGTTGGGAGAAGACACCCAGGGGAGGGAGGGGAAAGGGGGTGTTCTGTAGCCATAGGCACTCCAATCTCATCCCTGCAAACCCTGAAAGGCAGCTCTGACGGCCAATCACAGACAGCCAAAAACAAACACAGATGCCACTGGCATCACCCACTATTCCTGTATCACTGGGAACAGCGGGGCGCCCCTCCACTTTTGCCTCCACGATCCACGATCCGGGTTCGGGAACGGGAGATGGTCGTTGCTGTTTGGGAATTCGGGATCGTGGTCTGCACTGAACCACGATCCTCTGGTTCTGTAATTTCTTTTGGTTCGTGCCCATGTCTACTCTCTACTGCCATTTTGTGGGAATAGGGCCAAAAGGTACTATGTGAAAAAGAAACACCAAAATTGTAACAAGTGAAAGAAAGAGCCACTGCTGTTGTTGGTAACACAGGAGTTCAGAACATAGAGATTTCCTTTCTATATAAACTCTATAGTTTCCTAGCAAAAGTCGGGAATAGATAACTATGAAGAAATATTCTGATGGTAATCCCAGAGACTGTGGCCAGGCCGGGGGGAAAGTAATTAAAGCAATTATGTTTAAAAGAAATCAATGTGTAAAAGAAAATCAAGATATTCAAGAGGGTTTTGGAATGAAACCATTTTGTAACAAAAATGTGGAGTAGAATATTAGCTGGAGCTTTCCACACAAGCAAAATTAGCCCAGACATATCTATGCCGTTGGCAGTTTCAGGAATGATGTGAAGATAAAGAGTGGACCAGGCAGCCTTAAGTATTGTAAATATGTCTTCATGAAGAAAATCAGTCTTTGTGTGTAATTGAGGCTGTCGGTCTGAAAGCACAGCCAAGTTCTGTCTCCAAGCCCAAATGTGTCTGATTTCATTGCAGTAAATTATTCAAGACAAGTAAACATCCATTGAAAAGGGAGGAAAGTTCATTTAACAGCCTGTAATTCAAAAGAAGGTGGATACATATATCAGAAAAGCTCATGGACGCAGCAGCATTTGTGAGCAACTGGAGGGACTGCCCGTGCAACCAATTTTTTAAAAAAAAATTATTTATAGTAGATTCCAAATATCCTTGTCAAATCAGTTGCAGTCAGACTTGGACACATTTCCCCAGCTTCAAACACACCTTAGTGTTTGGATCAAACAGGGCCTTGCAAATTTTTCATGCCTTTTTAAAGTTAATGAAGGAGACACAAACTGACACAAGTGGGTAGCATGCCCTCATGATCACACATAAGGGAACGATGGGGCCAGTGCAACGCATCATCATGAGCAGGGCTACCATGCTTGCTCTTGCTTCCCCTCGCTGTGTTTTGGCTTCTACCTATATATACCACCTGTTCAGGTAGAGACCTTTCCTAGCCCAGTGAGCTGCTTTTTTTTTTTTTACTGGAGATGGCAAGGACTGCACATGAAACTTTCTGCATGTAAAACCGAGTGCACCATTACTGAGCAACAGCCACTCCAGTTTATTATCCACATGCTCTAGTTGGTCCACTAATCCTAGTAATGGTTAAACTTGTATCTACATGGAGAAGGGGGAGGGGGTGGCTTGTGTGAGTTGGCGGCACTGCATAGTGGGTAAGAGAATGAGCTGTGAGTGACCCAAGAAGAACCCCCCTTTAAGAAAGAAAGCTTAAATCTCCTCATCTTGTTGCAGTGATATCCATACATTAATTAGATGCTGTGTTTAAGTAGAATTGTCTTTTGTCTGCCTTTGAAACTACCAATTCATTCTGGAGTGGTGGCTGTAACATTTCTGTTGTAGCAGAAAAACAAAAGAGGAGTCTTGCAGCACCGATGATCAGATTTACTGCAGGAAGCTGGAATGAAATGTCTACTGAAAGATGATGGGTCAATCGATTTTAAAGAACACCCGTAACATAAATTATATCAAGACAAAAGTTGTTGCCTTTGGGTCAGACAAGAAATTGAGCAAGTGCAACATTTTAATTATCTTGGTATATGGTTTACAGATCGGGGCACCTGGAGTTGTCATTTGGTTGCTTCTGTAATGAAGGTTTCAAGATCTCTACAAGCAATTCTGAGCTTCACTAGAACCATCCTGAGTGTATGTAAAGGAAAGGTGCTCTGCTCATTGGCATATGGGGCAGAAATGCAGGGCTTGCTTTAAACAACCCACCCGGGAAAGCCCTCCAAATATATTTCTTAAAAGATTTGTTGGCTTGCAACTCTCTACTCCAAGCACACAGTATTAGCACAGACAGTTGGAATAATGCCTATACAATTTCATATTTTCAAAACTGTTTCCTGTATTATTTCAAACTTTTTAATAAGAAGGAGAGCAGGATTCCTAAGGAACATTTCTTTGGAACAGCTGAAATCTCATAATCAAAGCACCTGGGTATTGAATTGTGAACATCAAATGTCAGTATTCAACTAATACTTCAAGTCCTTAGAGAGTAGATCAGACCAGAAAATATTTTAAAAATAAACTGTGAAATGGAGCTTCTCAGCAAGACCAAGGTCACTTACACACAGGTTGTTTCCTGCATCTCCCATGTTTTCCTCATCTTTCCTGTGATCTTTCTCAAACCTTCTTTCCTGCAAAGTTTTAGGAAAGATTGCAGCAAAGCAAGGGTGGACTCCCATGTGGACAGGAAAGTCCAGATCACCCCAGTTTTGCCTCTACTGGTATTTCCTTCTACACCAATCCCCTCAATGGCCAGTCCCCCTCTCCACCACTACCGGAGGGCTTTTGTTGTTGTTTAAAAACAGCAATTGAACACTGTTATAGCACTATAATATTACAACAATATACCAGGTTTTCTGAATTCCAAGCTGACCTTGCGGCATTGAAGAGGTGGAATCAGTGGAGCATGTCCTGTTCTGCTGCCATTTTTACCAGGGTATTTGCTCAAATATAATCGCCCCATTACTTAAAAGCTTTCCAGGCTGTTCTGATGCTGATATTTCAAAGAAGCTTTAATGGGTGTTAACCAACAGATCACTATTAGTTGCGCAAAATTCTTTTCAGCAGCTTGCAAAATCTGTTGGGATTTTAAACTTTAGTAAATTTCGACTGCTTTGTAGCAGGATCGACCTTTTGTATCTTTTATTTGTCTTAATGCAAATCTTGCTGATCTTTCCATTTGTACTGGTGATAGACAAAATAAATCTGAATTTGAATTCCAAGCTTTCATTTTTGTTTTTTAAAAAATATGTCTTTTGGTTAGGTTGAGAGCAAAGGCATATATCCACAACAAACGGAGCTAGAGAATTACTTTAAAAAAAAATGAAAAGCTGGGAATTCAGACAACCTAACAGATTGTTATAACACTGTAACAATATTCAATTGTCAATTTAAAACCTGGAAAAGCTTTTCATGGCACAGAGGGGTGGAATAGTCATTGCCAGGGGAGCTTGCAGCAACAGAAAACTGCACAAGCTTCTCCTCAAGAGCCAATACCTCAAAGGTAATTTCAGATCTCATTTTTTCTTTGCCTTTTAAAAATTGTCCCTAGCTTTGAGAATTACCATGAGTAGACAACCAGCTCCTTTAGGAAGTCATTCGTGTCACTGTGATTTCAAAATGATAGCCTCACAACCGCTGGAGGGACGTTGTCATAAAATACCTACATATTTATGGTGCCCATACAGGAGATCTGCCCCGTTATTCTCCATGTATTCTGGATGAAGGGAAATATTTATTCTTAACCTCATAAAGGGATATCCAATGTTAAGAATATTTTAAAACATACTTTCACAGTCTAATCATATGTTTTATGACAGATACAACAGGCACAGAGGGCTACGATATAGTAGGAATTACTGAGGGCTATAGTAGGAATTACTGAGGGCTATTGCAAACGGAGGGCTACAATATAGTAGGAATTATTGAGACTTGGTGGGATGATTCCCATGACTGGAATGTGCTAGTGGATGGGTATGAGTTGTCCAAGAAAAACCGGAAGGGTAGAAGAGGAGGTGGAGTGGCGTTGTATGTGAGGAGAGGGCTTGATTGTCAAGAAGTTATGGAGAATGGGGCGGACAGCCCGGCGGAAAGCATATGGGTAGAAATAAGGGGAGGAAGGACAAAGGGTATTATTGTTGGAGTCTGCTACAGACCACCTGACCAGTGAGAAGAAACAGATGCTGCCCTCTTTGAACAGATTGGTAGAGTATCCAGACATCAGAACCTTGTAATTATGGGTGACTTCAACTTCCCCGATGTGTGCTGGGAGACAGGCTCAGCAAAGCATCATGAATCACGCAATTTCCTGACCTGCCTGGCCGATAACTTCCTTTTTCAAAAGGTAGAGGAAGCTACAAGGGGCTCGGCCATACTAGACTTGATATTAACCAACAGGGAAGAAGTGTATGCTGCCCTATGACTGGCTGAAGGTTGCCCACATTTTACAAGCGCTGCCTGTGGACTGAGGTGTTGTAATACTCCTTGAATTCCAGTTGCTGTGGGGGGCCAAGGAAGTTCGTAGCCAGACTCGTAGGTTAGATTTTCGTAGGGCCAACTTCGATGAACTCAAGAGGCTTGATGAGAGTCATTCCGTGGGGGAGTGTGCTGGAAGCGAAAGGAGCGAGTGAAGAGTGGGCCCTTCTCAAACACGAGCTTTTGCAAGCTCAAGCCCTCACTATCCCAGCAAGATGGAAACATTGTAAGGGCTCCAAGAAACCGATGTGGATGTACAGAGAGCTCCAGAATAAGCTAAGAGAGAAAAAGGAAATGTTCAGGAAATGGAGAGAAGGACAGACCTCTAAAGAGGAGTATATGAGGGTTACTAGGTACTGCAGATCAGCCATCAGAGAGGCCAAAGCTCAGTACGAGCTGGGTCTGGCCAGGAGGGCTCGCTACAATAAGAAAAACTTCTACAGATAGGTGAGAAGCAAACACAAGTTAAAAGAGGCAATTGGACCGCTGTTGGGAGTAGATGGAGAAACTCTGATGCAGGACAGAGAAAAAGCAGACAGGCTTAATGACTTTTTTGCCTCTGTTTTCTCCCTGAAGAACTCAGACACATCTAGAGATAGTAGGAAATGTGGCAGGACACCTGAGTGGCTAATTGACATTGACAGAGAGGTTGTGGAGAGGCATCTGGCTGCACTGGATGAATACAAATCCCCTGGGCCGGATGGGGTGCACCCAAGAGTGCTGAAAGAACTTCCTAGAGAACTTGTAGAACCCCTGTCCATCATCTTCAAGGCCTCCTGCAGGACTGGGGATGTGCCACAAGATTGGAGAAAAGCTAATGTTATCCCAATCTTTAAGAAAGGGAAGAAGGATGACCCGGGAAACTACAGGCCAGTTGCTGGGAAAATATTAGAACAGATTTTAAAGGGATCTGTAAGCATCTGAAGGACCGCTCAGTGATCTGGGGAAGTCAGCATGGTTTTGTCCCTAACAGATCTTGCCAGACCAACCTGGTTTCCTTCTTTGATCGAGTGACCAGCTTACTGGATCGGGGGAACTCTGTTGACGTGATTTATCTGGATTTCAGTAAAGCTTTTGATCAGGTCCCCTATGACATTCTGATGGGCAAACTGGAAGACTGTGGACTGGATTATAGGACAGTTTGGTGGATAGGGAACTGGTTAGAGGACCGCACCCGAAGAGTGGTGATCAATGGCATTTCATCAGATTGGAGGGAGGTGTCCAGTGGGGTGCAGCAGGGCTTGGTTTTGGGCCTGGTACTTTTCAATATTTTTATCAATGATCTGGATGAAGGAGTGGAAGGGCTGCTCATTAAATTTGCTGATGATACCAAATTGGGAGGAGTAGCAAACACCCAAGAAGATAGAATTAAAATTCAACAAGACCTGAATACTCTGGAGAAGTGGGCAGCTGTGAATAGGATGCAAGTCAACAAAGACAAGTGCACAGTATTACATCTGGGCCACAAAAATGGGAAGCACAAATACTGGATGGAGGATACACTTCTGGGCAGTAGTATATGTGAAAGGGATCTTGGGGTGAGAGTGGACTGTAAACTAAATATGAGCAGACAGTGTGATGCAGTGGCAAAAAAGACTAATTCAATCTTGGGTTGTATCAAAGGGGCCATAGCATCAAAATCACAGGAGGTCATAGTCCCTCGCTATACTGCCTTGGTCAGGCCGCACCTGGAGTATTGTGTGCAGTTCTGGAGGCCTCACTTCAAAAAGGATGTGGACAAAATCAAGAGGGTGCAGAGGAGAGCGACGAGGATGATCGGGGTCTGGAGACTGAGCCCTACGAGGAAAGGCTGAGGGCCTTGGGAATGTTTAGTTTAGAGGAGGTTGAGGGGGGACATGATTGTGCTCTTTAAATATTTGAAAGGCTGTCATTTGGAGGAGGGCAAGGAGCTGTTCCAGTTGGCAACAGAGGGTAGGACCCAACGCACTGGGCTTAAACTACATGCACAAAGGTACCGGCTGGATATTAGGAAAAACTTTTTCACGGTCAGAGTAGTTCAAAAGTGGAATCAGCTGCCTAAGGAGATGGTGAGCTCCCCCTCACTGGCAGTTTTCAAGAAGAGGCTGGATGAATACTTGTCAGAGATGCTTTAGGCTGATCCTGCACTAGGCAGGGGGTTGGACTAGATGGTCTGTATGGCCCCTTCCAACTCTATGATTTTATGATTCTATGACACATTTGCAGTGACTGTTAAAAAGCTGAAGGGAAAGGTTGCAGAAATTAATGTGGGAAACTGAAGAAATGTACTATGATGCACAACTGACATTTCTTGCAGATCCTGTCTAGAGATGGGCATGAACCTAAATACAAACAAAAAAAACCCACGAACCAGCCTGGTTCGGGGTGAGCGAACCAGAGTTTGTGGAAGCAGGTTTCCACGAACTTCCACGAACTGGACTACTGGTTCGTATTAAAGGGCCAGTTTAAATGGGCATTTCCCTGGAGGAAATGGCCATTTAAACTTTTCCTTCCACTTGCAAGTGGCAGGTCCCTTTAAACTATCAGCTGGAAGTCAGCGAGGGGGAGATCCCCCCTGCTGCCTGCCAGCTGGTAGTTTGAAGGAACCTGCCACTTGCATGTGGCAGGGCCCTTTAAACGGCCCAACCCCCTGCTCCCACCCCCTAGCCCCAGCCCCTCACCCCCCACAAAACCCCAGCCCCAGCCCCCCACTTACCTTCCATCTGATGCTGGGGTGGTGGAGGCCTCCTCTGCTGCCCTGCAGGCCCACACGGCAGTGGAGGAGGCAGAAAAGGGCCCTCCTGCCCCTCAAAGGCAGGCGTGCAGGGCAGCAGAGGAAGCCGAAAATGGCTGTGGCTGCCATTTGAGGGGCAGAAAGGGTGTTTTCGGCCATCTCCTCTGCTGTGCGGGCAGTGTGGAAACCCCACGGACCCCATGGTTTGGTTTTTTTCTGGTTCGTGCTCATGTCTAATCCTGTCCCCATAAATTTTCTCAAACCCATAGATGATGTACAGAATATATTTAGTAAAGAATGTGCTTTTATTAGGTTGTATCCTAGCCCTTTGCTGACCTAGTGGTAGCATCTTCCTTCAATGCAGGAGATTCTGCCATTGCACAGTTAGCTGAGTCAAGTGCTAGGAAACAACCCAATGCTTTATATATTAACTTATTACTTATATATACCCTCCTCCCCAGTGGGAACTCAAAGCAGCTTACACTGTTCTCCTTTCCTTAAGTGTACCCTCACAACATGCCTGTGAGGCAGGTTAGGCTGAGAATGTGTTCCTGGCTTAAAGGCGCCCAGCAAGCTTTCATGACAGAGTGGAGAGTCGAACCTGGGTCTTCCAGATCCGAATCCAACCACACTAAACACTGCCTCTCAGCATTTTATTCTGCAAAACATTTCAAAATGTGCAGAATAAATGCATAATGGTATGCTCCAGTTTTAGCAGGCGTGATATTTGCATGTGTGCACAGATTAACATGAGCCCTCAAGAACTAGTTCCCGTTTCCTCCTCAAGGTCATTACAGGAGAAACCTCACTTTGGTCTTGTGTTTGGTGTCAAGGTTATCTAATTAATTTATTTGCTTTATTTATACCTTACCTTTCTCCCCAATGGGGACCAAAAAATGGCTTTCCCAGTAAAATCTTTCTGGATAGTCAAAAGGGACACCCTTCTCCCTTTCTTACAGTCAAAAAGTTGGTCAGGTCCAACTCTATATCTCCTACGTTTTCTCAGGCAATCGTAGCACAAGCCTATTTTCTTCTCTCTGAACACTCCCAATAAAGTCTCACAAATTACCCCAGTTTACGCCAATTTATATTCCAATCTACTCACTTGTTTTATATATACTTAGAGATAGTATGGTTTTAATGATGCCTCTATTATAATAAGGGTGGAAGGAGCCATAACTCACAGGTAGAGCATGTACTTTACCCTTATAAAGCCCCAGGTTCAAAAGTTCTCAAGTGAAACTTCAGTTTAGAACCTCGCAAAGCTTTTTCAGCCTGAGGAGACAATACTGGGAAATTGGTTTGAACAGGTGCAAAAAAGTGTCTCCCACTGTTCAGTATTAACCCTCCCAAAGCCATGGCCACTTAATAACCACTTTTTGAAGCTGTGCTCATATCAATAAAGAGGCGAAGCATATCAAACGTAAGAATTTTTCATTATTCTCCAGCAGTTCTCCATCCATCCATCACTCAGTCTAGAGGGCATGTGAGGACACAGAAGGATATAAGGACATTTGCCTACAGGAATAATCTTGTGGGTTAAGAATTTTATCCTTATCACAAACTGCTGCATTATCCAACTTCCAGAAATTTTTTTGTACCACAGATTTCAACATGAAGACTTCAATGTATGCTTCTAGGATTTGATCATTAATTGCAAATATCAATTCATAATTTAGAATGAAACTTCAGTACTGCCTTAATTCAGGCAACCACAGGACTAAGCTCTTACCTAGAAGCTGCAATCTCAGATTTTTGTCTGGCGATGGCTGCTGCCCTCTGAGCTCCTTCTATGCTCCGGTCCACTTTCTGCCTTATCTTGGCACTTTTTAGAGGTATCACCCGCTTCTTCATGCCTTTGATCAGGACGTTCATTCGGTACTTCCCTTCTTCCTTCTTACCATCAGGCAATGTGGTACAACCGTATCCATGTCGTACATTATCTAGCCATTCTCCCTCATACTTTAGGCCACTTGACCTCTCACTCACACCAAACCCAGAGCGCTTGTCATTCTTCCACTCGCCCATGTAGGACTCCGTAGTGGTGGCATCAATATCAGCATCAAAAGGTGGAAAGTCCTCTCCCTCTGCTCCTTCTCCAAAGCTAGCAGTGGAGGTGCCATCACTACCAGTAGAACTCATCCCACTCTCACTCTTCAGAAAACTGAGCCGGCTCCTTTGGCTGGCCAAGGAAGTCTTGGAATCTGTTTTCTTCAACTTCCCAAAGAGGGAACTTCTTCTGAACAGCCCTCCCTTCTTCAGCTTTCCAGCATCTGCATCACCGTACAAGCTGAGAGCAAAACCACCCCGTGTGATTGTAGGTGTCATGGGAACATTCTCAAGGTTAGCAGAGGGGGAATCGTGTTGCAGCAGGGTGCCATTGCTGTGCTCGCTACGGAGGGAAGTAAGGGAGGTCCTTAGAGGGTTGCGGACGACAGCTGCCATGCCATAAGGGACGCTTTGTCGGACACCATAACCATGGCGCATTCCGTTGGTGAACTGGCCTTGGTAAGTCCCTAGAAATAAAAATAAGAACTAAGTGAATTAACCACACTTATCTGAAAATATACATACAATAACAACAACAACTGTGATTATATACCACTCTTCTAGACAGATTAGTACCTCACTCAGAGCACTGAACAAAGTCAATGTTATCATTATCCCCACAATACCGCTGGGGAGCTGGGGCTGAGATAGGGTTGCCAGGTCCCCTTACCCTCCCAGTGGGAGGGCGGGTACCCAGTACTCAATTTCTCTGTGTCCCTAGTGTGCACGCTTTTCACATGTGTGCTCCCTCACCTGCATGATGATGTCACTTCCAGGCGACGTCATCATGCAGGAGCATGCACACGCTTTGCAGCAGGCCCATTTGGGGCCCAAATTGGCCCACTGGAAGCACAGGAGCACTCTCACGGTGGTGTGATGACGTTACTCCTGGGAAGTGGTAGCCTAGCAACCCTAGGCTAAGAGCAGTGGGCCACCTACTAACCTCATGGAAGTAGTGGGATTCAAATAAGCAGAGCGCGGATTTGCATCCCAACCACTTAGCCACTATGTTAAGGCAGCATAGTTTTTCAGGCAGAAAATATATTCATAATTTTAAGTTTTCCACTAACAATCTTTATTCCACCTACTTTCCAGTTTCATCTGTGCTTGACCCAGTATTTAAGAAAAAATTATTCAAGGATCTTGTAGCCCTTATGATGTTTATTATGGTGTATTTAAACTATCCAGTTCAAAGAAGAATGTATTAGAGGTGGACTGAAAACTTTCACCTCGCCAATTTCAATGCTTCCCTTTCTGGTGATTTTGGGGGAGAAACAGCAAAAAAGGTCACTTTTTGATAGCTGATCTCACTTACTGAAAATGGGACCATTTTCTTCTTCCTTTCTTTAACAAAAAAAGGCCAAACTGAGGGAGGAAACATTGGTCCCACTCAATTTTACATGAACTTTCTTTTTTTGTTAAAGATAAGAGGGGAAGAAATAGTGCTGTGTAGCAGTAGAAAGCATAATCAAGGAACAAACAACGAAGTAGGTAGCGAGGCAGGGGGAGCTTTCATTAAACCTTTCTCCACCACCCTTTCAAAAGGCTCCATTTCATGCCAGAAAATTTCATCTATGAACTTTCAACTCAGCCCTAAAATCTATTTCATAAGCTTCTCAGTTGGTTTCTTTACAATGGTGAAGAGGCTGAGTTGATCATGGCATCAGTTGTTTGTACTGTTTTTATGATTTTTTAGATATGTATATGGTTTTAATTGTATAGTACATGTTGCTAGCCGCCCTGAGTCAGATTGCGGGGAGGGTGAGGTATAAACTTGAGAAAATAAAGAAATAAAATTATCGTGGTTTGCGATAAAATCACTCTTTGTGTGAATTAGTCTCAGTATCAGGGGCAAAACTCTCAGGTAACTTTTATACACGGAGATATTCTGTGAACTCAAAACACAACCCTTTATTTTTAGATTTGTAGACTATTATGTCAGTTCCCACAGCAAAGAGGGCCAAAAAAATAAAGGCATCCATTGTTAGCATAATCAGACATTCGCTGAAGCACAAGACATACAGAGGTATTATTTTCCCCATCTCCATTTAATCACAACAACCCTGTCAGGTAGGTTAGTCTAAGAGACAGTGTGACTGGCCCAGGGCCACCTCACTAACTTCCAGAGCAGAGTGAGGATTTAAATCTGAGCCTCCTGGACCCTACTCTAACCAATGTACCATTCTGGCTGTTAAAGCTGCATCAAAGCTTTTGTAAATAAATAAATAGACTTTCATACAATCTTTTTCTGAGTAACAAACATTCAGTTGTTTCACAGCACACAAGGCATACTTCTTCACTGAGTGTTACACTTCTTTTACAAGCATCTCTCATTTTTCTAGCTTTCAAATTTTGTTGCTGTAAAAATCCAGTTCTCCCCACAAGCCGCTTGTGTGGTAATTTTGCAATTGTAATGAATGTGCTTCCATGAAATATCAAAATTCCTTGCTGCATATTGCATAAGGTGATTAAGGATAGAAGCTCCATTCATCTTCTCCTTTTGTGTTTGCCATGTTGTGGCCTTTTTCTTTCTCTCTCTCTTGTAACTAAAATTATTTGATAGCTGAGCAGTGTAAAAAGCCTCTTGAGTCAAGACTCTGCGTGGGGTTTTTCTTAGTTTCATCTCAGCAGTAAAATCGCCAATAGCAGTGAATTTTTTGACAAGGCTGTTAAAAATTCTTTTCCAATAGGCAGTCTGGAAAACCTCCTTGTCTGGTTCATTTTAACAGCTAGCTCAGCTCAGAGACTTCTTCAAATTTTATGGACAAATTGATTATAAAGGTAAATACAGAAAGCACCTTGTAATTTTACTTCATTGCTTTTGCAATAGCAGAAGGACAATCAACCAAACCCTTGTAAGGTAGGAACTAAGAGTTCTACTACCTCTTCCCCCATCTGGAGCGCACATAAAGCTTCTTCTATAAGGCAGCACAGTCAGTCTTCTGCCCCCTCCCCTCACACTCCAGTTCTTCAGCTCTTGTTGGGAATGGATATAGCATGAGGAAGAATTTGCAGGATCTGCAAACGGTTTAATTTATTCCTTCTCATCAGTTTCCACACCTGTAAAAATGGAATCATATCCCTGGATCTTCTCCAACAGAAATGCTGAGAGACCTACTTCACTGAGATCATTCCTACTTGGATCACAAGAAGAAGAAAAAGAAGACTGATGTGTTTTCTGTGAGGGGCAAATTGGAAAGAAAGACTATTGTGTTTTCCCAGTTCAGGAAGATGTAAAATATAACAAAAGCCTCCTTGCTGTGGCCAGTCCTCCCCCCAAAAGAAACCTGGTTCCTTTCCATCAATTACCTCAGAACATTAATTTCCCTCACACCAGTGTTTCTACCCTGCTTCACTGCCTTCCTTCTGTTGATACGGTTACCTCAGTAACTGGCAAACCACCAGTGTAGCAAAACTTGCTTCTATCCATCATTCAGTACTATGAGGTCCTGTCCTCAAATTAGCAAACCACCAACTCCCACCCCCCCACCCCCAATCTCCATTCAGCAAGGGTATCCTGGGATAAACTATGCTAGAGAAATACAAATATTTATTACCAACATAAAAGCATTCACTCCCCATAGGATTTGCTTTCTCATAGGCAAATTGCCAGTTCTACATGGGGTATTTTTATAGTCTCCCTTCTCAGTAGCCAGCCAAGAACTTCTACCATGTTAGTAAATCACAAAAATCCTTAGGGATGTTAAAGGGCCAGAGGAAACACAAAGCCCAGAATGAGATCAAGAGAACAGAATGGTCATCTTAGGTGAAATGACTCTGGGTGGACTTTGGGTATACTGGGAAAGGCCATCACTCCATAGTAGAAGATAGACTGTATTTAGAAGGCCTTAGGCTTAATCCCAGGCCTCTTCAGATGGGGGCTCTCAAGCCACATGTCTGAGAAAGACCTTTGCCTGTGATTCGGGAGAGCAGCTGGTAGGCCAGGCTGAGCTAAATGGAACAGCTCCTTATATTTTAATTCCCATTAGGTTTTAATAGTACTTTAACTTTTAAAATGATCCCCAAAAAACAACCATGGAAGGAAAAAAACGTCCTCATAAATAGCTACTGAAGACGCCCTCAAGCGTGGCCCATTTATGGCTCGTTATGGCTTGTTTATCACTGATATTACTGTTTTTGAATTTGTGAGCTAATGTTGGACAGGTAGCATATACATTTTCTAACCAAATAATGTTAAAGGACCATGAGCCACAAAGGCAGTTTCAGTAGTCCAGAATCATCATCATGTGTCCGGCCCTGGGCCATGCCATACAAACTGACCATTTTATACATTTTAAACATTACATTATGCTTGTTTGGGGGGGGGGGGTTAATCAAGGGAGAAGATAATTCATGTAGCTCTTTGCTCATATCTTTCGCGGCACAGCAAGCTGCTTTCTATAACCTACTTTGCTTGAACACTATGCAAATGATTGCATTAATACCCACACACGTTCATGCCACCCAGGGATTACTCAGTACATTCTGGCACTAACTTCGTATTTCCAGATGTTCTTATTACCTTGCAAAATCAAGAACACATGGGAGAATTCCAGAATGAAACAACTCTCCACACTGCATATCCGTGTGGTAAGCAATCAGAAAGATTGAAGCAACTCCTGCAAAAATGCGCCACATGAACCCAGAAGCTTCCCCTAACTGCTGGAAGAAATGTGGGGAGAGAGGCCCCTTTATTCATTGCTGGTGGGAACGCGTTCACATGCAACAATTCTGGTCTAATGTAACCAACTATATCAAACTCATGACCAACTAATCAGTCCCACTAGGGGCCCCAGGGGCCCGTCGGTGGCGGGCAAACTCCCAGGGATTTGCCACCTTGCTCACCGCCCTGCCAGTGGTTGGCGGGAGGTGGCAAGCTCCCACAGGTTGCGCTCCACCAGCAGGCACCTCAGGAATGCACACTGTGCACATGCTCCCAACAGGCACAGCAATGTCACTTCAGGAAGTGACATCAGTGCATCGGCTGTGGGACGTTCCTGCACTTCGTTTGGGGCCAATTTGAGCCCCAAACAGGCCGAATTGGCCCCACAAAGAGCACGGGAGCACTCCCATGGCTGGCACAATGACATCACTTCCAGAAGTGACATCATTGCGCAGGCCAAACACACGCAAAATTCTGATTGCAAATCTTGTACAGTTGCTAAATCTACTGTCACCTCACTAGGGAAAGATAAACGATTCCCAACAGTTTCAAATTGACTTCCTCAGGTGTGGGATCAATTTACCATGGAGAAACTCACAGACCAAATAAAACAATCAGATTTACCAAATTATAAAACATATTTCATTGAGCAATGGATTCCTGTCTTAGAATTCTTGATGAAAGATGATTCTGTAAAAAATCTCATACCAACCTATGACTATTATAGATTGCTTACCGATTTTTGATCACTCTTACAAATGCAATAGAAAAGTATAAACACAATTTTGTTGTCTGAGGCCTACTTTAACATGAAGGGAAAATGTATTTTATTCACAAACTCGATGTCAAATCCTTCTTTATAGCTTTTTGGAAGTGTGATATTATTTATGCTTGAAGTTTATTATACTGGGTTTTGCAACTAAAATTATTCTTTTTTAAAAAGCAAGATTGAAGCAGGGGAAACACAAAGAATCATGGCAAGGCATCTTATCTGTCCCCCAGTACTCCTCCTCGCTCTATTTTCTCTTTCCCTCATCCTAGCATCCCCCACAGCCTCTCCCCTTTTCCTCCTACCCACCCAACCTACTTTTATTTGTTCCTTAATCTTCAGTGACCACTCCATTCCTCCCCCCTGGCAGCCCCCCCCCCACTTTTCTCTCACTCGTTTTCCTGTTCTCCCACTTCATCTTATTTCCCTGCTTCCTTCCTTCCCGTCTTTTAAAACTTTCATTCCCCCCATCCTCCACCCCATCACATACATGCTATAGTTTACCTACAAAAACCAAGGTTTGGACGTAGGGCTGCCTACTCACGCTGGGTAGGGAAATTCCTGGAGATTTGTGCTGATACCTGGGCAGTGTGGAGTTTGGTGAGGGGAGGGAGGGGAGCAGGGATGTGATTGTTTATTTGTTTATAGTCTGCCTTTCTAGCTGAGATCCAAGGCAGATTACACAGTGCAAGTGAAAACACAATATAATCAACAGCTAGGACATTAACTGAGCAAAGTACAATAATGAACAGCACTTAGGACATCCAGGGAAAGAGATACAACAGGGTATGGTAGTAGAAAATTTGAAAAATAAGCATAAAGCCAAGCACAGAGAAAAAATCTTTCTGAAACAAGTCATAACTAATTTACGGGGCATGCTTAGCAACGTAGAAACTCCCTAGAAGGTAGATGTCTACATCAGCATATAGTATAGCAGACAGTGCCCAACAGAGTAGTGTGTAGTCCCTGCCCCTATCAATGCATCCCTCTGAGCTACTTCTTACAACATAGCCCTATTGTCTGGGTGGATAGCTTGCTTGAATAATTCATTTTTGCTTAGCTGGCAGAAAGCCAGGAGAGCATGAGCTTTCCTGATCTCCTCAAGCAGGCCATGCCACAGTCTACCCCCTAAAGGTGGAATTTTATGCAGGAAAACTGATCTCTGTCATAAGGTTGCCAGGTTTTCTTACCCTCCCAGCAGGGTAAGGAGACCTGGTATCCTAGGGACACCTGGCACTCATCTTTTGAATTTCCTCATGCACTCCTGGTGCAGCATGATGACATCACTTCTGGGAGTGATGTCATTGTGCAGGCTGCAGGAGTGCTCTGGTGATTCTTAAACAATTGGCCTGATTGGGGCGGAAATCAGCTCGGTGCGAAACATGGGAGCTCTCCATGACCTGCACAATGACATCACTTATGGAAAATACATTGTTGTGCCGCACCAGGACCGCACTCCAGGAGTCCCCCCCCCATGAACAGCCAGTTGAGTGGTGGCAGGGGGGAGCGGGGGAGTAAGGGATTCCCTCATCCCCTTTGGAGGACCAGCAACTCTAGTCATCTGGAGAGCAGTCATAATTCCAGAAGCTGTCTAGGCCCCACCTAGATATTGGCACTCCTTTTTGAAAAAATTGGCAAGATTGTTGTAGTTGCCTTGCAACCCTGCAACCTCCCCAATGGCCACTGAGATACCAGAATGTTATCTCATGAAATCTCTGGAACACAGTGAAACATCTGTCCCCTTCTGTTGGTGCATTCCTTCAGTGATCCTTCCTTCCTACCCTGTGTTTTAATTTTGTTTTTATGTTTTTTGTATACATATTTTGGTTTTAATTGTTTTAATAATATGTGTTTTGCTGGTTTCAATGGTTTTTAAGATGTGGTTTTTTAATGTATGTGTTTTTTTATCTGTTAGCTGCCTCGGTTGCTCTGTTGAGGGCAGAAAAGCAGGGTATAAATTCCGTAAATCAATCAAACAACAAATCTCAGAAACATTCACCTGAACAAAAACCTTCTGAAGGAGTCACCCTACACCCACCCTACACATGGATAAAATCAACACCTGCTGGTGTACACATGCCGGTGTGCACATGTATTTTCTGTTTTGGCTCCCCACTTCATGAAACAAACTGTCTGAGGAGGTTAGGAAGTTCCCACGCTTCTTCTGCAGAATATACAAAACAGAAATGTTCAGGAGGGCGATGTATTGTCGAAGGCTTTCACGGCCGGAGAACGATGGTTGTTGTGGGTTTTCCGGGCTGTATTGCCGTGGTCTTGGCATTGTAGTTCCTGACATTGAAGTTCCTGACTGTGACACTGAGAGATCTCTGTCTTTTGGTGCTACACCTCTGAAGATGCCAGCCACAGCTGCTGGCGAAACGTCAGGAACTACAATGCCAAGACCACGGCAATACAGCCCGGAAAACCCACAACAACCATCGTTCAGGAGGGCATTTTTATAAAGGGATTGGAACTGTAGCTATAATGCAGTGGTTCATGGAATAGGCTTTATAAAGGAAAAGGATTGTAGTCTACTGCAATGCTTACTATATGCTTTTATTGCATTAGCTTCTACCTAATCCACTTTCTAACCTCTATGAAGAGTATATCATAAAGAAAGCTGGATTAGATCTAGGAGGTGGAGTGAAAATTGGTGAGAGGAACATTAACAATTTGAGATATGCAGATGACACCACATTACTAGCAGAAAATAGTGAAGACTTGAGACGACTACTGATGAAGGTTAAAGGAGAAAGCGCCAAAGCAGGATTACAACTGAACATCAAGAAGACAAAAGTAATGACTACTGAGGAATTATACAATTTTAAAGCTGACAATGAGGAAATTGAAGTTGTTCAAGATTTTCTATTCCTTGGCTCAATCATCAACCAACAGGGAGACTGCAATGAAGAAATCAGAAGAAGATTGAAACTTGGAAGAGCAGATGTGAGGGGGCTAGATGAGAGCCTTAAAGATAAAGGTGTCCCTTTGGGAACCAAGATCAAGATAATCCAAACTATGGTATTCCCCATTGCCATGTATGGATGTGAAAGTTGTATGGTAAAGAAAGCGGACAGGAAAAAAATTGATTCATTTGAAATGTGGTGCTGGAGGAGAGTTTTGCAGATTCCATGGACAGCCAAAAAGACAACTAAGTGAGTACTAGATCAAATCAAGCCGGAATTCTCCTTAGAAGCTAAAATGACAAGACTAAAGCTATCGTACTTTGGTCACATCATGAGAAGAGAAGATTCTCTGGAAAAGTCAATAATGCTAGGAAAAGTAGAAGAAAGCAGGAAAAGAGGAAGACTTAAAATGAGATGGCTTGACTCAATGAAAAAAGCCACGTCCTCCAGTTTGCAGGATCTGAGTAGGTCTGTTAGAGATAGAACGTTTTGGAGGTCTTTCATTCATACGGGTCGCCATAGGTTGGAGATGACTTGACGGCACATTAAACACAACAATCCACTTTCTACATTGCTTATGGTATATTATGCTTCAAACTGTTTTCTAAATCTGTAATCCTAGTTCTATTGCCAATTTGCCATTGTCTAGGTATTGTATACTGTCTGAGTGATTTTTATCCACCTTGAGTATCAGTGAGAAAGAGCTACAAAGCAAATAAATAAATCAGTATATAAATAAATACAAGTTACAGACCTTCTGTTATTTGGGGATGGCACCCCCCCCCGCCCATGTATATTTTTTAGATGCCATATCTTTCTCCAAGCCTAGGGCCTAGTTCAGAATATGCCACCGTTTTGTACAAATAGGGCAATGTTTTATAGGAACAATCAGAGAAGCATGTTTTTCATACATGTACAGCTTGATTACACAAGAACAGACCACCACTGGATCTTTGAGGGTATGCATTTGAACATAAAGCTGTACGCACCTAGAAAAATACAAGCATTGTCCTTCTCACACAAAACGGTGTGCACACACATATCAGGACAATTGCAAGACAGCACATGTTCTTGTTACCTGTGATTGGTGTGCCAAAATTTAATGCCTGAAAAGGGCTCTGGAATGTCTTGGAACAATGAGCTGGTCCTCTAGGGTCATCCCATTCAACAGCACCCAGTGTTGGAAGAAGGGAAGCAAGTCAGTTTTTTAATTAGCCCTTTGTTTTGTGCCCTTGATCTGCAGGCATCAGCAGGTGATAATAATGCTTGTCTCTTTGCTGTGAAAAGCTACACAGGCTGATTTCTATTGATCAAGCCTTAAAGGCACAGAGATAAGCCAGCTACTGTCGTCCCCGTCCCCCCACCAATCATTCGATGACTCTATCATTGTCCAAGGCTAGAGGAGGACAGAAATTCAAAGAAAGTAAATTAAAATGAACAAGCAGCAAAAGACAACTCGCTCCCACTCCCCACTCCCCATAAACCTAGCATGGCTAGAGCATTAATCCTCTATAATGGCTGCAATCAAACTCATATTAAATTCATATGAATAAAATTCATATTAAATTTATATGAACAGGGTCTCCTGCAGGTGCCAGGCTGCGCGTGGGTGAAGTCAGCAGCAGCCCATACTCGGGCTTTCTCTGTGGTCGCCACTATCTTGTGAAATGACCTGCCTGAGGAGGTCAAAAGAGCCCCCACTCTCCTGGCTTTTTGTAAATGATGCAAAACCGAACTATTCAAAAAGGCTTTTTACTCAAATGGGAGGGCTGTATTGTAGGGATGGGGTCTAGGCTTCACCATTATGTTGCCTTACATATTATCAGTGGCTTTAAATATGTACTCCTATGTACCACCTGTGTTTCAGGTCTAATGTTAATCCTAGAATTGATTATGTTCTGCTTCAGTATTTTTTCTACTCTGTATTGGATTCTTGCTAAAACTATGTCTTTTAAACTTGTATCTATTTACTGTATGGCATTGTTTATGGAAATGTCCTTGATACTGCATGGAAATGTACTTGATCCTGATTGTACTAATTGCATACTATGTAATCCGCCTTGAGTCTCAGTGAGAAAGGCGGACTATAAATGACATAAATAAATAAATAACATAACGTAGGGGTATGTCTCCTATGTTATGTTATGGTAGCACCACTTGCTTCTGAGTATTCATGCACAGTGTTGCACAGCACAGCAGACATTTGTTTATGTGGGGCATCCAAGGAAGGATCGCTGGATACACCTGAAAATTTCCTCAGGACTGCATCATCACGCTCTTTCCTGCAGAATTCCTCCTTCATACAAAGCTGCTAAATACTTGTCAATGGCCTTAAACTTAACATTTAAACAGTAATCTTGAGTGTTCAAAGCACTTCACATATATAATCTCAGTGATCCTCGTAACAGCCCTAATAAAAAACAATAACACTACTAGAGGAGGAAAAAACCTTGCAATCTGACATCCAGGGCAACAAAGAGAAACCATTTAAAAGTGAGCTAATGTTGTCTAGGTGAGAGTAAAGATGAGAGAGCATGTTTTCATTAAATCCATGTTAGTTGATTCGAAGTGTGCAGTCTTTTCAGGCTACACTGAACTCTTTTTGCCAAAGACCAAGCCTAACAGTGCATTCCTAAGAGCACTTACTTGGGAGTAAGCCCCAAGGAACATGCCTGAGTAGGATTATGACTAAAACCACTTAGAATTGCCCTAGCTATCTTTAGAAGTACTACTGTGCCATATTTGGTGTGGCTTTTAGTTGCCAGTTATATATAAAATCTGGATAGATGCATGAAGATGTTTTAATCTGGGGAAGGTTCTTTAATATTTTTAACTTAGCTTTTTAGGTTACATTTGGAATATGATTCTATTTAAAATACTGCTATATGACATGGCTAGGACAGGACAGAAATTTCCAGTCCTGTAAGTAAATAAAATCTACAGGACTTTTGATTGTGCCTGTGTACATGTGGTTGTTATTAACAGAGTACAATGGCTGGCTTTGCTATTATTAAATTCTGGTATGGTTTAGATCGAAAGCTGGTTAAAAATGAGGGTTGCCAGCCTCTGAGTGGGGCCTGGAGTTCAAAAATACAACTGATCTCCAGAGTACAGACATCAGTTCCTCTAGAGCAAATGACAGTTCCAAAAAGTGGGCTCTATGTCATCACATCTCTGCTCAGCCCCCCTCCCCCAAACTCCACCCTCCCCAAACATTACCTCCCAAATCTCCAGGAATTTCCCAAGCCAGTCACAGGCATTATAATCCTAAACAGAATGATGTTCTTCTAAACTCATTGACTTCAATGGACTACGAAGGATATAGCTCTGTTTAAGATTATACTATAGGTCTGAGATGTTGCATATTGACATTCCTACTAGATAGGGAAGTATTTCAACCATAATATGTAGCAGTAGCTACTGCTCACCAGTCAGTCAGAGCTATGCCACTGATAATTTACTGAACAAATACAGATATCATTGGAGACTCATAGTTTTTACTATGCACTAGGATTGCTTTCCTCTAATTTTTTTAAAATCACATTCCCACAAGAAGCAAGTCAAAATAGCAACAGAGATCTCTGAGGTTGAAACATTTAACTGTCAACATAATGAATCACTCCATCATTAGGAAATTCCCCAGAGTATTAATTATCCTAGAAAAACATCCCAGAGACCAGAACTGAACACAACACTTGAAGGAGTCGAGCGGGAAAGAAAAATGAAAAGATTCTCTATTTGGAAGACAGGTTTTTTTTAAAAAAAGTGAGGGTATCCCACACACACATTTCCTAAGAAAATAAAAGTAAAGACAGATGGGTTACATATAGGGTCACTGCCATTGTAGAAATACGGAAACATCTTAAAGCAACTGCATACACTTTAATATTATGAGGGTAGCTTTTATTAATTGCCTAAACATTAACTTTCAGTGACTGTTCAAGACCACTAGATCGAAGGAAGGAAGGGCGGACGGACGGACAACAATACCATAAATATTAAGTGGCTACCATCCACAGATTTCACAGAGCAGGACTTTCCAACTTTGTCCGGGGGGGGGGGGAGTCACCAGATTCCCCCCCCCCCAGCTTTATTGGAGCTAAATGGGGATTTGCAGTGAGGGGGCAAGATTACCATAAATCACATGTCCCTCTTCCCCAAACAGAGATGCTGTTCAGTCAGAAGAACTGCATGGTTAGCTATATGTCAATATATATATCAACTCAATCAACAAGATTAAACAAACAGAAAAGGTTGCAAGGAAGTTTCCTACTTCAGAAAGTCTTCTGTACTACTTCACTGATCAACAGAAAGCCTAACTATCAGTGTGGTTCAAGAGTTTTTAATCATGAGCAAAGCCTACATAAATCCCACTACAGAGCTCAATACTGGTTTTAAAATCAACGCAGCAAAGACCAACTTAGGTTTGCAACACATCTCCCTCTACGGCAATATCCCAGACAACGTTCTGGAGAATTATACATAATATGGTCTTGTGAAAACATTTACTATTCCAATAATGAAGGGAGAAGAAAAAGACCTACTCCGTCTTTGAAAGCCAAATCCAAACTGACTGTCAGGCAACACAACAGCTTATTCACTGGAGCTATGTAATTGGGAAGCGGGAGCAGAATAGGATGGCTTCATTCAACAGATTTGATTATTGCAAGCCATATGGGACAACAATTCATTCCACGATGCCTGCACAGCAAAGGGGAGCAAAGTACAGACAAAAGGAAGTACTTCTACATTCACAGTAATAGCCTAGTGGAACTCACTGCCACAGGAGGCAGAGGGCCACTAGTTTGGCTGGATGCGAAAAAAGAATTAGATGGATTTTTGAAGGGCGAACACATCGTTGGCTAATAGCCATGACAATGACCAGGGCTTTTTTTCAGCTGGAACATGGTGGAACGGAGTTCCGGCACCTCTTGAAAAAGGTCACATGGCCGGTGGCCCCGCCCCCTGATCTCCAGACAGAGGGAAGTTTAGATTGCCCTCCATGCCGTGTGATCATTTTCGCCGAGGGCGATTTAAACTTAAAAAAACTCCCCCCTTGTTCCACCTGACCCCAAAGTGACGTTATTGTGTGGTCCTCCTGAGCTCCACCACTGAGTTCCACCACCTCTTTTTCCAGAAAAAAAGCCCTGACAATGACTAAATGGAACCAGCAGTAAACCTCTGAACAGAAAAGTTAGGGGGCAACAGCCAAGGGAGGCCTTGGACCCTGCCTTGCCTGGGTGGCCACTGTGTGGAAAGGATGCGAGACTACATGGACCACTGTCTCAATCCAGCACAGCCACTCTTGTGTTCTAAAGTAGAGGGGCAGTGATGGGATAGCACACGTGCCTAACACATGCCTAGCATAATCAACTAATGAATATTTTCCCCAGCTAGTCATCCAACCATCTAATGGTTTCATACTTTAATTAGGCAGTTACATTGGTACACTGGAAAGCTTCAGTAAATGTACCATTTTGAAATAACGGGACAATATCTCATGAGACCAGCTGAAATGTAATCCAAGTTGCCATAGCCCTCTAAAAATCAAATTTTTACTTTATAACAGCGCATCACCATTTAAAATAGCTAGCAAATATAAGTTCAAATCTTATCAGCATCATAAAATCCAAGTTGAAAAGACAGTATTACCATGGGAAAGAGCACATCTTCTACACATCTGTCCAGTCTGCATGACAAGTGGGCCCCCTGAGACCACAGCTTTTGCTTGTTGTTGGCCCATCGATCAATCAGGTGGCAATAAAAGCTGCAGACCTGAATATACTTATTAGGAAGTAAATCATGGAACTCAAGGGGTCTTGGGCTCAAATAAATATTCAGACTGGCTTGCACACTTTGACTTGACCAAAATTTGTTCTATATTCTACCTGCTGTTTTCTAGCAGGTAGAATTTCCTGTACAATTTCAAAGCTGAACATTTTAAACAAACTAGCATTTTACACAGTGCTTTTGGAGACGCACAGCGCTCCCAATACATTATCTCAGCAATTGTTAACATGACACATATTGGACAGAGAAAGGACAGGCTGACGTTGGAACTTGGAGGCCAAGGACCAAACTTCACAATACATTGAGGATCTGTGACCAGATTCCCCCAACATGCAATCTAGTATTAAAAAATAGCTGCTGGGCAGGGGGGTGCGGGTATTCATGCCTTCCTCGCAACATCATTTTCCAGATCAAAACTCTCCACCCAGAATTGCTCTTGGAAAACAGGGGGAGCCTGTCTTTTTTCCCTTCCAGAGATAAAAGCAAACTACTTCCATTCCCCAAGCCACAGCCCTAATTCTTGATTCGCCCAACAGCTGCCCTAAAGTGAAATTTGATTTGAAACAGGAATAATTAGCTCAATTTCACAATAACTAGTCTAGCACAGGTCCGTATGATGCATAAGGCTGATTAGGCTGAAGACTAGGGGCCCCACAGGGACTGGGGCCCCTCAATTTTTTTGGCTGAGGTACACCTCCATATAAATTACAATTAATTGATTCTCTTATACAGCCTCTGTTAATAAGATAATTAACTGCTTCCTTATTGCAGCAAACCAACTTGTCTCTTATATTAAAACAATTATCCATAAATTATATATTTTTAATACATAATAAAAATTGTATTCACTTCAAAATATTACGGTATTGAACAATTATACTCCCAAAATGTGCTTTTCTGAAGAGTTCTACTCATGCAATAAAAATATTTTTAAAATTATGAGTCATGACTAGAATTCTTCAGGAGACCCTCAAAATGGATATAGGGCTATGTACTGCGTTCTAGTATCTCCATACCAGAGAAGTGAAAGACTGAAGTGCCGGAGGGGGCCCAAAATATCTGAAAGCCCAGGGGCCCGACCATGGGTTAATACAGCCTGGGTCCAGCAATCTAACCCCTATAACCACCTTGACTCTTTGCTTTAGCAAAGAACATGAGAAATTGTTCAGGGAAATGGGCTTGCAAAAAGCTCTCTGGCCTAACCAGATGGTATGTTGGGAGGACTATGTCAGCCGCTTCCTGTTTTGTTTTGTAAAGTCTTTTACTAGGCATGTGTAGCCCAGGGACCATGGTATTAGGAGAGAAAGGCTTTAAGCCTCCCCCTGTGCCATTGTTCCAATCTAAAAAAGCCCTTTGGGGCACTATTTGCCTATTATGAAACCTGCCATATACTGAAATAGTCCTGACGCAGAACTCTCAATGTCTTGGGTAGACTGACAGGCTCACATTCCAGTGCTTCCTCCCTGGAATCTGGAACTGATATGAAAAATGGCACCTGTAGAATGTCACTGCTAAGTCAACCCTCCTTGTCTTATTTAAAATACTGTTTGAGACCACTAATCACAGTATAAACTGGCTTTTAAAGCAGTCCACGGACCTTTGCAATAAATGGCCCCATATAAAAGAAAGATACTCTGCGGCACCAAAGTTATGAGTGTGTTAAAAGTAGTAAACATTTCAAACCGCTATAAAAAGCAGGAAGATACTTGTGCCAAAAGAGAAAGAAAGAAGAGGGGGAAGCATTCACAGCCTTCTTGCAAAGAAAATTTCATTGGATTATTTTAATGGCCATCTCTACTCCTGGACAAGAACAGAAAAAGGGAATTATTGTTACTGGACAGTAATAAAAAACACAAGAGGTAAGTAAAGCATTAGTGTGTGATGACAAGCATCTTAATAACTGGATTGAAGCAGTCAAATATTGTCAGAAGACATGTGCAGCAGCTGGCACTTCCCCAGTCATTTCAGTGACAATCAAATGGATTCCAGGGTCACTTTTGCAGACGCAGCTGCACAGCAAGGGTGCTCATTATTAACACTATACACCCTGGAACTGTTTAATGCAAGACAAAGGGATTTATTTACTTACTTTAATTATACCCCACCTTTTCTCCCAATCAGAGCCCAAAAGCAGTTTACATCATTCTCCTCTCCTCCTTTTATCCCCATAACAACCCTGTGAGGTAGGTTAGACTAAGAGAATGTGACTGGCCCAAAGCCAATCAGTGATCTTTCATGGCAGAACACAGTCTCCCAGAGTCTAGTCCAATGCTCTAACCACTACACCACAGTGGCTGTCAGAGTTCAGTCCTGAAACCTGTCTGGAATCCAAGGAACATAAGAGTGACTCTGAGAACACACAGAGTACATTTTCGTCAGTCAATAACCCTAGCCACCTCAAACATCTAGTAACAGGAGCAAAAGATGTGATCCTTTGACCTAGGTATGGTTTCTAAGCAGACTTGACCACAGTTCCTTTCAAAGAAAGTAGTTTAGGACAATCTTGTTATTGGTTATCATTTATTACTAAACAAAATTCCCCAGTCTATAGACCAAATTACATGTGATGTTGGGAACTGTGTGAGTCTGTGACTGGAATCCCAGATGTGTACCCAGGGCTGGTTTAAAGTTTTTTATTATGCCAAGCAATGCACACCTGTCCCCTCCAGGCCCTGCGGGGCCACTGGCCAGATCCAACCAAGAGTTTGGTTTGGACCTGGATGGAAGCAGATCAGGTCTAGGAGGGGATGCCAGTCTAGTTTCATACTGCTGAGCAAGTCAGAGTTGCCAACTATGGCTTGGGAAATTCCCAGATTTTGGGGGGCAGTGCCTGGGGCAGTGCCTGGGGAAGACCATTGAGGAGGGTCTTAAGGCTCCTAAGTAAGCTCAGTAGCTATGGGATAAAGGGCCAAGTCCTCTTGTGGATCGAAAACTGGCTAATTAATAGGAAACAGAGAGTGAGTATAAACGGGCACTTCTCACAGTGGAGGGTGGTGAGCAGTGGGGTGCCACAGGGGTCGGTATTGGGTCCAATGCTTTTTAACTTGTTTATTAATGATTTGGAATTGGGATTAAGCAGTGAAGTGGCTAAATTTGCAGATGACACGAAATTGTTGAGGGTGGTGAAAGCCAGAGAGGATTGTGAGGCACTCCAAAGGGATCTGTCGAGGCTAGAAGAGTGGGCATCCATGTGGCAAATGAGGTTCAATGTAGCCAAGTGCAAAGTAATGCACATTGGAACCAAAAATCCAAAATATAAATACAAGTTGATGGGGTCTGAACTGGCGGAGACTGACCAAGAGAGAGATCTTGGAGTCATGATAGATAACTCACTAAAAACGTCAGCACAGTGTGCGACTGCCATAAAAAAAGCTAATGCTATGCTAGGGGTTATTAGGAAAGGGATTGAAAACAAATCAGCCAGTATCATAATGCCTCTGTATAAATCGATGGTGAGGCCTCATTTGGAGTACTGTGTACAGTTCTGGTCGCCACACCTTAAAAAAGATATCATAGCACTGGAAAAAGTACAGAGAAGGGCAACTAAAATGATTAAAGGGTTGGAACACTTTCCCTATGAGGAAAGATTGAGGCGCTTGGGGCTCTTTAGCCTGGAGAAAAGACGACTGAGGGGAGACATGATAGAGGTTTACAAGATAATGCACGGGTTAGAGAAGGTAGAGAAAGATGTGTTTTTCTCCCTTTCTCACAATACAAGAACTCGTGGGCACTCTATGAAATTATTGAGCAGTCGGGTTAGAACAGATAGAAGAAAATACTACTTTACACAAAGGGTGATAAACACATGTTATTCGTTGCCACAGGAGGTGGTGGCAGCTACAAGCATTGCCAGCTTCAAGAGGGGACTGGACAAATATATGGAGCAGAGGTCCATTAGTGGCTATTAGCCACAGGAGATAGATGGTATTCTCTTTGTGGGGAGGTGGTGCTCTGTTGTCTTGGTGCTGGAAGGAAGGCAGTGGGAGGGCTTCTGGTGTCCTGGCCTCACTGACAGTCCTTTAGATGGCACTGGATTTCTAGCCACTGTGTGTGACAGAATGTTGGACTGGATGGGCCACTGGCCTGATCCAACATGGCTTTGCTTATGTTCTTATGTTCTTATGAGGGGATGGAGCTCAGGAGTGGCATGATGTCACTCTAGGATTTACACTTCTACACTCTGTGGTATATCATAGAATCCACCCTCTAGAGCTGCCATCCCCAGGTGAATTGATCTCTGAAATCTAGAGCTTAATTGTAATTCCAAGAGATTTTCAGGTCCTACATTTAGGCTGATAACCCTGGAGCGAGCTGGGGCGTTTAAAAATTGTATATATGATATGACAGGTTCTGTATACAGCAGGGGTTGCCAAACTTTTCTTAATGAAAGCTACTCTTCCACCCTGGCATGTTACCAAGTTTTGTTCTGGCCTAGAAACTCAATGAGGACTAGAACACCAGAAATTAAGCTATCAGCTAAACAGCCCTGAGGAAAATCCTATGAAATAAAAAGTGTCTTTTAAAAAAAAGCTTTTATTGCTTTTAAGCTTGCTATCTTTCCCTGGCTAATCTGCAGCAGCTGGTAAGCTACCTATTGGAGACAGGAGATATCTATACAGGGCTACAGCATCAAAAGGCCTATCTAGTACTATTTTATTTATTTATTTACATCATTTATAGTCCACTTTTATCACTGAGACTCAAGGCGGATTACACAATATGAGGTTAATACAATCAGTATCAAGTAAGTACATTTCAATACAATACCATAAGGTAAACATATACAATGCACCAAATAACTCAGGGGCACCCACATGCATGAAATCAAATAGGTCCTATTATCTCCAGTGAACTTACAAAGAAAAGTAATTATTTATAAGAACAACACCTGATGGAGAACATTTCCCCCCATTTTTCACCAGTGGCTGACCATTTGTCCCAGCAGGGCTTCTTTCCCCTTTCTCTGATTCTAAAACATGTCCACTTAACATTTTCAAAAGTTGTCCCTGTCAATTAAAATGGTCTGAATCTTGGGTTATGACAGTCCACAGAGCTTTAGTGGATTATTTATTGTGTTAAGTGTCTTGATGTGCTAATAGTTGTGTGATTAGGTCACTAAAACAGCTAAAAATATTTCCATTGCTAACCCATTGAGTTTTGTATCAAGAACCTTGCACCAGGTTAGGAAAGAAAATGAGGCACATGAAGAGTTTTCTTTGGGCTTCCCAAATGGAAAGTACAAGTTACTGAATGCTGTGATTTCTGAGTCGTATGTCGGAAGCAGGGATGAACCTCTAAACCAGTGCAAAATCTTGTGGTTCATTGAACACACAACCACAAAAAATAGCTTTGGCGCCCAAGAAATTGTTTTCCAGGTTTTTTATTTGGTTTTTGGGTGTATACATGAAGAAAGCAGCACACCAGTTCCCCAATGAAGAGCGCCATCTATCAGTCCTGCCCTGAGCAGAAACTCTATGCTCACCTCCGGTTAGATTACCTATTCTGCACTGGATATTCAGTCAACCAGCTTGATTGCCTCTCCAATGCACCTCCGCAAACTACATAGGAGGAGGAGATGATGGCGCTGTCCACATGAGCATGTTGGGAGTGACAATGGTGCTGTTTGTACAGCAGCATGCTGTTCTTGGTGGTGGGTGAAAGTGCTGTCGGGTCACAGCCAATTTATGGCAACCCTGTAAGATTTTCAAGGCAAGAGATGTTCAGAGGTAGTTTGCCATTGCCTCCTTCTGCGTAGCAACCCTGGTCTTCCTTGGAAGGAGGTCTCCTATACAACTGCTAACCAGGACCAACCCTTGCTTAACTTCTGAGAGCTGAGGAGAGCAGGCTAGCCTGGGCCAACTAGGTCAGGGCATGGTGTTCTTAAATATGTGCATTTGTGTGCTAGAATAGTTTATTCTGCAACATCTCAGTACAAGCACGTACACACACGATCTAATCTGGAGAGCCAGGTTTGATTCCCCACTTCTCCGCATGAAACCAGCTGGGTGATCTTGGGCTAGTCACAGCTCTTTGGAGCTCTCTCAGCCCCACCCACCTCACAGGGAGTTTTGTTGTGGGGATAATAATGGCATAATTTGTAAACCGCTCTGAGTGGGCATTAAGTTGTCCTGAAGGGCGGTATATAAATCGAAGGTTGTTATTATTATTAAACACCATCCATGAGCCTTTGTATGTGCACACATAAAGTACATCCGTGCACGTGCCTGTCTGGAAAGACTAGAACCTTCCACTCCAGGGTTTTTGTTTCATCACCTGTCCAGCATCGACTACTCAGGGATCAGAACTGAACCCTTTTCCATTGGCTGAGCCACAGCTTTTAGCTAACATGACACATTTCCCAATGCTCCATTCTCCACTTGCAGAAAACCTGGCAGCCAGTGTTTCTTTACCTCCTTACCTCCATCTGCATAGGTCTCAGTTCCGTAACCGTCCTGAAGCCCGTTATTCCAGGTGCCTTCATACTTGGCTCCGCTGCTGACATTCTGCCGTATCCCATACCTTCCCTTAAAGCCGTGGGTCCACTCGCCTTTGTAAATCCAGCGTCCTTTGGTCTCGATCCCTATGCCATGCCTCTTGCCCTGAGACCAGTATCCTTCGTAGGTATTGCCGCTGGGCCACGTGTAGACGCCCACCACTTCAAAGCCGTAGTTCCAGGAGCCACAGTATTCGCCCTGGCCCTTAGGCCCAGTGCAGATGCCGTGCCCGTGGGCCTTGCCCCCTTCCCACCCCCCGCAATAAGCCCCTCCATCGTCAAAGTCAAACCTTCCGCCACTCATGGTGCCAGCAAGCCACAAGGGCCTGATCTCCTCTTTTTTTCCTTTCCTCTCCTTCTTATTTTAGCCAGATTGCTTCTCCGTTAGCTGCTGCATAGCCAAGTGACTCCCAGCTACCTCCAGTGTAAGGTGCTGCGTCCTCACAAGAGGATGGAAACAGGGAAGTAAGAAAGGCAGGAGGGATCCTGTCTGCAGGGTAAGAAGTGAGCGCGATCCGGATGCGGGGGGGGGGGGGGGAGAAGAGAGGGGTTCCACCAGCCCTGCCTAATTCTAACCTGTCCGATAAGGAGACATGGAGAGAACTCTGCGCTGGCCTTCAGAGGCAGGCTGGAGAGGCTGGTGAAACTCCCTCTCAGCAGCAAGCCGCTGGAGTCCACATCCCTGTGCCCTGGGAGGGATGCTCAGCTGCAAGGCACCGAACTCCCCATCCCTGCAGCCTCTTCCCAGAGCCCCAGGCCGCCCTGGGTGGGGGGAGCACCCAGCCCCTTTAAGAGCCTATGCAGAAGAAGGAGGTGAGGAAGAGCAGGGGGCCTTTACCCCCCGCCCCCGCTCTCCTCTCCTTTCCTCCCCCTTAGGCCACTACGCCCCCACCCGCTGCTGCTGCTGCTGCTGCACGCCCCCGGCGGTGCCACCCTCCTCCGGAGCCCCCTCAGCTCTGCACGTCTCCGGCTCTCCTCCGCCAGCCTGCCTTCCCTCTTTTCCTCCACCTCCCGCAGAAAGGTCAACTCTGCCCTAACAAGGCCATCGGATCCCCAGCGCTGCTCCTAAAATAAACTCCCGGAGCCCGGCCCCTTTTCCAGGGCCCTTTTATGGAGAACTGAGGCGCCCCCCCCCCAACCCACACACACGCTTTTGGGCTGGGGCCAAAAACAGAAGGGGGAGCGATGGCGAGCTGGGGAAGCGAGAGGCGCTTTTAAAAATAGCCGCCCGGGAGCGCCCGGCGCGATCTCCGCCTGCGGCAGAGTTTGGGAAGAGACTCTGATTCCGCAGCGAAGTTTGCAGCGCCTGGAAAGAAGTTCTGCCAGTGACGGCAGAAAGGGAGAATCCAGGCACGTGCCCGGGAGAGACGTCCGTGCGTGTGGGGTGGGGTTGCCAACTTCCAGCTGGGGCCTGGGTATCTCCTGGCATTACAACTGATCTGCTCTCCACACTACAGAGATCAGTAGCCCTGGAGGAAATGGCATCTTTGGAGGGTGGACTCTATGGCATGATTCCCTGCTGAGCTCCCCTCGCAAATCCCCGGGAATTTCTGAACCTGGAATTGACAACCAAGCCCGGGAGAGGATACGACTTGGGGCGTCGGGTACGGTAGATCGAACCTGAGAGGCCCGTCGTTTGAGGTGGGGCGATTCCTTCGCTTGGGAAGGACATGCATTTCGCTGAATAACACACACAGGGTGCAACTGCTCGGCGAAGATCGTCTCCGGGAAAGGATACGTCGTAGAGCTGTTTTCTGTGACCTATTGACCGTTGAGAAAATTGTAAAAGGACAAGAACCCGAGAGAGCCCGTTCTAAAGCTCGTGCTTGACCCTGTCGCTTACTGTCTGCTTGGTGTTGCCAGCTCTGGGTCAAGAAATTCCTGGAGATTTTGAGGGTGGAGTCTGAAGAGGGCGGGGTTTGAGGAAGGGAGGAGCCTCAGTAGAGTATAATACCATAGAGTCCATCCTCCAAAGGAGTCATTTGCTTCAGGGGAAATGATCTATGTCTCCTGGAGATTAGTTGTATTTCTGGGAGATCTCCAGCCACCACCCGGAGGTAGGCAACTTTACTGTGTGCTACCTCATAGGGTTGTTGTGGGAGGGAAGAATCAGGTATGCCACCCTAGATTTCTTGGAGGAAGGGCAGGTTAAAAGCAAAACAATGCCAAAAGTGAATGACATTCTTTCCTTAATCAGAACCAGCCCCTCTCCCCAAGCACTTGAGGACTATGACGTTGTGAAGCCCCAGTTCCTCCAAGATGGCTTATTTTATTATGATGCATAGGGCATAGCAAGTTACAGCTTTTTTTAAAAAAATTGAGCAACTTTTAAAAAAATTGAGCTGGTGTGCATGGTGCACTCATTATAGTCAAGATGGTAAAAAACAGGTTTAGTTTTCCATTCCAGCAAACTGGTGCTTCCCTGACCTGGACAGCCCAGGTGAGTCTGATTTTGTCAGATCTCGGAAACTAAGCGGTGTTGGCCTTGGTTAGTAGTTAGATGGGAGACCTCCAACAAAGATCAGGATTGCAGAGGCTGGCAATGGCAAACCACCTCTGATAGTCTCTTGCCATGAAACTCTGCCCCCAGGGGTCACCCTAAGTCAGCTATGACTTGAGGACACTCTCCACTGCCAATCCGGTGCTTAAAAGTCCATGCATTAGAGTGGCTAGAGTGATGGGTTAGGATCTGGGTAACACAGCTATGATTCCCTACTCTGCCATGGAAATTTGCTGGGTGGCCTTGGGCTAGTCACAAACACTCAGCCTCACCTTCCTCACAGAATAGTAAAGAGTCCAGTAGCACCTTTAAAACTAACCAAGTTTATTGTAGCATAATCTTTCGAGAACCACAGTTCTGTTTGTAAGATGCATGGAGGGTATGAAGAAACTGGCCAGTCTCTTCCTCCCAGAGACATTGTAAAGATAAAATGGTGGAGAACAACGTAAGCTGCTTTGGGTACCCATTGGGGAGAACGGCAAGCTACAAATGAAGCACAATAAAATAAATAATTAAGAGCTCCCTCTTGGGAGCAGGCCTATGCCTACTTTGCACCTGCTTGCAGCTTGGCATCAGATCCTTTGAAGGTTAAGGATGGGGGCAGGTGGCAGAAAACGGCACCCTCAGTAGTGTCCCTGAGAGTTTACAAGCACTGTGCTGTGTAACTGACCTACACTACTGGCTAAGTGGTCCTTTCATATCCTTCTTCTGTTTCCTATGCAGACCTCAGGCTAGTCCTCGAACCAGAAACATCTTCCAAGCAGGGCAGTGGAGTGGGGGTGGGGAGGAATCGGGCAAGCACAGACAAGCCAGGCTTCCTCATCCGAACTTTCGGCTCCTTCAGTCACACCTGTCTCTTATTATGCAGAAAGAGAAGGCAGGAAAGCAAAAGATGTGATATTTCCTGAGTATGGCATTAAAAGGAACAGGTGCACATTATGCAAGGACAAAGACAAACACCGAGCTAATCTGTGCGACTTCTGACACATTATGCAGCCATTACAAGTCATTAAAGTGCCAGCAATTTCCAAGTTAACTCTAGCCTTCATAACCCTGCCTGAATGAAAAATCTTCACTGCTTTTGGAGTGCAAGGCCATAACAAATGTGCTTGCATAGACATAAAATAGTAAGTGTCCCAAACATGGTGTTATGACTGGGTTTAAGAACTATCAATCAGTCACCACAATGCCTTTCATGATCACCCTCGAGTCATATCACATTTCCTATCCCAGGCTCGCTGTTGAAAAGGCATCCTCTAGATTGTCAGGAGGAAGATTTGAATGGGAGCTCCTCCACCAAGCTGCAAGAAAGGGTTTGCATCATCTTCAAGCAGAGGCAGAAAACTTTCTTGACGAGTTATGTGTACCGAGTACAAACACAGCCCAGATTCCAGGGTACACAGGAAAATAACTTCTGCCCCACAATAGTGTCTTCCCAGCACTTTTGGGTCCCTTCTTATCAGGCAGAATGGGCAGCTTCTGGAATGGGGGGGTGCACTTGTCGGCAGAAGACAGAGCAGTATATGATGAGAATCTAAGAACATAAGGAGACCCTGCTGGATCAGACCAATGGCTTGACTCACACAGCAGCCAACTGTTACCCTGGACAGCCAAACAGCACTGAGGCCAAGGCCTTGTTCTGATGCTGCCTCTATAGTGCAAGACTTGGCTACTACCCCTGCAAGTGGGGCTGGTTAGGTGCGCCACGTACACAGGATGCATCTTCTGAAGTGGGTTTCCATACTGGCTGTCCCAAGCTCTGACTTAGTAAACTGCAAAAGCAACAAAAAGATGCTGCCTTGAAGCAACACAGCTTTTTATTTATTTAAGAATCTGGTAGACAGATGTATACTCTGACCTGGATAGCCCAGGTGAGCCTGATATTGTCAGATCTCAGAAACTAAGCAGGGTCCGCCTTGGTTAGTAATTGGATGAAAGACCTCCAAGACCTGGGTTGCAGAGGCAGGCAATGGCAAACCACCTCTGTTAGTCTCTTGCCATGAACACCCCACCAGGGGGCGCCATAAGTCAGCTATGACTTGAGGGCACTCTCCACCATGGATAGATGTATATTAATGTATATGTAAAATCTCGTTACATTGCACCACTTGTTTCAACACTGCCCCACAAAATGTGAGATGGTTTTCAACTAGCATTATTTTAGTCATAAGTTGCAAATGCCAGTAAGTTCGACATACATGCCAAGGCTACCTTGCCAGATCAAGCTCAGGTCTTCAGGGCCACCATAGCACTGTCTCCAAATGCATTGGAAAAGGGCATAGTGTAGCAAACAGTGTGCTGGCAATCTGATTTGCAGTGCTGGGAGTTTGGCCTTTGTTTTGTTCAGATCACTATATTTTTAAAATAGTAAAAAGTCCAGTAACACCTTGAAGACTAACCAGGTTTATTGAGGTATAAGCTTTCAAGAACCACAGCTCTCTTCATCAGATACATTTTTAAGGCACAGTTGAGATTGCTTTCTCCCTGCAAGGGTTGTGGACCAATTTGGATTGTCAGCCCTCAGAGATTAGTGGATCCTGTTGGTATCTGGGTGGCTCTGGGAGATATTGAGAGCCTCTCCAGTGATTCTGTGCAGGGACTGGTGGACTGGTTGGGGCCATAAATAGGGTTGGCTCCTTGGTATCCTCTCCCATGCTCTGGTAGGCCACAGCTTCATGGGATACCAGGAAGCTGGGAACCGAAAGCAGACTGAGAGACTACAGCACCACTGGCAGGAGGCTCATGATGAATCAGACCATGCCACAGAGCCCATTTATAGGCCTTTGAGGTGGCACTGAGGATGAGTTTTTTCCTCCACCATTGTGTCAACAGAATGAAGTGGTTTGTGACTTAGCAACATGTTCAGCCCTGTCAAGGATATTAATTTGGTCCCAGCTGTGATGTTTTCTCAAGGTTCTTTGCTGTTAAAAATCTAATTCATTTTCCTCCAGGCCAGATTGGCCAGGGATCCCACAGGGTTTTTGCCTTCCTCTGGACATTGGAACAAGAGTCACTTGGAGAGTGGGGGGAGGTTGCTGTGATTTTCCTGCATTGTGCAGGTGATTGAACTAGAAAGCTGCCGGGGGGGAGGGATTTCTATTATCCAGCTCTATGGTTCTATGACTTGGAGGACAAACAAGAGAGTAGATCTGGTACTTGATAAGTCCAAAGTACCTGCTGGACCTTTTGCTATGGATTCAGATTAATCTTGCCAATGGATACTGACAAAGTCCTTGGGAATGAAAGAGCCACCCACTTATGATCTTGAGCCATATTCGTTTTTTTAAAATCTTGCCAGGAAAATGTTTTGGAGTCATTGGCTAACATCATTGACACCTGTCTGTGTTTCTGGAGGTGAGGAATGCTTTAAAAGAACCAGTTATTAGATCTCTCTTTTAAAAACTTCCAGTAGGTGATGAGGTGGGCCAGCTATAGGGTGGTCTCCAATTTCTCTTTTCTGGGGTGCCTTGTGAAGAGCCACAAGGTTCCATTTACCCATCTATGCTCTTGACATTTATTTGAGGCCATTCAGTGAGATCGCCTGGAATTTTGGAATTGGATGTCATCAATACACAGATGATACCCAACTCTAGTTTCCAGGTGTCCATCCTGGCTCTGAACCAGTACTTTGAAGCTGTGGTCAAGTTACAAAAGCAGAACAAACGGAATCCAGACAAGACAGAGGTGATGTTGGTTGGGAAGGCTGATGTTGTAAAGGGACAGTAGTGGGTGGAGTTGGCATCTTCGGGGCAGGTTAAGAGCTGGAGGGCGATCATGGACCTGATCTTGCTGTTTGAAAAGCAGATTGAAGTAATGGTAGAGAGAGTCTTCTGTCATTTGCATCTAGCTTGGAAACATACCTACTTAAACTCAGCTGATCTGGCCACGCTGATCCATGCTTTTTTGTAATCTCACAGTGGGACTACAGTAATGTGCTCTATGTTGAGCTGTCCTTGGAGACCACCTGGAAACTTCAGGAGGTTCAGAACATAGCAGCTTGATTACTCTGAGTCATAACCAGCAGGAACCATCTTGCCTATCTCAAAACAGCTACATTGGTTGCCAGTTTGCTTCCAAGACAAGTTGCTGGTTGTGACTAGAGGTGGGCATGAACCGAAATATGAGCCAAAATTCGTCACAAACTGGACCGGTTTGTGGTTCGCTTATTTCTGACAAACTGCCACGAACTTGCCTCTGCTCCTCACTTGCCTTGAAAATCCCTTGCTGGGGTTGTCATAAGTCAGTCGTGACTTGTTGGCACACACATACATATAAGGCTGCATTTCCTTATCTATGTGAGGCAAGGCTGACACCTAGTGGCAACATATGGATTATTTGAGCTTCTAGTCCCTGTCCATGTTACTACAAAACTCAAAATTTAAACTTCCTGTTTGTTATTAACTCCATTGCCTTTTAAAAATCTGCTTCAATCATATTTTACACTGTGCTTAAAGCAAGAAGTAGAGAGAAAAAGCAATCTCTATTTACCTCTAAGGGATGGAGGATTATAGTCCAATGGAACATCTTACTTGATGAACACTAGAGAAGACCCAAACATGAAGCAAGATCAAGCATGAAGAAGCTGGTTTTCCAGCTATAATGCATTTCCGTATTTTAACAGCCAACGGGGACCTGTACAAAAGCTGTAAACAATTCACAGAAAGTGAGCAAAGACAAGGTACGCATACTTTGACTCATACAGAGAGAGGAACTTTAATTCTGGACTGCCAAGGCCAATTGCACCATTCCACATTCTGAACATTTTAGTCATTTATCCAAGCTACTCATTCATTAAGCAGATACTCTATAAGGCAATATCATGCCCTGATCTTGCTTGTTGCATTCAGAAGTCATCTGGTTTTGGATTTGTGACTCTTAAATTAACGTGAATGGAAAACTAAAAGGCTGAATGTGATGCAGAGATGTCTTTATTAAGAGCACAGAGAGCAAATGTCTCTCAGATGAAACGTGACCAAGGGCCAATACCATAGCCCTGCATTACAGCCCACTGTGGTCAGGTATACATCATTTCCGCCATGTGGGACATTTTCTTGGGGATGTGAAGGAAATACTCCATATACCCTGAAAGGTCTTCAATAGTCACATCATCCACATTAGCCCTGGCCTGTTCAGAGCAAGACTTAAGAGAGCCGGAGGGAGTTTTTGAAAGAAGGACCTGGGAGTTATCCTGCGCCTGTGTTGCTCTTTCAGGAGCTGATGGAAGAGAGTTTTGCAGGTCAGAAAACATGTATACTTTCATGTCCTGCCATCGCTGACACTGGCAGGTCTTGCCTGTACACGCACAGAGACTGCCTTTATTTTGCTCAGACACAGACTGGAAATCTACAAAATCTGTGGCTTTTAGAATAGCTGTGGAAAGAGAAATGGCGCCATCTTCAGGTTTGTTTTTTGGCATTTCTACGGTTGATGCTCTGGATTGCTCAGTACTGTTTTGCTTCGGATCAGCGTCACTGAGAAGATGACTGGCTTGCTCAATCTTAGAGAATTCCTTTGGAGCTGTTATATCTGGGCCAGGGTTACTTTCAGAGGGGCTGGTGGAATTCTTGGACAGTGGCTGGCTGCAAGAAGAGGTTTGATCACTGCAGTGAATGAACTTGGGAGGACGAAGTACTGGAGATTTTGACCGCCGCCGCCGCTGTGTTCTCGCAGTTCCTCTCAAGGGTTTCCTCAAGCAACTAGAAAGTGAAGCAAAATTAGTTGTTCAATCTGCATGGCTGACCATTAAGATACTCTGTCCTGTGACTCTGCAACTTCTGATCTTTCAGCAAATATCATTTCTTTCCTGTACACAGAATGGAAAAGGGCTGCCTTCCACAGTGCTGAGGCCTTATATAGCACACACCCGAAGATTTAAAATCTGTTAGTTATCTAGAGCCTTACTGTGATGCTTTAATGTTCTCTGCTTATTATACTGTACTAATATACACAACACATTTTATACCTCTTGGATTCTTTGAACTAGTATGCCAAATGACTTGCTTTCCCCTCCCTTTCCATATCTCTAAAGGAAAACAGAACAGATCCACAGTAGAAAATTAACTGTAGCAAAAATATTGTTTATGGATAAACTGAGATGGATATCTCCCCCCTACCCACGACACAGTTTCGTTAAAAAAAAAAGCAAGCCAGAAAATTTGAAAGACAATGGAAATATAGGGATCCCAAAATAAGCAGCTGCTTTAAACACAGGGCCATGACCTATGCAGGCTTTCAAATTACGTGCACAGTAGTGGAACTGGAATTGCGAGATCAACATACTAACAGCACACCTACTTCTGTCCACACAACCTGGACACTGAAAAATTATGGTAGCGGCCTCCAGATATTAGACTCTATGCACAAAGGCCTCTGTGCAAAGAGTCAACTGAATATTTCAATGGCAGATGGGGGTGGAATGGCATGACCCTGCGATGAAAATTTGCAATTGTTTTGCTTAGCAATGGGGAGAGGAACAACCAGCTCTCTCCCTCCCGCCTACAATGGGTGGAATCTGCTGTTTAAATGTCTTAGGAAGGTAAGCAAGGCAGATGCCAGGTCTTAAACTAAATATTCCCTATCTAGCACAACAAAGAACAAAATTAGATTAGGAACCCTATAATCACAGTTTACGTTTGTTGTTACTTAAAAGAAATGGCAGGGTCCTGTACTGGTGTGTGCATATGTACTGTCAAACTTTCCCTTATAGAACTAACACCAGTACTTGGGGGAGGGAAATTTAGTTTATGAAACTAGTACACGAGGAAAGGTTTAAAGCCTCTCCAGCACCACCTCTGCAATCCAATTAACAGCTCCACATGGCTTCTTTACAGTTTTTTAAACAAAGATCTCTCAGATCTCCTGCACTACTGTCCTGTTTGAGCCCCAAGAAAATTTTCTGCCCTGTCTCAGCAATAATAACCAGAGCATGGCAGGAGGGCAGGGCTGAGTAGCCAGCAGAGGCGGTGGAGGGCAGTGCAGGGCTCATTTGGAGGGGGACTGGAACGCCATTCCGGCAGTTCCCCCAACAACAATCCCCTTCGATTGAGGCCGAAACAGCCCAGATCAGGTCAGTGCCGGGCGGGGGAACCCTCCTCTGCCCAGCACCGACCTGATCCCGGCTATTTTGGCCTCAATCCAGGCCGAAAATGGCCATTTTTGGCCCGTTTCGGCCTGGATTATGGCCGAAATGACCCGGATTGGGGCCAGAATGGCCTGGATCGGGTCACCGCCATACAGGGGAACCCTCCCCTGCCCAGCACCGACCCAATCCCCGCCATTTTGGCCCCAATCCAGTCTGAAACGGGCCCCAAAGGGCAACTTTTGGCCATTTGGGGCCATTTTTTGCCGGGATCTGGGCAGAAACGGCTAGGATTGGGTTGTTGCTGGACAGGGGAATCCTCCACTGTCTGGCACCGACCCTGTCCTGGCCATTTTGGCCACGATCTGAGGCCAAACAGGCCCCAAATGGCCATTTTGGGCCCATTTCCACAGGGATCGGGGCTGGAACGGCCAGGATTGGGTTGGTGCCGGGCAAGGGACCCCTCCTCTGCCCGGCACTGACCAGGTGCGGGTTGTTTTGGCCCTGATCCAGGCCCAAACGGCCCCCAAATGGCCATTTGGGGTCTTTTGGGGCCTGTTCTGGCCAGGATCAGGGCCAAAACCACCAGGATTGGGTTGGTGTCTGGCAGGGGACCCCTACCCTGCCTGGCACAGACCCAGTCTTGGCTGGTTTGGGCCTGATCCAGGACAAAACATGCCCCAAATGGCCATTTTGAGCCCATTTTGGCCTGGATTGGGGCCAAAATGGCCGTGATCGGGCCACTGCCAGGTGGGGGAACACTCCCCCATCTGGCAGCAGCCGAATCCTGGCCATTTTGGCCCAATCAAGGGGCATGGCACATGTTAATTACTTATGCTAATGAGTTCCTGCAGCTCTTTTTCTACAAAATGACCCCTGGGGCAGTGAGAGAATCCTTCCTCTCCCCAGTGATCCCAAGCAGCTCTGCCTTTTAAAACTACAATTCCGGAATAAAACTGTGTCACCCGATACGTTAAAGAACACATGCCTGGCATCACATCTAATTTGGCCCCAAGTCTCTGCCTGGCACATGCTATTCACCCAGTTCCTCCCAACTCCTTCACTCATAAACCTGCTGCCACCACTTGGCCTTTGTAGAAACTGCTCACAGGAAGGGCCAAGATTCCCCACATCCCTGTGTAGGCTTGCTACTGAGGCCGTACTTCACCCCCAATTTCCTGCTACCCAGCGCCTTGTTACTGCAGGGACTGCTTGCCACACTTGTGAACCACTGGGGGATCAGCAAATTGCCAACAGACAATGCACCTGTTTTAAATAGTGTGGTTGAGCAATGGAAGTCTATGAGACCGAACAGCTACCAGCATTTAAGAATTAAAAAAGGATTTATTAAAAATCTGCATTAGTATAAATAGAGAATTGATTCCTTCACCCACTTCAGTAAATGACACAATCATAATAAAGTATACGCGTACTGTTTCCAACTTCTGTGCTATACTAAGTAGTAGTGCCATGCTGTGGAGAAGGCAAGATCTCAGGAAGCATCTTTTTGCCAATAGAAGCGTGAAAGCCAGCTCTTAATTCTACAAAAAGAAAGGGCTAAAGATCACTTGGAATGCAAGACAGTGACCGTCTTAATTTGTCCTGCCCCTCAGGCACAAGACTATGCCTCAAGTGCATTGGTACCAGTCACTATTTAAGCAGCTGCAGAAGACTAGAGCCTTTGGTAGAACACTCCATCATTGACGTAGTTTTCTTAGCTTGACTCAGCCCCGCCCCCATCTTACCAGTGCCAGCTGTCTTTAGATGCACCCACGTTCTTCAGTTTAGTTTCATCTGTAGGTCTAACAAGCGGTCTCAGAGATGTCACCTCATTCACAGACAGAGAAGCAGTGGATCTAAAATGAGAAAAAAGAACAAGTCAAAAGGGTGAGAAAAATACCACAAAGAATACCGACAGTATGGTTAGAGAGATTATGCTTTCCAAACCATATTTTAGATGTTAAAATATTTATTCTCCCACATTTCTTTCTGGCTTGTTCAGTGTCCTACAAAGCAAAACTTCCTTTGCAAGCTTAGCATAGTTTTTTCCCCCCTGAAGCAAATCAGCTAACACTGCTATTTATTATTATTTTATTTAAAATATTTATTAGCTGCCTTTCTATGTTATGGAACTCAGGAGGGTCACAACTTAAGTAGTGAAACATACACAAAAACTACAATTTTAAAATCACAATTTAAAAACCACAGTAAGTAAAAAACTAAACTGATCAAATGCCATCCTAAATAAAACTATCTTCAGTTACTTCCTAAAGACTGAAAGAGAGTGGGGCAGGCCCATCTCCCAGGGAAGATGGTTCCATAATTGTGTGGCTACAAGTGAAAAGTCTCTCTCTCTCTCTCTCTCTCTCTCTCTCTCTCTCTCTCTCTCTCTCGTGTACCTCCCATCTGGTTGATGGGACTTTCAGGAGGGCCTCTCCCTATTATCTTAATTCCCGGGGAGGAACATATGGGAGTAGACCGTCCCTCAAATACCCCAGTTCCAAGCTATGTAGGGATGGATTTGTTTGTTTATTACACTTATATTCCACTTTCCCTGCAGAGCAGGCTCAGAGCTGATTACATCACAATGTAAAAACAGGTGGCATTAAAAAAACAGATTTGATTTAATTTAAAAACCAGCAGCACTCACATTGTCTTTCCCTCACCAAAATCCATAGGGTGGGTGGTGAACTGACGGATGTTATACAAACTGGGGGCAGTGTCCCCACCCCTGGCAGGAGGCCAATCAAAAAAGGGGGGTCCTCCCACCTCAACCACCCGGTGGAACAGCTCTCTCTTACAGGCCCAGCGAAAGGATAGTAAATCTTGTCAGGCCTGTATTTCCACAGAGTTCCACCAGGTCAGTGCCAGAGCTGAGAAGGCCCTGGCCCTGGTTCAGGCAAGCCAGACCTCCTTGGGGCCAGAGAACCCCCCAGCAGATGTTGATTTACAGAACAAACGGCACTCTGGGGAACATACAGTGAGAGGCGGTCCTGTAGGTATGCCAGCCCCAATCCGGTAAGGGCTTTTAAGGTCAAAACCAAAATCTTGAATTCATGTTATATGTCATCAGAGTGGAGTTCCGGTCAAGACACGTGTCACTGCATTCTGGGCCAGTCGCAACTTCCAGAGCAGGCCAAGGGCATCCCAGCATAGAGCGAGTTGCATGGAGGTGACCATCACATGGATCACTGTAGCAAGGTTGGGGGCTGAAAGGTAAGGGACGACTTGCCTGATCTGACAGAGGTGGAAAAATGCAGACCTGGCAACTGCTGCGACCTGGGCCTCCACTGACAACGAAGCATCCAAGGCCACACCCAGACTCCTCACCAACTGCAGTGATGCAAGCGGCACCCCATCAAGAACTGGGAGTCAAATCCCAGAACCTAAGAGCCCACGGCCCTGGTACAGGACTTCCGTCTTCGTAGGATTCAATTTCAGTCGGCTCTGTTTCAACCATCCAGTCATGCCCCCAAAGCCCTGGCCAAACTATCTGGGGCGGTATTTGGCCATCCATCCATCAACAGATAAAGTTGGGTGTCATCAGCATATTGGTGACAACCTAACTCAAAGCTCCGTGCCAACTGGGTGAGGGGGCGCATGTAGATGTTAAATAACATCGGGGAGAGTATCATCCCTTGTGGAATGCCAGACACTAAAGGGTGGTGAGGCGATAAGTGCTCCCCTAGTGCCATCCTCTGTCCCCAACTGTGGAGGAAGCAGACTAGCCATTTCAAGGCGGTCCCACAAATCCCCACACTGCTTCCAGATTATAAATGTCAATGGATTTTCTATGCACAATTACTAGAAAGGTTTAAATCAGATAAAAATTATGGGGCTTTGACTATGAAAAGAGAGTTTGAAAAAGAGCTTTGTGCAAATGATGAACACGTTATTTCCAAAATGTACATACCTGTTGAAATTTGAAACGGAAGAAGAATGTGTGAAAGACTGTATAGTAAATGGGCAAAAAAAAATTGGGTATAAGATGCAAATGGACCAGTGGGAAAATATGTGAGTTAAGCGGCTCAAATTCACTTTTGAGTTCCACACTTAAAGAAAACTTTTATAAAATGATGTATCAGTAGTATATGTCTCCTGATAAATTAGCAAAAATAAGTAAAGGTATGTCAAATAAATGTTGGAAATGTGAGCAACATGAAGGAACATTTTATGATCTTTGGTGGACTTGTCCTAAAGCAAAAAATTTTGGTCACAAATTCATATTTGTGAATATTAATATACAGTTTAAACCAGAAGCCTTTTTGCTGGGACTAATGGACAAACAGTTAGAATATAAACATTGTATCTTATTTCTATATATGCCAACGTTGACTGGGCATTTATATGTACAAAAATGGGAAAGTACAGTATGGCCTTCAATGGATGACTGTATTGTGAAAATGATCGAGTTAGTGGAGATGGCCAAACTTACAGCTCTGATTAGAGATAAAAACATTGTCTGCCTTTATGGTTAATTGGAAACACCTTATTGACTTTCTGCGTGAGATTAGAATGAACTGATGATTTGTGGATTTGGTTTTTAAGAAGATAAATTTTGTAAAAATAAATAGAAGGGGGGCAGTATTTGAAAGGTTAATTGTGGAGGTATCAAAACTACAAGTATAATGTTTGTAAAGACATGATAGATGTTGTAGAGAAAAATGGAAAATGAAATGAAATATGTATTATTTTTCTTTGTTTTTTTCTTTTTTGTTCTCTTTTTCTCTTTTTGTATTCCTTTTTCTTTACTTTCTTGTTTCTGTACCTTTTTATTGGACTTTTAATCTTATCAATAAAATAAAAGGTATTCTTTTTTTAAAAAGATGATCTTGCTCCCCCATTGCGATTCCACCTCCATCTTAGCTCCTGCTTCATTCGACGTAACTCCGTGGTATACCAGGAAGCCAGTCGAGTACGGGGGCGAAGAAGGCAATTTCATCAATGGCTTCAGAAAGATGGGTGTGCCAGTCCTTCACTTGTGCATCTAATAAACCACCAGGGGGCACTGGATCCTGCAGAGCATCCAGAAACCAATTGGATCCATAAGTCTCCATGGGCGAGCATAAATCAGCTCACCACCTATGCAGGGGAGGGGGGCTGGTACACCCAGATATGAGCCTTCAGGAGAAAGTGGTCCGACCATGGCACAGTTTCAATCATGTCCAGGCCCACATGTATCCCCATCCCAAAGATTAGATCTAGCATGTGGCCCGCTTGATGTGTGGGGGCTGATACAAACTGAGGAAGTCCTAGTGTTGCCACAGAAGACACCAGGTCCACAGCCTGTGTGGAAGTGGCATCATCAACACAGACACTGAAGTCTCCCAAAACTAAACGTTTGGGGTACTTCAAGACCCAGCCAGCTACCACCTCGAACAGACTCGGCAGGGAAGCTGCTGGTGCGCTAGGCGGTTGATACACTAGACAGATCACCAAACCCTCTTCAGCACTCCACATCAGGCCAGCATAATCAAGGCCAGGAATCTTTGGGGTGGGGAGCGGCCTGAAAGAGAAAGACTCTCAAGTGAGCATCACCAACCCTTCCCCCCCGGCTACTTGTCTGGGACTCATGAAGGACCAAGAAACCTGGGGGGTGGGGTGGGGGGATATCAGTTCTTTCAAGGCTATCATCTCTCCCTCCTTCACCCAGGTCTCAGTCATGCATACCAGGTGACTGTAAAATAATCCAGCAGTGTTCTTGTCTTATTAATGGACCTGGCATTACATAGCATCAGTGTAAGAGAAGGGCTAATACTCCTAGCCCCACAACCAGCATACTTCGGGATAGGGCGAAGGTTGGAAGGGCACTAAGTCATACCATATCTTTGTGCCCTTCCTTTCCTTGACCTCGCTCCACCACCATACTGCCCCTGTCCCTGAATTACTGGGATCCCTGACTCCATGCTGGCCTCTTCGCCAGTAACCCTAAATGCCACCCCAATCCCCAGGACCAAATTCCTAACAATTTCACCAAATCCCACCACACCAGAAAAAATAAAATAATCTACCCATCCCACATTCACACTTGGGTTATTCAAGCCCTACCCTCTCCATCAACAATCCAAACAACCTAACAATAACATTTCCAACATAGATGAACAGCAATATTCCCTATCTACTCCTCAACATTCATCATTCATAACAATAAAATTTATGTACAGCAGCTGATGATAGTGACAAGAACCAGAGTCTGTTGGCCAGGGGTCTCCTTCACCACTTTAAAGGTCAAAACAACCATCCTGAATTGTGTTTGGGAGCAGATTAGTAGCCACTATAATTGCTATATCAGGATCACATGGTCCCAATAGCTAGCCCTGACCAGCAGTCTAGATGCTGCATTCTGCACTAGCTGCAGCTTCCAAACACTCTTCAAGGGGAGTTCCAAGTAGCGCACACTGCAATAGTCCAGTCTAGATGTAACTAAAGCATAGATCACCATAGCTATATCCAAGTGAGCCAGGAACAGGCTCAGCTGACGTACCAGACAAAGCTGGCCAAAACCACTCTGAACCACAGCAGTCACCTGGCTTTCTAAAGTGACTGCTGTGTCAAGTAGCACTCCCAAGATGTGAATCTAACTTTTTGACCCCATCTAAGACGGGGACGATCTCAAGTCCCTAGTCTACCTTCCTACTAACCCACAGAACTTCCTTCTTATCAGGATTAAGTTTCAGCTTGTTTGTCCTCATCCAACCCATTAATGAGTTCAAGCACTTGTTCAGAACATCAACAGCAACCTCAGAATTAGCTGGAAAGAAAGTAGAAGTACATATTGCTGACGATACAACCCAGACCTCCTGATGTCCTCTTCTAGTGGCTTCATATAGATAATGAATAGTGTAAGGAATAAAATCAAACCCTTCTGGGACCAACCTCCCAGATAGGGCTCAAACCACCATAGCATTGTGCTCTCTAGTCCCAATGTTAAGAGGCAGCTCAGAAGGATACTATGGTCAACAGTATCAAAGGCTTCTGAGAAAACCAGCAGAATTAGCAGGGTCACATTCCCTTTATCTAATTCTCAGTACAGGTCATCCAACCAAGGTGACCAAAGCAGTCCCTGTTCCAAATCCTGGCATGAAGCCAGATTGAAATAGGTCAAGAAACCCAGTATCTTCCAAGAGCCCTGGAGCTGAAAAACAACCACTCATATTAGCACCTTGCCCAAGAATGGAAGACTGGAGATGGCCTGGAAGTTCTCCAACATAGTAGGACTCAGGTTGGTTGTTTTCCCCCCTCAAAACAGATCTAATCACTGCCTCTTTGAGATTGGTGGCACAATTCCCACTCTCAAGGAGGCATTTGCCACTTCCCTTTCCCATTTGGCCAGTTCCCCTCTGGCAGTATTTTATCAGCCAGGAAGGGCAAAGGTTGAGGACACAAGTGGTAGTTCTCACCTCTCCAAGGATCCTGTCCAAATCCTCGAGCTCCACACGTTGAAAGGTATCCATATATATTGGATAAGCAGATGCCAAATATACATCATCTGAACAATGCATCCACGCCAGCATCTAACTCAGAGTAGATCTGGGTGATTTTGTCTGCAAAGTAAGTAGCAAATGGATCGCAGCAGGTCATTGTGTGGTCAGAGTCAAATTCCATGGGGCTATGATGTAAAATTGGGGTTGGGGAAAGCAATGGTGAACTACCCTGTAAAAACTTCACTGCGAGACTCTGCGGATCTCTCTCGACGCACTATAGGACAGAAAGGCCTGGAGGGGGACGATCTACAGAGTAGCCGAGGGTCGGACGCGACTGTGTGGCTTGGATCAGATCGGATGATGTAAAAGCCTCTGAACCACAGAAAGAGCTCAGCTGGACAATTACATGCAGACACAATGGTGGTGAAGAAATATTGCCTTTTTGCTACCAACACCACCCCAAAATAGGCTCTGATAAGGGCTCTATGCTGTGTTCAGTCAGCCTCTGCCCAAGTTTTCTAGCCATCATCCTTCCTGTTTCATTACTATCAGTTTCCCATAAACAAGGGAGATAGCCTTGGGAGCTCTGCCTGGGGGCTCTGTGATTATGTCAACCACTCAGGCCATTTCCCTATGCCAGGGAGCAGTCAGTGCCTCGACATAACTGCTAGCAGTTGAAGTGGTAAAATCTCCCAAGTGTTGACAGGAAAGATACAACAGGTATCTGGGGACGACCATCATCAATCATCATAACTGGTCTACCATCACCGTGGAGGGAAGAGGAATCCACAAGTCTAAATTTTATCAGAAAATATTTGTCCATGACAAAGGAATAAACTTTAACTCCCCCACTTCCGAATCACCCTCCACATCAGTATAATAAACCAAATTCATATGTGGGGCCAGTAATTACTTGGGAGAGGCTCAGGGTCATAGTGGAGGCCATGAAATCCTGCACAACTCCTCATAGCTTGGCCTTGGCATGGATGTTAAAATCACCCAGGAACAGAGACCAGCTCAGCAAGCTGCAGAAGAGAAATGGCTGGGCACCACAGTGGATAGTACACCTTCCCTGGCACATATCAACCAGCTATCCCCCTACCCAAAAGGAGGCAGCTAAGAACTAGCATAACCACTCCTTCAACCACCCAGCAAGCCCTTTAGCCCTTCCACTATCACTGTTCCAGCAGATAAAGGAGCAGGTCCTCCCCATCATGAATCCCCAAAGTGGCAACTCTCTTTGCAATTGCCCCTTTGATGGTGACTCCACCGGTGGTGCCATGCTATGCTCAAACAGCTATGAATGATCAAATGGATTCTTTTAGAGCCTTGTGTATTTTCCATTTCCCACACAGAACATTAATTTGCAAAAACAAATTCACACTAACATAGTAAAACAAAACATATAGACCTGAAACAGTAATTTAAACTCCACAGTTAATATCATTTTCAAATCTTATCACAAGCGCTTTAACCCAAGGGTTCACAGAAACATTAGACACAATTCCCTTTGCTGCTCTAGAAATATTTGCTCCAAATTCAATTGAATTATCCAAGATTCTGAGATATAAAAGTGGGGAATTCGAATACTTCTGGATACATATGCAGAGTCCTCATACAAGTGAATTAAAAAACATGGCTTTATTCTTTCATCCCATCAATTAAGGCAAAGAACAGAAGGGCTGACAAAGTAATATAGTTAAGGGTTGCAACTGAGCGAGTGAAACTAGATCATAAAAAGTATGGTTACAGGAACCACTAAGAGACAATAGAGGTTAGAGAATGTACCAATAATTAAAGGAGGTTAAATGAAAGTGGGAGGGAAGGTAGCATGGTATAGCTTGATGTTGTCAGATTTCAGAAGCTAGGCAGGGTCAGTACTTGGATGTCTGACCACCAAGGAAGACTCTGCAGAAGGAAGACAATGGCAAAACACCTCTGCTTCTCACTTGCCTTGAAAGCCCCTTGCTGGGGTCATCATAAGTTGGTTGCAACTTGACAGCACACATGTGAAAGGAGGCAGCTTTACTGTGATTATTGGGATTCTCTGCTGGGTGGACACAGCCTATCACTCCACAGCTGGTCTTTGTTATTGCTAAAGCATCAAAACCTGGTCACTTACAGACAAGACAGAGGTTTCTACATTTTGAGGAACTTCTCAAATACACAGAAAAATACAGCTTTGTATGTTTAACCAGAAGTAAAACCCAAAAAAATGGTCCAATGAAGACAGAGAAAGCTTCAGAAGGCAAAGAACTCTGAGAACAGCTGAGCTTTTTAAAGGGGGGAAAGTAGAATACAGGAAGAAGGGAAATTGGTCTGCTCAAGTCCTGAAAACATACAGAATCCAGGAAAAGGGAGATTTTGATATGGCGAGGAAACATCAAAATCATTTATTCCCATCCTCCATCCCCATTTTTGCAGGGTCTCCTAGCTTGTTTCTGAAGAATAGCAATCTAGTACTTTTATTAAAGAGAAAACTCACAGGGAATTGTATCTTATGTACAATCACTGCTTCAAGGATCTAAGGACAGCCTCAAGAGACACTGATGAGAGATGTAAAACAAATTTTAAATAAATAAATAAAAAGGGGCAAGATGTGCTCCACCTGTTCTAATGCAGCTGAAGAGACTGTTTTTAGAAACAAGCAAGGAGTTTATGTCGTTTTAAAAAAAGATAAAATTCTACAAAAAAAGTTTTATGTTCATCCTAGTTTTTTTGGGGGGGGGGGGGTTGTTTGTTTCATTTTCCAAACTTGTGATAACTCGTGAGGGGGAGGGGGTTTCTCTCCTGTTTTCTTTATAGTACTAGGAGAGTTATAATAAATATTAAGGTACAGCTACAGACATAACTTAAGAAGCATGACACAGCACAATCGATAGGGAAGGCTGAGTCATTATTGTGAACAAGAGAATGAGACTTAAAGGAATTAATGATGCAGCCTGCAGTTGCCATTTGTCAAGCAATTGGAATGCTTCTTGTTGCTGCTGTGTATTTGCAAGTCTCGGTCTCAGGTTTACAATCTGTGTTTGCAGAAACCTTGGGGCTCCATGGAAGCCCACCAGAGAGTCCTCCGCAAGAAAGTGGTGGATATGCTCCCTTGCAATGTAGCACGTCCAGCCTCTCACACTGCCTTCTGGAAGTGCAACTACTGAGTCTGTTCTTCCAGTGCACATTCTCAGTTAATAAAGGGCAATGGTGAAGTCAAATAGGCGTGTGTTCTAACACACAAATTAAAATATGGAGCAGTAGTTCCTTCACCGACAAGTCAATTTGGAAACGTTGAACTGAACCTTATAAAAATCACTACAAGGACAGCATGGAAAAACTATTCAACTAGTCAATAATGCTTCCTATTTTTATGCTGTTCTATTGGCATGTGTCACATTGCTGCGAGTTGTTTTACTAGTAATTACCAGTGCCTTGGCCACAACTAGTCCCTCCCACACCTGCCTCCCAGGAAGTTTCCTAACCCTTAGTGAATAGTCAGTTCTCTACAGACAAAAGAATGGCTATAATTGATACCATCCTATAGAGTAGTAAAAGGGTGGCTGCATCTCCAACAACTGGCTGAAAATTATCATCGGCACTGCTCTGTGCACCCAAAATGATCACTGACTCACAAGATACAAAAGACACACAGTCAGACTGCTTTCTTGAAACAGGACCAGATTCAAACCAACTGACTGCCGTCAGTTATGAGTCATGGCCAATCTAGGATGGCATAAACCAGCAAAGCAGAACAGCTCCATTCCAATACAACTTGTATAGTTATCATTAAGGGGAAAACAGCATGAGCTCAACTGAGTAATACAACATGAAAGATGGATGCTACTTAGCAGCTTAGCACCAGAGGGAAGCTTCTGACAGGAACTGATATACTCTTCACTCACACTTGCAGAACAAAAGCAACTAACCTGGAGGTCTGTGAAATACCACAGAGGAGAATTCAGACTTCACTAATCTCTCAGAGGTGCATATATTTCAAGATGAAAGAACTCTAGCCACATATCTGCAGTTATTTCCTTAATCTCCACTTCAACCATCATGTCAAACCATAGTTAATAATGTTTAGACTCTAAACGGCTCAGAAGTGTTTGCCTGCTTTCATTTTCCACACTCTCAGCACTCAGGTTTATATAGTTCACAAGTTCATTCCTACCTCCATGATGCAGAAGTTCCTGGAGGAAGGTTGTAATTATTCACACCAAACCAAGTTAATACAAACCATGGTTCGCAGTTCTGGTTTGCCAATGATTTGCAAGCCGCAGTCTGTTAATTCAGGTGTCAGAGCTTAATTGTTATTTTAAACCATAGCTGGCAGAATATCTGAAGCCTTTAAAAAATACATTTTAATTTAATACTAAGTTTATATTGTTTGCAAAGAACATGGAGCCCCCTTCCTCCCTGAGAGCATCCTACAAAGTCCTCCGTTCAGATTGCTCCACTATTATTTCAGCATCTTCTCTTATCTCTGAAATATGGTCTACCTTTCAGGAGGGCAGAAAATGCCAATTTAGCACATATGAACAATACTGAACACTCATGAAGTGCTGTATAAATTCTTTTTTAGAAATAAAAAAGCAGGGGGACACATAGCAAAAAGCATGAAAGAAGGAAGCTGTGTGTCTGATGGCAGTGGAGTCAGGAGTTTCCCAAGTCTCAGCAGTTATTCATCATAGATAGTCTCTCCTCAGCCAAGACAGCTAAAAACTTTTTAAATGATTATGTACAAAGCAAATTTTGTTCCAGGTTCCGTATTGCACAGAAAAAGCAACATGCATAGTTCTATTTTTAAAAAATTCACTGCACTTTTGCTTACCCTTCTGCATCAACTCTTAGCTTTTTGAAAGCTGCTTGTAGATTCTCCTCAATCTCCAACATTGCTGGAGAGAAATCCACTGCTCTTTTTCTCTGCAGGCTGAAGAGAGAAAATAAACATAAGAATAAAATGGAGGCAACAAATTAGGTATGAATTTATTCTGTATTTGACTAATGAAAGTGACTCAAACTGAAAGATTATCTAGATATGTAACACTATGTTAAGGAGAAAACAGCAATTCTGTGTGGAGTCTTCAATTAAAATAATAAGCCGTTCCAGTTCTTCTGGACAGAATGAAGCTATATGAAGGATTACAAGCCTAGAAGCAACACCAAACAATGTTAAAAACATTTTCTTCCTGTTCCTGGAAGAAAGGTACGTCTAGGACAAATTTCATGCACTAGTACTTGAATGGCAGCTTCATCATTGCTAAGATCATTCAGGAAAAGCAATTCTCCAAACGTACTCCTCCAACACGTCAATATTTTACCTACTTCCAACTGTATACGAGGCCTCATAACTGAGTCCACCTCTATGCAAAAGAGGGAAAAAATCAATTCCTCAACGAAGAACACAAGCATACCAGACTTGCAACATGATCACTCTGCAACAGTCTCGTGCACGGAAGTTTGTTTTGTTTCTTTCATTTTTTGTTATTAATTCCCAAAGAGACTGTTCCATTATTGGGTTGTTTTGAATGGGTTTCGTTTCATTATTGTTTCATTTTCATAGTTCTATTTCATTATTATTTCCCATTAGTATCAATGGAAGACCGACACACACCCTTTTCTTAGGTTTATACTTGCATGGTGTTCCATTCAAACCAAACAAAATACAGCAGGGTTGTAATAATCCCTGTGGACACCCATACTGCCAAATTTCAGACAGAGAGAATAACAAAACCCTCCCTTTGAGGCAATGAAAGCCACCCATGTTTAACATGAAAGGAAAATTGGTAAGATTCCAAGCAGTAACATAAACAGCAAGCTTTCTTTGAAGAATAGTAGCATAAGGAAGAGGCAGACAAGACAAACACATTTGGTGGAGGCAAACTTGCTCGAAGAGGGGATATGGTAGAGCAGGCAAGCAGGAAAAATATGGCACAGCAGGACAGGCATTATGAAAGTAAAACCAATAGAGGCGGATACTGCAATAAAGAAGAAAACAAGAATAAAAGAAGGGGGGAAATCACCATTTTTGTTATTACTGCAATTATGAAAGAAACCAGTCTACTCTGCATTAAACCACACCAAATTCAATGGGCCTTATTCTCAAGAAAGGCTGCATAGCTCCAGGGTCTTACTGAACTTAGCTGGTCTTACTTCACAGTAACCATGTGTAAAATTGCTGTTAAGACAACTACAATATAAACACAGCGACCTAAAGTTGCTTTGGGCCAAATTACAGCCGCTATAACTGTGCCTCTACTGCTCTAAACTACACGTACTCCAGAAAGGAAAGCAGAGATTTTAAAAGTCTGTAGAGCTCAAGCTGAAGGAGCAAGCAGCAGAAAAACTGCCAGAAAAGAGCTCACTTGGATGCAACTCCCTCCCTGCTCCTTCTCTCAGCTGATGTTTGCTGGCTCTTTAATCTGGGAAGTTTCTTACTTGGCTTTCTTGTTGGCTGTCATTATGACACATCTAGAAGGATAGATGTGTCATAATATGCTTGATGTATTCAACACCAAGTGTTGAATCAGGCAACAAGGAAAACATAAATGGAAGTGGCATCTGCAACAGCTTCCTGTGCCACTCGCCTATCAAGCACATGGATGTCAGCAGGTACATAGGTCATTCTTATCATTACAGAAAATATTCACAATTCCAAAACTTTGAGGCGGGCTACTGTCACTTTCCTCCTGCCCTTTACTTTTCATAATGCAAACACCAAGTATCAGTTTACACATTCTGCCCATATCTGTAACATAACTCAAGAACTAGGCACTGAACAATGAGAGTCAAAAGATAAACCCTGCCTTACAGACTTAAAACTAAGCAAGCCAAGTCTAGAAAGAAAGGAAGTGGTGGGTGGGAAACAAAAAGCACAGAGATGTAAAGGCCTGGAAAATGGACTTTAAAAGGAGGTTTTTTCCCCTTTCAAAATGACTGAAACGTGTCATTCTGACACACGTGTCAATTTCCTCTCTAGGATCAAACTCAAGGAAAATTAGTTCTGTCAATCTGCAACACAAGTGAGGTATGCTCAGTGCTGACTGGCTGAAATTTACAGTCTCAAACCATCCTCTCCAATCCACCCCCTAAAAAGTTTTGTCTCTCTTTTAAAAAGTAGTTTTAAAACCAATTTCATAACAAAACTAAGTAGTGAACAAATTCTTCAATTAATAAATGTTCATGTGGCACTAGAACAACGACAGAAAGCAGACAGCATGCCTGACGCCTAGGCAGGCCTCATAGTCCAGTGAAGCAATTGAACTGTTAAGTGCATTCTGACATACAACTGGCATGTCAGTCCAAGTGACAGGTAAAAAATGATCATCTGACTATCACTGAGTGCAGCCAAAAATTCCACAAAGACAAGAATGGCAGTATATCAATGACACACTCCTTGCTAAAGTCATTTGTTAACAAGGCCATGCGTGTAGTAGTCACAGGCAGGCACAGCAGCTCAGCAAAGCATCACTGTAGTCACAAGCTGTAACTTCTAATCAGATTTTTGTTTAATAGCCATTATTAGGAATAGGCTGGCTGATGGCTGCCTGTGTTAATATTTTGCTCAGAAAAGAAAGGAACTTAAAAGCAGACTACTTTAACTTAGTTGGCTTTGTCCCTTTTCATTAAGTTCTTCAGGCAGTACAAATACACAATAAATCAAACAGCCTATAAATTATCCTTTTGAATTCAAGTTATGCTTTCATGAGGCAGAACACAATTGTAATATGATCCAAGTTATAAATATAAAAAGCATAATAGATAGCATATAAAACAGTGAGGCCTTAAACATGAACTGTTTCTGAACTGGGACTTCCGATCCTGAGCTGCCTTTTTGCTCACGACAGGCACTTCTGGTCATAAAAGAGGGCAAGGATGATTTCTGCTGATTTGTCCCTCTCACTGCAGCCACTCCTTACTCTGACCTCCAAGATACTCCTGTGGGTTGTGGCCCATCAGGAACACAATTTCAAGGGGCATCTGACTGTGGAAGATTGGCAGGAAAGGTTTATTTATGCAGTACACCTCTACTCACCCTACGCAGGATCCAAATCGGGATCTTTTACAAATAGGTAATGTATTAGTGCTCCAACTATATTAGAACTGCAAATGCAGAGCAAAACTTCCCTGGCCTGAAGGTCCCCAAACAGAAAAGGGCAACATGTACAACAGTCTGCATACCAAGAGGCCTCTGTTTTCTGCAATGCAGCTTTAAAGATGTTTGCCTGAGGCTACATAATTACTACCACATAACTATAGCAAAATGTGCAACACTAAGGCAGACCCTTAACAAATATAAAACCAACAGTCACAAAAAACAAGACACAAAGATTCTCCAAACAAATATGGTCCAGGGAGGTATTATTTCCATTTTCTCCCATAACCCATATGATCTTCCCTTGGCCCAAAAGTCCATTATGCACCCATATTTAAATCAAATGCCATCACATATTATGCTGCCATGCATCCCAATAAAAATCAGCACTTTCCAGATTAAAAAAGCATAACCCAAAAGCATAAAAAGGACCAGGTGTACAAAGAATGCACAAGAGCAACAACCATGTAAACCCAGCCAGGTAAACACAGAAGCAGAGTCAGACAGACAGGTACACACACACTCAAAGAGAGAGAGAACACTACACAAAAGGAGAGCAAGAACACAAAGCAAACTCACCAGTACTCAATGTGTTTCTTTTAAAAGCAAGTTTCTTTGCTGTCTCTCTGTTTTTCCCTATTAAACTAGCTAGGGCAGGTTCAACAAAGCTGAGGACTTCTGCTCCAGGGCTCGCATCTTTCCCTGCAAAACTAGCCCAGTCACAGTGCTGGGCATCCCTGGGGGTTGCTTCAAATGGGGAAGGAAACGGCGCCACGTAGGAAGATGACGACATTTTTCCCACACCTGTGCATAAAACGCTATGACGTTTGAAGAACTTTTATGTTGCCCTTTTAAGAACTTCTCCCTTTTAAGTCAGTTCAAAATAAATTTTTTCTCTATCTGCTAAAACATCAGTATTTTAAGGGATCAACTTTTCACAAGTAAATAAATACCAGTAAGTGTCACTTTAGTCTATTACAAATGTTTGATATGTACCTAAACCCACCTTGAGTAAGTTTCTGAAGAGACAGCGTATGTTTTCTAAATAAATAAATAAATCTCTTGCAGACTCTGCATTGTAAACTGTTACAACCTATAGCCCCAATTCTTAACCTACACCTAGAGTGCAGATAAAAAGAAAATTCACACGAAGGGGCCAGCCCCAAGTTTGTAGAAAAACTTAAATCAATATCCTCTAACTCACAGAAATAACACCTGCAACTTTAAGAACACCTGTTGAGATTTCACAAAACCACACTAGGAGACCTTGCGTGCCATTTTGGGGTTGCTAGTCAACTGGCTTCCATGCTGGGGGGGGGGGTACTGAAAACAGTAGAAAATAAGAGGGGGAGGGAAAAGGCAGAAGGAAAAGCTGAAGGGTGGAGAAGCACACAAAAGTAGGCAAATGTGAGAGATTAAAAGGCTGCAGCGGATGCCAAGAGAAGAAAAGAAAGTGTGCAGAGAGATATATGGAAGGAATAATATTCCCTCCCATCCTCACAGGTCTTCTGCTTATAACTGTTTCTAATATTCCAGTTTTATATGGTCTACTGTCTGTTCATTGTATATTATACATGCGGTCTTTGTCTTTTAGTTTATTTATGAGTTATTCTACACTGCAGACCTACAGAACACAGAAGGGGTAGTCAGATGACTAGGTTCCAGCCTACAGGAGTAGGTGGACTGCTCTGAAGCCCACTGCATCATTTTGCAAAGCATTTTGCAGATAAAATCGTACAATTCTGTCTTTGACTCTACATTAGGAGAGACAGGATCAGAAGGTCCCATGGTCCTCATTTGTCCAGTTGTGTGGCTGAGACCTAATGTGGTGTCATGGTTCGAGTGTCAGACTAAGATCTAGGAGATCCAGGTTCAAAGACCCGCTTTGCCATGGAAATTTGCTGGGTGATCTTGGGTCACACACTCACAGTCTAACCTACCTCTCACGGTTACTGTGAGGGTTAAATGGAGACGAGAACAATATTAGCCACTTTGTGCTCCCCTTAGGGAGAAGGCAGGATATAAATGAAGTCGATTTAAAAATCCTTTTCAGTATGTCCAGTCAGGACATGGACAGGATTCTTGAAAGACTGAGACCTACTACCTGCTCCTACAACCCCCTGCCGCTTAAATCTGCTGGGGAGGGGACGAGTAACTGGATCTGGGAGACAGTAAATCCCATCATGAGAGAGTGGGTGGTCCCCTATGCATTGAAGAGCAGGGGTACTTTCATGCCTAAAGAAGCTTACTTTGGGAGCTAAGTAACTACCACCCAGTCTTAAACACACCATTCTTGAAAAAGGTACTTGAACAAGTGGTGGCTGGACATCTTCAGGGATTTCTGAATGAAGCAGATTGTCTAGATCCATTCCAAACTGGTTTCACATCTCATTAAAGGATTGATACTGCCTTGGTTGCCCTAGTAGTTGACATTTGTCAGGAGATGGACAGGGTTAGTGCAACCCCATTAATTCTCCTAGACCTCTTGGCAGCTTTTGATACCATCAATCGTGGTATCCTTCTGGACTGCTTTTTGGGATTGGGACGGGAAGACACTGTTCTGCAGTGGTTTCGTTCCTCCCTCGAAGGTTGGTTTAGACTGTGGTGCTAGAGGACTGCTGCTCCATCCCTTGGCCTCTGGCCTACAGGTTCCTGCAAGATCCCACCTTGTCCCCCATGATTTTTAATATCTATGTGAAGCCACTGGGAGAGATCATCTGGAGATTTGGGCATCATCCACAAAGATGTGGATGATGCTCAGCTCTACCTTATACATCCAGAAGATCCCAGGGAGACCGTGGAAACCATGAACAAGTGTTTGGAAGCTATTTTGGAATAGATCAGAATTAGCAACCTGAAACTTAATCCTGACAAAATGGAGACACTACTAGTAGAGAGAAAGTCTGACCCAGGAAATGGAACATCTCCTGCTCTGGATGGGATTACACTCTTCCCACCCAAAGGAGTTGGTTCATAGCTTGAGGGCGCTGCTGGACCCAGTCTCTTGTTGGATGAACAGATGGCGACTGTAGCCACAGCTAACAAAGTTCTATCTCATATCTTCCAAATTCACACCTGATATAAATGAGTCACCACTGAGCAAGAAAAAAATGTATCCATGTGATGCAGCACATACCCAGTGCCTTGATTAAACTGCTCGGCTGCTATGTGAAGTAATTAAATTTAAACTCTGTTTCATCTCTGTTTGGCTTTCTGCTTGTTTTCCAATTTTCTGCTACCATACGCCATTACTATGTATGGGTGTGAAAGTTGGATGGCGAAGAAGGCTGACAGGAAGAAAACTGATTCATTTGAAATGTGGTGCTAGAGGAGAATTTTGTGGATACCATGGATGGCCAAAAAGACAAAAAAGTGAGTACTAGATCAAATCAAGTCTAAATTCTCCCTAGAAGCTAAAATGACAAAACTGAGGCTATTGTACTTTGGTCACATCATGAGAAGACAAGATTCTCTGGAAAAGTCAATAATGCAAAGTGGAAGGCAGTAGCAAAAGAGGAAGACCACAAAATGAGATGGCTTGACTCAATAAAAGAAGCCACGTCCTCCAGTTTTCAGGATCTGAGCAAATATGTTAATGATAGGATATTTTGGAGGTCTCTCATTCGTAGGATCGCCATAGGTGAGAGGCAACTTGACAGCACATAACACACAGACACCCTATTGCATCTGTTTGTTAAACATCCTGTTAATCATATTACATTTTGCTCAGTGAATGTCCTAGCTATTGATTATATTGTATTTACAATATAAGTTTATGTATAAGTTTAAACATATGCTGATCAGGAAAGAGAGGGCATGAAAGGATATAAGCTGGCATTAGGCTCTTATGGCCCTTTCTTACATATCCAAGAATCATCACTTTGGCGTTTTCCTCCAGGCCAGATTGGCTAGGTATTCTGGAGGCTTTTTTCCTTCCTCTGGGCATACAGCAGAGGTCACTGGGAGAGGTGAAGGGGGGTGGGGGTAGATAGCTGTGAATTTCCTGCATTGTGCAGAATATTGGCCTAGATGACCCTTGAGATCCCTTTCAGCTCTGTTTTTATGTTTCTCTTTTAAGTTTTTATGTTTCTCTTTCTTGCTAATAACAAAGGTTTAACATATTAACAGCAATCGGCCATAGATCTCAGTGAAAACGGAATAATAATAATAATAATAATAATAATAATAATAATAATAATAATAGTGCTGGCACTGGCAGAGAACTACACAGAGCCTGCCTACCTGTTGAGTCCCCCGCCAGTTAAGAAGCCCTCCCAGAAGCCGCCTAGCCCGGCTTACCAAAGACTCAGCGCTACGGGAAAGAATCTTCTGAAGGCGAAAGCTTGAACGCCCGACGCAGCGACTCAAGAGAAACAGGCCCGTTTGAGTCTCTTTTGCTTTGGGAGGTAACGAAGAGGCCCACACTTATTCGAGCCAGCGAAGACCGCCGCAAAAACCTCGAAACGCGTCGCTCTCCCGCCTCAGGAGAGACAGCCGGGTAACCCGGACGTAAAGGCGGCCTTCCCTTGAGTCTCTAGGGAGGGTACCAACACCTGGCGAATGACAGGAGGTGCGGTCAATGCGCACGCGCACCTCCTGGTTGAGCGGCTGGCTGGCTGGCTTCTTCTCTCTCTCTCTGCCAGAGATTTGGAATTCCTGCGCGCGGGAAAGCTTCCCTCGGCGGCGTGCGCATGCGTGCCTGTTGTCGACACTTCCTGTTGTTTTTTTCGTTCACTTCCGACAGTGACTTTCTCGGCTGTGTGAGGGTGAGTGGTGCGCTAGGGGAGAAGGCGCGGGTCCAGGCCTGATGAGAAGGCAAAGTGGTTGCGCGAGTGGGGAATGGGCTCCCTTCCGTCGGGGTTCGCTTCGGCGGGGCCCTCTCCGGGCAACTCCCTCAGCTGCCAGTTCACTTCTTTTCCCTCAAGGCGGAGGCTTCTTTAGAAGTGGCCAAAGGGAAGAGCGGATTGAAAATGCTTTCCCCCTCCCTACATTTCATATTGCACTGGCCTTATTTGCTTAGGTGCTAGCCGCTTCCATCTAATGCCAGAGTCGGCTGTCGAATTTCGACCACTTTTAGCTTTCGGAGTCTACAGCGATTCACAATAGACTGCAGGATTTGAATCCAGGGGCACTTTAGAGACCAACAAGATTTTCAGGGTGTAGCTTTCGATCGTCACTTAGTCAGACTCAAAGTATCTGAAGAAGGGAGCTCTGACTCTCGAAAGCTTGCACCCTGAAAATCTTCTTGGTCTCTTAGATGCGACTGGACTCAAATCCTGCTGTTCTACTGCAGACCAACACGGCTTCCTACCTGAAAATAAACTACATGTTTTGCTTAAAGTCAAGAGCATGTATGCAGTTTCTGATCTGACAGTTTTGCCCGGCTGTATGGCTAGATGCTTGACTGAGGGGTAAGCTCTGTTGACCTCAGACTCCAATGCATCTGTATAGATCTGTGCAAGCATGCTTCTCTTCGATACTGATACTGAAACAGAATGTTCAGTCTGTGGTGCTTGTGTCCACCACAACTGGGCTTTCTCCCCCCCCCTCCCTAACCCCACATGACAGCTGTCGTTTTGAAATTAGCTGGAACCTCCCAGTTATCTTTCAAAAACTGTTCACTGGTGTATGAGAAGGGTTTGTGTGTTTGTTGGTCCTTGTTCTCTTTTCCTTCTTGAGGAGATGCACTTATTAGTCTTGTTAAAAATTATGTTAGTTTGGTCTGATATCCTAACGAAAATCAAAACACTTGCTTATTTGCTGACAACTTCAGTAAGTCTATTCCATAAGTGAATGTTTCATTTATTTGTAGCATTACAACATAATTCTAAAACCTCTTGTGCCAGTCAGACCCATTATAAAATATAATTTTGAAGCTGCATGGCAGATAGCCTTAAATGTTAACAAATGGCTTTTTGTGATATGGACTTGGATCCACTTGAATCTATGGACAAGGGATTTCCTTCAAGGGAAACTTCATAGTTCCCCTCTCCTGCCCTTAATTCTGGAGGATAGGGCACCCCCAGGAACAGTGCAAGGAGGTAGTTGGTGTGCAGCAGGAGAGGGGAACTGGTGAAAATCCCTCTCATGCTCTATTTATGGAAATTCTCTGCTGAATTCAATCCTGTGACTGCCATGCATGCACATCATGTATTTTTAAAGTAGTGACAATAGAAAAGACTGGATAATGCAAAATATGGAGCATATTGATTTTTGTGGCGAGTACACATTCTTTGGTTTTGCAACTTGTGGGTCCTGCTATGTAGAGCTGGATACTAAGGAAATGACTCTTCATTTTGTAGAACATCCTGAGTGAAATTGTTGAAGAGTTGAATCAGTTTTGTCATAAGAGTGTGGATACATCAAAAATAATTTCAGTGAAGTCTGTTGTTTAAAAAACACCACAAAGTTTCTTTGTAATCTGTGTTTCTATTGCTTGAACTACGCTAAGACTTCCATTACACCCTTCGCCTCTTTCTAAGCCTCTGATGAATAATTAAATCTCAGGTCAAAATAGTTGTGTGAGAAGGGATGGGAAGGGGAGGTAATTCAGAGCAAGTGTTGGTTGCCCAGCTGGGAAGGGAGAGATCCGAGTAACCAATATTTGCCCATGATGGTCTCTAGGAGGAGACCGATAAAAGACATTTATGTTAAGGTATTTAAGTTGTTTATCAAAATAGCCTGAAGATAAGCTCATTGGAGTATAAAACATAGACCATTAGGAGAGTGTGTCTGTTTGCAGGGATGTCATCTACTTCAGGTTACTCTCTTAAACTATGGATATTATGACCAGAATGCAGTTTTGATATAAACTATCATTGCTTTGTGGACAATCATGAGCAGTAGCGTTGTTCTGAAAGGAAATGGTTCAGAGACATGCTTTGGTAAAGATCAGGGGACTGTAGACTATAGCACATCTGTTGCTGCAGTTATGCTCTTACTGCATAGTTTCTGCATCATTAAACATGTTATGTAAAATTGCTTGTTTTGTTTCAGCTCTGTATTGGATTTCTGCTGGTTTTCAAATTTCTGCAATCCATGTTGTTTGTTGAAATGTCCCAGCTGTTGAGCATATTGACTTACTCTATATAATCTGCCTTGAGTTTCAGTGAGCAAGGTGGACTATAAATAACATAAAAATAAATTAACCATCCCAACAATTGAATTATGGAAGAGAACAGCACAATTACAAAAGCTTACAATTACAATTACAATTACAAACTTACAAAAGCCATCAATTACCAACCAAAATATTAGTATAGACTAATTTGATACGAATTAGTACAAACATTGCTTGTTCTTCAGAAAATTTCTGAAAATGTTCAGAAGGTTAGATTCTATGAGAGCTAATATTATTAAATCACAGTATTTTCAGTCTGGTATATATCATAATGCCAGGAAATTATTAAAGGTTGCAGGGATTTTCAGCTTACAATGTGGATTATTGGTCCTATGAATTGGTCCTTATGTAAATGAAAAAAACATTTCTTCTGTACTTCATTATTTGTTAAATTCTAACTTCAGCCCATCTACAAAATGTTAATGGTAATTTCCCAGTCATTCGTATTTCATAGAATCACAGAGTTGGAAGGGGCCATACAGACTTTCTAGTCCAACCCCCTGCCCAATGCAGAATGAGCCTAAAGCATCCTGACCAATATTCATCCAACCTCTTCTTAAAAACTGCCAGTGAAGGGGAGCTTACCACCTCCCTAGGCAGCTGATTCCACCTTTGAAGTACTCTGACCATGAAAAAGTTTTTCCTAATATCCAGCCGGTACCTTTCTGCTTGTAATATCCAGCCGGTACCTTTCTGCATTCCTTGAGCTGGTGGGTGTACTTTGCAGCCCTAAAATACTTATCCTTTAAATCTTAAAAAGTCAACTAACATATGAAGCTGCTTTATACTGAGTCAAACTATCAGTTTATCAGGACAGCATAGTCTACCCTGGCAGTTCTCCATGTCTAAAGAAGAGGTCTTTCACATCATCTACTACCTGTTCCTTTTAACTGGAAATGTGTGGGATTGAACCTGGAATCTTCAGCATGCAAAGCAGATAATCTACCACCAAGCTGTGGTTTCTATCAGTGCTTATGCATTCAGTTTCTTCTAAACTGAACTGTGATCACAATGCTTCATATCCACAAGATAGTTCCACCATTATCAGTGCCCTCTAAAGAAAATTAAACTCTGATTCTAATATGATTATGGGTTGATTACTGTGAAAATGCTTGCTAAAACATTGTGTGTGTGTGCGTGTGTGTGTGTGTGTGTGAGAGAGAGAGAGAGAGAGAGAGAGTGTAACCATGCATGGTTACATTTCAGTATATTTGCTGGAGCCTACTGATTAAGTGAGATTTGTTCTCTCCTACTTTCATACCACTAATATGACATAAGCAGGAACTGAATCCCATGGTACTTCTGTTGCAGTATAAGTGAGCAGTCACTTATTTATTTGCTTTATTTACAGCTCTTTGTTCTTGCTGAGACTCAAGGCAGTTTTCATACATTGTAAAACAATGCTGTCAAATAACATGAAATATCCAACAAACAATTCAATAGGACTAAGGTCACAAAAATTAGAGACAATGGAAAAAACAGACATGATATGTCAAACAATGCAGAGAAAATGGAATTACAAAAATAGAAAAGAATACAGTAAGAGCAAGATAATACATTCAACAAACAGTGGAGTAGACTTCTGTGGTGCTATTTCAAATTAAAACAATCATATGAAGTCTGGTATGTCATACCTAGCTGTGATGATGATCATAAAATTAACATAGGAAAACCTCATAAAGTCCATTTAGCTGTGCCCATGAATTAGAGTGGAAATCCAAAATTGTGCTTTAATTTCCTGAATGCCACTAACAACATTCAGTAAGAAAAAACTTCCTGTTTTGATTACACTTTATTTACTATAATCTTTGCTTCCAGGTGTAAACACATTTTCCTTTCCCTCCTGATATGTAAAGAGTTCTGATCAGAGGCAAAAAAATAATTTACTTTTATGTAGTTTCCCTCACCGGTTGTTTAAACATCTGTACTTTTCCCAGCCTTGGTTCCAATATGAAAAATATGGCTTCGGCTATTGGCTTGCATGATTAATAAAATATTTATCTATTAAGTCGTTTCTCTTCTGCAATTAATCTTGTGGTTTAGGATTGGTTAGTGAAGAAAAGGGATAGTTTTTCTCTCAGTAAATATCATATATCAGTTGCTTCTATTTCAACTTTAGTATTCCATGGGTCAGCTTCCCATTTAAGCTCGTGACTGCTAAGTATTCACATATCATATATTCATACAGGGCTTTTTTCAGGGGGAACACGGAGGGACGGAGTTCTGGAACCTCTTGAAAATGGTCACATGGCTGGTGGCCCCGCCCCCTGATCTCCAGACAGAGGGGAGTTTAGATTGCCTTCTGCAACCCACTGAGTTCCACCACCTCTTTTCCCAGAAAAAAGCCCTGTATTCATGTATGTTTTTATTGGTGATTGGCAAATAGTTCAAAGTAATGCAGACAAATGTGTACCTTCAGTGACATGAGTGTTGATAGAAATTAAATCTTGAATCCTTTTACCAAATAAGCTCAACCTGTTTTTGTAAGATGTCTCTTCACGTGTGGTGTCAATGTGAGTCAAACTGTGTCTGAGCTATGTGTAATACAAGTAATGATGAAGTGCTATTTCCAGTGCTGCTTCAATAATCTTAAAATGTATTTTGTTGCATTTATGTAGAGTTTCCCTGAAATGTTCTCCAACTCAGCTCAATGTAATTGATTTTTCTTTTGTTAGTATTCATTATATGGCAGATCCAGTAATATCCTAACAGTCTACCAATGGATTCAGAATCTAAAGAAGGAGATGAAGAAAGTTTGCAAACCGCTTTCAAGAAACTGAGAGTAGATCCAGCTGGGTAGGTGATGATGGCCAGATGAATTTGTCTCATATATAGTTATTTTACTGTTCTTATTGGTGTTAGTTTTATTGTGATCATAACCTATTCTATTGTAAGCCATGTTAAGTATTTTTGTATATATTTTTATTATTTTGATATGTTTTGAAGTGTTTTTAAAACAGAAACAAGAAGAGTCCAGTAGCACCTTTAAGACTAACCAACTTTATTGTAGCATAAGCTTTCAAGAATCACAGTTCTCTTCGTCAGATGCATCTGACGAAGAGAACTGTGATTCTCGAAAGCTTATGCTACAATAAAGTTGGTTAGTCTTAAAGGTGCTACTGGACTCTTTTTGATTGTGCTACTACAGACAAACACGGTTAACTCCTCTGCATCTAAAACAGAAAGATGAAGTGCAAATGCTATTTTTTTAAAAATAGACGAAAAATACATAACCATGTTTTTTATTGTCTAAAAAGTGGTTTTTATTTAAAATAGACAGGTAGACTTTCATGACTATGGACCATTCATTCAGTGAGTGAGAAGGAAAAACAGTTATGCAGGATAAAATAAAGACAGATATGTGAGCTTCCCTTTGATCTTCATCCTAATGTACAATACAAGAGATATCCTTATCTTTCACTTTCAGGGAAGTGAGCAAATAACTAATTAACTGAAGGAACAGCCAACAGTACATGAAAGATAGATTGCATTCAAATTCTAAAGCATCTTATGTAAACATAAGTGCCTGAAATCTGTGGGAGTTGTTATGTAACATGCTTAGAATCAGAGTGCTAGACCTACTGAAAAACAAATATCATTTCTACAGAGTGGGGAATTGCTGGGTTTGAAAATGAGGACCCAGTTCCAAATACAGTGGATTAAAATTTTTTTTGTTAAAACAGCATAACTTCAGGAAGTTGAAAGGTTTAAAAACAGTACGACTGGCAAGGCAAACCTAGCATAAAAATCATGCTCAAGGAGTTTAAGTGAAGGCAAATAAGATTTCAGTAATTCAGTTTTAGGTAACTGCGCAAGGCTCCACTTTTTAGACAACATTAGGGACCCAAACAATTTTGTATCCGAGATTTTAATTCAAACAATATCACAAAGGAGTATGCCAGTACTACATCATAATTCTCATTTATTTATAAGTAAGCAGTAAATCGGGAAATTATTCCAGATGATGGGAAGATCTGGGCATGCCTTGCAACTATACTTAAAATGTCTGTCATGTGAATCTGTCAGTAGGCAGCAGATTTAATGTGGATCTGCCAGTAGGCAGCAGATTTAATACTAACATTCAAACTTAATAATTTTTAACATGCTGTTTTTTCCTCTCATCACAGGTCTTCTACATCTATGAGTGAAGGTACAAGCCTGAGAGCTCCTGTCCGAGCAACTGTGGATGGAGCCAGGCATCAAACTGTCTGCTCAAGAGAGACCTGGCATGGGTAAGATTTGTTACTATCAGCGGTCTGTTCAAGGCAAATTATCCTTAAAAATTAAATCCACTTTCTTTATCTTCCTGTTTGCAGTTGTTATATGTGCTTATTTGGGTGGCTAGATCAGTTAAAGATCAGTGATGTGATCTCTGCTTGGACCCTGTCTCAGCCATCCTTTAAGATCTTGTCTCATGATGAAGGCAGTTTATAAATGATGAGAATAAATGCTGTGACTTGTGTTCGTTGCATTTACCCTCAGGTTGATCTTTGAGGGGGTGTATTTTGTGCTGCCACCAGAGGAGGGAGCTGAGAAAGTCACGCTACACAGGTAGAAGCCATTGTGCCCACAGAAATTCTTTGCTGAGTCCAACTCTGTGATCTTTTCTATTCTATGACCCTTTCAGCAGACTTATCCTCAGAATTTTAGAAAAACTTTTTAGATTAGATGACACTTAAAATGAATTCTTATACCAGGTTCTGAATATTTTCTGTTCTCTCTACAGGTGTGCAAGAAAACCCTTGAGAGGGGCAACGAGGCCACAGCGCCGCAGGCGTTCCAAATCTCCTGTCCTGCATCCCCCCAAGTTTACATATTGCAACATGAAAGCATCCTCTGCAAATAACCAGCTTAAGCACAAAAGCCAGGTAGATGCTTTGAAGAGCAAACTCAGCACAGACCCTGGTGTTACAGAAGAGCCATACTTGGGAGGAAAGAGATGTCCTCTTTTTGACAGCAGTAACTGCAGGAGAGGAAGAGCAGAGCACCAGAGCACTTGCACAAGTGAGCAACCTTCAGAGAATTTGAGAAAGAGCTGTCCTGCTTTTTCTTTGGCCTTTGAGACCAGCCTGGATTCCAGCCATCCTTCAGATTTCCAGTCGTTATCCAAGCTGAGTTATGTGAAGCAGTGTTCTTGTCCGGACAAGGAATGCCGATGCAAACCGTGGCAAGCAATAGAAGCATATTCCTTCTCTGGTTTGCGGAGTGTCCTATCGGAATGTGAGAAGGCAGTCCTGGAAGTGCGTTCACAGTCATTGCCAAACAGGTCACCCTCTGGTACACTTTCATCCGGCTCTGCCCGGTCTTGTTCTGAGCAAGCTCGTGTCTTTGTGGATGATGTGACTATTGAAGATCTCTCAGGGTACATGGAGTATTATTTGTATATCCCCAAGAAAATGTCCCACATGGCAGAGATGATGTACACTTGACATGAGAATCATGGGTTGGAAATTCAGTGGTGATAGTGAGATGTTCCCTCAGTGCCATAGTTGGAAGTGTATCCATTGTCATTGCTGTGTGTTTGATCAAATGTTTATTTGCGCCATACAGTGTAGTTTTTTAATAAAGTAAAAAAAGAGACGATGGCTTCTGTATGAAAGTTCCATTAGATTCACAATTTCAAGACTGCACCTCAGTAAAGTTTCCTCCATGATCCATCCTTCTGTTCTCACTATATCATTGAAAGTAACCATATTTTAAAAATCTAAACTTGCTTAAAATCCAGCATTATATCCAAGCCATCTCCTCATGAAGGAGTGGAACATTGAAATAGTTCCTTGCATATGCTGACATAATGTTTTCAAGAGCTCTTCTGTGGCTTGGAAATGGCTTGGCCTAAGTAGGGGTGTGCAAAACCCATCTGAACAATTTTGCTAGCCTTATTGAAACTCTGCAGTCAGTGTGCCTTTGTTTTGTTTTCAGAATTAGTTTTGAATTTTGGTCAAAATTTCAGTGGCAAGTCTAGGCATAAGTTATTAAAGTATCCCTAGATCTGTCATTCCCTGTTCCCATTTAGCACTCCACCTGGATTTTTTGCATAAAACTTTTGTAATAATATTTAAGAGGTATAAACTGTTTATTGATCAGTCTGGTGAGAAGCCCTACACTGTCCAAATCTTTCTGCATCTCTGGAACATTACTTGGCTGAATGTACAAAAGACGTAAACTTAAATGCAACAAAAGTATTAGTGTGGACCTTCTCTCAAAGCTTTTTACATAAGCAATCACTAAGTTAAGTTTAATGGTTTTCCAAGTGGATTGATGCTTCTAAAATAATTGGCACTATGTAACAAGGCCAGCTGGCATGCCACACAAAGTTTAGCCTGCTTTATCAGTGGGCTCTTGCAAGCCATGTGTAGCTTTAAGAGCTCTGACCTTGCCTCTTCTTTCCCTTTCATCTAGCTGCACTTTACAAAGGAGCCTGCATTGTTAATACTAACTTTCAAGTTAGGAATTTGCCTTGTGGTTAAAAGCCTGGATTGTGTTCCAGTGCCACATTTAGTTGCAGCACGATGATTTAGGTGACCCGCAATCACAAAGATGACTGTGGAGAGACATCTAGAAGTAGCTGAGTGCTTTTATGCCTAGGAGCAAGCACAGGCACCTGCAGATAAGAACAATTTTCTACCTAATTGTGTGTAAGAGTGGGGGGGGGGGGTGCAGAGGCATACTTCCTTTTGTAGCACTTGGAAAATTGAAATAAGTTATGGCATATATCTCCAGTGTTTAGTGTGATTAAAGATAAAAGCAGCTGAAAAAAACTAAAGAACTGTGCCATTCAAGCAGCACAATACAAGTAGGGCAGGTTCTCCCATGCAAATGACTTTCTTTCTCTAATCCTCTATATTCAGTCCCACAAGACAGCTGTCCTTGTCACTCCATGTTGAAATGAATGGAGTCACCAAAGAGCATGGCGTTTAATGCTGCTTTGAGGGAAGTGGCAAGGAAGAATGCCTCAGTGGCCAGTGCCCTTGATGAGTTGCAGCTGAATGTATGAGATCGTTCTGAAAAGCTATGAAAGTTTATGGTATCTCATTCTTACATGCAAGTTACCATTTGATGCTGCAGTCAAGCAATAAACATGCATACATGCCCCTGTCCTCTAGATTTCAGTTCTAATTATTCCTTGCACTTTAAAAGCGAATGATAACTTGCTCACATTTCATGAAGGATATTATTATTCAGACCTATTATTCCCATTTCCCTGGAGATGAAACATTTCTTACTATGGTCTGATGAAATGATCCCCAATGTTACTGGTACTGAATGTCTCCAGAGAATAAACTCCATACCTCAGATTAACTTTCTTTCCCCCATTTTAGGTTACAAGAAGGGCAAGAAAAGTCAGTGCTGGAACCAAGAGTAGAAAGCAGTAAGACTAACTTCCAGTATTTTAGTTAATTAGACAGATGCTTCTCAGTGCTTGTTGAAGAACCATCAGAAAGAAGCAGTCAATGATGCCTGCAGCGTCCAAGAGAGGTCTGGAGGCTGTCACTTAAAATCACCGTTTAAACAATGCTCATTGTGTAATAAATGGACCACTAGATGGAGCTTTGGGTACTGTTTTTGAGAGCCTTTCTGGTTTTAGCAAGAGGATTTATACAGAATGGTAGTTCTCTTTGCTTGCTCCAAATCTGACCAATTTAATTGCCATTTAAGTAGGAGCTTTCAGTACAGCAATGCCTGAGAAAATACTGTGTCGGTAAAAGAAATGTATCCTAACCTAAACGTTGCAGTGGGTGCAAGGGAAGTAAATCTTAGGCAAAGAGCTAAGAAAATAAGTGGGTTGGATCCTACCAGATTTTTCTGTTGATCCTGACCAGTTCCCCTCTTCATCTCATTCCTTAGTGTTTTTTTTGTTCCCTCTAGTTCCATGATCCCTGGCACAACCTGTTTGCTTGTCAAAAGGAGCCATTCCTCCCTCATTTGCCAGCAGAAAAGCTGGTAAGATCTAATCTTATATAGTCTTACTGTATAGGACATCCATTTTTGTAGGATTTTCTGCAGAAAACCTCAGATTTTCAAGGATGCTAAAAAATACACATTACTTGATTCATTATCAGAATGCAAAAATTAATACTGAGGGTTGGAAGTTAGAATTGTAAGGCACACTTGCAAATAAGTAAGCAATTGTTGGCTTCTGATTCCTGTTTTCAGAGCTGCAAATGTCACATTTGTGTAAAAACCCGTTCTGCTACTATTTGCACTCACTTCCTATGTGACTGGTGTTTTCTTCTGGAGCCAAATGCTGCATGCACGTATACATAAGTATATATAGGAGTGTTTGTACAGATATTCTCTAAGGAGAAATGTGTATTTTGGAAGGAGGACCTGTGTTTGGTCATTATCTGCACCCCTTCTTTCCTTCAAATACTCAGCATGGCATACATGGGAACGATTCCATTTTATCTTCACAAGATCACTGCGTGATAGGATAGGCTGAGAGGCTATGATTGGACCAAAGTGACCCGCCATGTATCATGGCTGAGCAACAATCTGAACCCAGTTCTTGATCCTAGCAGGACACTGTCCCCACTACCCCGGGCTCTGTGTGTGTGTATAGAGTCTACTCACTCACAGAAACCACTTGCACGTTCTTGTGAATCTGAAGTTATCCTCTGGACCTCAGCTGTTCCCAGACATCCTCTTGTATGCACGTATATTAAGAATTCACTTCAATATAGTCAGCCACACTGAAAATAAGATTAGCAACTTTTAATCTGCTATGATCCTATGCTTTAACATCCAGTAATCTACAGAAATTAAGCAACTAAAGTTTTTCTCATCACTCTGTCAGTAAATCTGCTAAAATCTTACATGTATAGCTGCTGTTATAAAGAGAAGGAAGCGCTGCCAGTAAAAAAAGGACAATTTTTATAAAACACGAAGGAAAACCCCCCAAACCCTGTTTCTCTTGGTATCTTCCAACAAGATGCAAAAGGGTAGTTGGTAAACAGCCTAGTTTTATTGAGAATGATGCTGGTACAAAAAAAGAATGCTGTTACTTTTTCCAGCTGGTTAGTTGTGGTGTGATGCTGAACCATTATTAAAATCGATGAAACTACTCCAGATTGTGGTACTTCAAACAAACTACAAAATATTGCTTTATTTAGGATATTTATTTAGAGCGGGTAAAGATTCTTGAAATGTGTTTCTAAATATAACAAGCAACTTGTTTTCTGCAGATACCTCCGCCTCTGTTGCTGCCTTTTACAAAACAACCACATTTCCGCTAACCAGCATGGCCCTTGACAAGGATGAGGATCTAGGCAACAGCATCATATAACCTGAAATCATCCTGACCCAAGAAGCCATGACTGCATAGTAGATTGGGGCAGTAAGGAGATGGGAAAAACTAGAGTCTTATCTAGAGTCATCTTGCCTCCATTTTAAAAGGGGAATGTTGAAAGTTGGATGCACTGCAGCCCTACTAGCTACTCTCTTCCCCCCCAAAAGTGTGTTTACTCAGGGTGGCATATGTGAAGCTACCCCCCATTTCTTCCTAGATTAGTCTGAACTTTAGTGACTTACTGTGGCTACCTCCTGCCCCAATTCAAGTCTAACTCTTTGTGGCATCAGCGGGCTAACTCTTGGCTCAAAGTGGAGGCAGAGGGGCATTTCTTGAACAAATTTGTATGTCAGGGAGACTTTTAGGAGGTGCAGCTTTCTCCATAACGAGTGTTCAGGTGACCACTGTGAGCATGGTGACCCTTTGGAAACCTTACCTCCCAGCCTTGGAGAAAGCCAAGACCACTTGTGAATTTGATGGGCCTGTGGCTGTCAGTAAGGCAGTGAATGAGAACATGAGCTGACAAGGTAATTAAGGTTTCTACATGCTCAGGAGACTTTCCAGGTGTGTTAAAAAAACTTATAAAAAATGTTAAGCATGAAGACTCCTTCTACAACAGCATGAAAAGCATCAGACATGATCAGTGCCCTCTAGGAGACAGAATGGTGCGGGAACTTAAGCATCAGTTAAGGGGGGAGAGGTGGAGTTGCCGCTAGATTATAATATTCATGCGGAGTGGAAGATCAGGGTTGAGGGATGTGTGCTGTGAAGCATGCATTGCCCAGCCTTGAGCACTTGGAACAGCAGCAGCCTGGGACATTGCATTATAGCACTAGACTGCTGAGGTTTGGAGCCAGATAAGCAGAAAACCACCGAGCTCTAGAGCTCAGCAATGATGCCTTATTGTACTTGTGAGAGAACTAGTTTTCTAATCATTATTCCTCTTGCACCAATTGCTTATCCTCCCCACCCAGCTGTCTTTTTTTGTCGCTACGATTTGCCATAAACACTTAATGCTCAATTTACCATGTGTGTGGAGATTACTGAGGAAACCTCTCTCTGTCATTTGAACTGCTCACATGGCATCTTTGAATAATCCAGTGGTTTAACGATAGCAGAAGCTGATCCATCCAGTTCTCTTCCTATATTGTAGTTCTGCATAAGGTTTTATGAGTCAGAGCTCACTTTATCAGATCTCTTTCCTTCAGTAGAAGTTATGAGGTCTGCCTGTTACGTATAATAGTCAACAGCTGCTGCTGAAGTGGAAGAGGAGCAAGGAAGGGGATAATAACATACTTTGTAAACTGCTCAGAGTGAGCATTAAGTTGGCTTGAAGGGTGGTATATAAATCAAATATTATTATTATTTGTGATTGTCAGCCCAAGGTACTAGGGCTGAGACTACTACACAGCACTTTGCACTGAAATTCCTGTAGGAATAACAATGATTATTTCTTGTCATTAAACAACTCAATGCTACAGCCATGCAGTAGGAAACGGGCCTCAAGAATGGCAATCCACACAGTGAGAGTTAGGTCTAGACTGCCTCTGGCTAGGAGAAAAAGAAATTAAAAGAGGAAACAGCGGACTGTGCTAACCACACTTTTTGATAGGCTGCAAGCAGCATTCTCAAGATGGGTTCCAGAACCAGAACTCTCTCTTGTGTTCCAATCGATGCACTGTCATTACAATCGCCCGGTTGCAACCCAGAGATTGATTCAACATCAGCAGGACTCCGCTTCTCCTGCCCATTTTTCTCCATTACCATCCTCTTCTCTTGTCTGCTGTAGTCAGCTTGACTTCAGGTATACCACAAAGCATGTGAGAAAAGAAGAGAATGAAAGGAGCAGAGGGGAACAGGTAAGAGATGGCTTAAAGGTATAGTTTCAACCCAGCTTGCATTCTAGCAACACAATGGCTTTGCTTCACAACTGTAAGTGCTAGGAACTCACTCTTTTAAAAAGCAGCCCTGGGAGGAGGATTTCTGATTGAGAGAATGGAGTCAGATATGAGGAAATCCTTCCCCAGCTCTGCAACCCTGATCCACGTTGGACTCCCTGGTCTCCCCTGTGGCTGCTTTACACATCTGGGAATCCAAAGACGTCTCTGAAAGAATGACATGGAAGATCTCCATTCCAAAGCCCCTTTCATTAGGTAGTTGTAATTATACCCCACTGAAGCCCCTCCCCAAACCTCACCCTTTCCAGGCTCCACCCCCAAAATCTCCAGGAATTTCCCAACCAGGACCTGGTAACCCTAGGGCGTGGCCTATGGGGGTGGTGTGCACCAAGTCCTTTGAATTCTTTAGTATACCTATGAGGTCTGCCTACACTCCTAGGGAGGCCACTGCCCTGCTATTGGATGACAGATGCAGCAGCCCTCCTGCCCCGGCCTAACAGGACAAATCACCTGGCAACCAGCCTGCCCACCCTGAAGAAACTTGCAGATAGAAGGGCGGTCTGGATGCCAAAAGCAACACAGGAAAGGCCTTTCCCCTGTCCTAGAAGTGGGAGGGTCTACAGGGCCCTATTTAAGCCACTGTTAGGGCCTACTGTGGAGTCCCCTGTGCTCGTTGCCTCCCCACTAGACAGAGAGAGCAGAAAGGGTGGGGGGAAGGCATGGAGAAGGCGGCTTCATTTGTAACCTGCTTTTCTTACTGAGACGAAATGGATTACACAAGAACAATGCAATAAAACAATATAATACAATGCATTAAAACCACATTACAGAATTAACAGAATGGAAAAATAACAGTATGATACATCCAATAAACAGTGCAATGCAGCTGCGTTACAGAATTAGAAAACATGCAAGAAAAACAGTGGAATGCATACAATAATGAATGGAATAAAAATGGCCTAAATATTTCGAGATATTAAAACTACAACCCTGTTCCCTTTATAAAAATGCCCTCCTGATGCAACCGCTTCTCCTCTATGACTTTAGGCCCTAAGAAGTACAAGTGGTTGCTCGAGGGCAGAGGGCTGCATGGGGAGCAGCAGCTGGGCACATGTCGAGAGCATGAGCTGCCATTCAGGAGGTTCTTGGTTCAAATGTTGCCTCTGCCATAAACTTGATAGATAACCTTAGGCATACCGACACCACCACCACCCCCGCCGCCGCCTCGGTATTATGAGCATAATAATATGGGCCTGCCTTACAGGGTTGTTGTAGGGATTGCAAGATAATGTATACAAAGTGGTTTGAACTATCAAAAGCATTATATAAATGTCTAAAAATCATCATTCTAGTCTGCAGTTCCTGTGCATTTTTAAAGGGCAACTGCAAAAACCCCCAGAGGAGTTAGCCATGTTAGTCTGTAGTTGCAAAACAGTAAAGAGGCCAGTAGCACTTTTAAGACTAATCAACTTTATTGTAGCATAAGGTTCTTGAAAGCTTATGCTACAATAAAGTTGGTGCTACTGGACTCTTTACTATTTTACAAAAAAAACCCCAATCCATGTATGAGCCCATCACAATTGGCGTAGCATATGCATCTCTACCCAGATACAGACTCTGAGGAAACAATTCATAGAAGCTAGGGGACACTACCCAAAAAACTGGAAGGTCCCTGGGTCTACTCAGCATTTTTTTAAAAAAAACATAAATGCAGCTGTGGGAAGCTACAATTCAAGTCAGAGCCCATAAAAGTAGGAGGAGATCCAGATATGATGCTTGGGCCCCCAGGGTGTGCCCATCATAGTTCTAGATCTTCTAGTATGTATCCTACTACTCCACTCAGTGAAATTTTTAAGTTTTTCTCCAACTTGAATGACGCTGAACAGGAAGAAGGCTCCTGAGACTAGAAGAAGGCTTTATTTAGACTTGGCTGAGTGGAGTGGTAGGATACACCCCTCATGCAGTTTTTGCTCTGCTTTCCCAGTTCTGTTTCTTTGCTCCAAGAAGTATTGGACCCCGTTATCTACCAACCCTGGACTGAATCTTCATCCCTGGCCACCACTCTGTTTCCTGGTTCTTTTCCAGCCTTCTCCCTACTTTAGCAATGCCTATTTAACTGCTTCCTTTTTGCAACCTTGTCTTTGATTCTTCCAGCTGTGGCCCAGGTGCTGCCACTATTAGCCACAGGCCTGGCTCTTGGGTGGAGGTGGGGTGCCATGAAGAATAGCATGAGCGAATCTCCCATTTCTCTCCCAAGAAAATCAAAGTTGCTTAATAAAACCAAAGTCCATCTACAAACTTCTAGGTCAAGATCAGGGTCCAATAGAACCTTAAAGACTAACCAGATTTCCAGGGAGCTTTGACTCTCAAAAGCCTATGCTTTGGAAATCTAGTAGGTCTTTAAGGTGCTATTGGACCCAGATCTTGCTCTTTGACTGCAGATCGACATGGCTACCCGCCTGAGACTTGTAGGGTTTACCACTCAGGGATGGGCTTGTGTCATTTTTTTTGCATCGCTGTTGTGGGTGCTGCTACAGCATTGTGGCAATGGGGCTTTCACACGGCAAGTTTCCCCACATTTTCCCTGCCCCATCCTCCTTCCCATGGCAACCATTCCTCTCATGCTACCAGGGAGCTTTTTAGATCAGCAGTTGACATATTGTTATAGTATGATAACATTATACCATTCCGTCTATAGGTTCTTTGAGTCTTTTTAAAAACTAAGTTTCTAGCACCTATTGTTGCAGAGATATAGAAAGAAAGGCATATCTCCCCAACAAAGGTTGGAGTCTTAATTTCTTAAGAATGAGTGCTGGGAATTCGCAGAACCTAACAGACTTTTATAACGTTAGACCACTATAAAGATATCGTAATTGTCGGGGGGGGGGGGTTAAAGCCTTTGAGGGGTGGCTGCTGCAGGAGACTGGGACAGAGGAAATGGCACTGATATAAGTGGAAAGGGGAAGTCACTCTAACTTTGTTGTGAACTTTCCCAAAACATTACAGCAAAGCAGGTTTGAGAAAGGAAAGGTAAGAAAACCCAGGTGCATGAAAACACCACAACGCTGTGGCGAAGTGGGGGGGGGGGGAACGTCTGCCCAAGAGCATCCAAGCCAGGGCCCCCAGATGTGAGTGACCATACTTTAAAAGCACTGAGTCAGGTTCCTCTAGAAGCTTTCAAGCAGAGGCAGGAGGTAGAATTCATCCCCTACCTTTTGTCCCCCACACTTCAAGGTATATTGCCTCTGAACATGGATGTTTCATTTAGTTGTCATGGCTGCTAGCCAGTGAGTGACATATCCTCTACAAATTTGTCTACTATTTCTCCATAATTCCTCAATGCCAGTCTTCTTTCTCCAGATCTCCAAACCTGAAATACAAAAAAAGTCAAGGTCAAAAACAGGACAGCAGCACATGCACGTTAAGAAAAAATCCTCCTTTGTTTGCATAACTGGGCTTTCTGATTGATGAAAAGATTATATCAGAATTCTGGCTTGGCCTGCCCATAGAAGTAGAGTTAACCTTAGGTAACTATCAGTCCCATTTATCTGACACCAGATTGCCTCAACATGTTGATTGATATCCTGCCAGAAGTCATTCTAATCAAAGAAGGTTAATATTGTATTGTTAATGAGATGCAGGACCTCCAATCACATCTGAATACTCAAGTTTGTCATCAGGCAACACAGACTGTCTGTTGTGTCTGTGATTGGAACAATGCACGAGCAGTGCAGCAGCGAGCCTCAGTTGCAACCTTGCCGTGGTTGTAAATGGGTTGTGATTTAGCACACGCAGATACACCCCTGCCTCTTTTCCCATACCAGATGCTGCTGCTGATCCTGCTGCCCTGGTCTCCCTGTGCCAATCTGGAGTGAGTAATGAAATTCAAGCCCTTTGGCTCCGGTAAGGATGCTGTTTCCATGAGCCCATGTGATGCTTCGATAGTACAGTGGCTGCAGCTCTTTCTTTCTGCTGTTCTTCCATAATCTCGGGCTGTCATGGCGACTCCTAACAATGTTACTCCCACCAACTGCAGCTGGTGGCCCATTTCAGCCCTGGAGAATGATGCCGGCAAATCCATGGAGACAGAGGAAAACCAGGACCCGGCACACCCTGCTTTCCGCTCCAAGGACAGTCTGGTTTTGTATCACTGGACCCAGTCATTCAGTTCACAGAAGGTAAGCACTTAACTGGATTCAGAAGGGAGGAATGTCAGCCAATATGATCGCGTGCAGCATTCCTGGAAATGGAGAATTTGAGGCTGTAGACAAAAGCAGGTTGTTTTTCCCCTTGGGGGATGCCCAGGGGAGAAGGCTGGAGGCAGGGTGTTGGAACAGAGGTGTGTTTTATGTCTGCATTTCAGCAATTTCAACAGTATTTGGCTTGGAGCAGGGGGAGGGGAGTGCTGTCTGTCTCCATCTGGTGTGGGGACAGATTTTCAGATTGTGCGATGCTTCTGTTTGATTATTTGAAATCTTCAATGAATTGGGGAGGGGGAGAGAAGCATCCAAAAAAGAAACCTGAAATATTTAGCTCATAATAATGGAGGAAGGCTGGCATGGAAACGTACAATGGATCTTAGTTCCTGAATATATATTGTGGAGGAGGGCTGCATGTATGTGTCAGAACTGTACCAAACAACCCATTCACTTCTGAGACTGCAGTATTGGAACCCAAATCCTGTTTCCTGGATTCTGAAGTCTGTCCATAGGGGCTGTGTGTTTAGCTTTTTGCTTTGAACTGAAAACAAATGGAATCCCTCTCCCCCCTCCCCCTAATTTCTGAATGCTCCATCACCTGGGTAGGCATAGACATTGGCCTTATTTTTCATAGGCAGATGTACTCAGCACCTGCTATTTCTCTTTGCATTCATTATATATGGGAGCTGAATTATGCATAGGGGTGAAAATGAATGGACAGGCTTCTTCAAGGAATAAGGCCCTTGCATTTCCTCTGGAAGTCGAATAATCTCTCCTCCAGAAAACTGTGGGTGGAAGTGTGCCTCCCCACCCACCCCTCCTACACACACAAAGAAGCCAATGGAGTAGGGTTGTTCCTTTAAGATTAGTGGCTAAAGTAACTTGTTCCACATTCACACAGCACAGCTCTGCCTGTCATATAAACTGGTGTCTCCTCTCTCTCATCCCCACCCACCCTCTTTCTCTTCTTTTCTTGCATGATACTCTCCCTCCAGGGGGCTTCTTTGATGTCTTTCTCTCTGCCTTTGCCTGGGAAGGAAACAGTTAACTAACCACTCATACATGCTGTTCTACAACTAGTCCAGTGCTAGCCCCACCTCTGCCAGAACTGATGGGTCTCTATAGGCAGCACATTGAACCAGTTAAAGTGGCAGCGCACTAATCTCCACTGCAAACCAATCTAGTTTGATAAGCATTTTTAAAATTGCTTTCAAAGAAAGCAGGATTCTCACTGCCTTGCAAGGTATGCATTGCATTGACTTCTTGAAGAAATACTGGACTAAAATGCATAAATGCAGCACTGGGAAAATGCTCATTTTGGCAAAAAGAAATAGTGCCTTTCAGGTTAGAATTTCCATATGCCAACAGTTACTATTGCTGTTTATTAGCATAAGGTTCAGAGATCAAATCCTGACATACACAGAATATTTCACAGTTTGGCATAGTGTAGAGTGGCTAAGAAAATAAGCTGGTTCAAATTTTGCCTCTGCCCTGGGATCACAAGGAAGCCTTAGAGTAGCCCACCACTCTACCAGACTTTCCCACCCCCATCTGCAATGTGGAATGATAATACTGGCCTACCTTACAGTGATGTTGTAAGGATGACTACAAATGTGTTGGCAGGGCTTTGAATTCTGCAAGATCTATATAAATGCTAGGTATTATTATTATTTTAGGATTCGCTTCTTCCAGACAGAAAAAACAGGTATTTATTTTATAGGTGTGTCCTTTCTTGTTCAGGAAGTCTGGTGCATGCAGAAAGCAGAGCATGTACAGCTAGGTGCTGACATACCTGAAAAAAATTCTATCACGATTCCACAGTGACTGGCAGAACTGGCGTTTTTACCCTTTGTTCAGTACCATGGCCAGAGCATTCAATGAGTGTGCCACTCTTCTTTGTTTAATAGAGAGGAATTCTGCAAGCAAAGGAGTCGAGTCCACTGTTCATAATGGATTATACCAGAGATAAATTGGGCTAAAACAAAGCCTTGACATGTCCTTACAGGTGTTTCCTCAGTGAGACGGGAATTCTTTACTAAAATGACCTGCAATCACAAACCCTGAGTGAGGAATTCAGTTTGCGTAGAGTATTTCAGATTGGGGGCAAGGCATTTATTTATTTACATCCTTTGTACCCCAGCTTTCTCCCCAAAGGGGACCCAAAGCATCGTCCATAATTCTCCTGTCCTCCATTTTATCCTCACAACAACCCTGTGAGGTAGGTTATGCTGAGATTGTATGACTGGCCCAAGGTCACCCAGCGAGCTTCCGTGGCAGAGTGGGAAATCGAATCTGGTTCACCCAGATCCTCATCCAGCACTCTTACACTGACACTCATTTTTGTCAGAAAGAAATAAGATTACTACTTATGATGCCCTTTGCCCCAAAATTCCCTTCCCCCTGTCCCTGGATGCACGGGTGCTAGTTGAGGTTACTTATAGTGAAGGAGAGGCATTTTGCATATGGTCCAAAATGCTCCTTTTATCAGGGAATCCAAGGCATGGCTCCAGAACTGTATAGTCTGAGGTTTGGGAGCCTGCCTAGTAAACTACCAGAGATGTTGCATTCTTCAGCTTCAGAGACTTCTTTGGACACAGAAGGCAATAGGGCTGTATAACTTCAGCCCTTGCAACTGGAAGGCAGCATGAAGTATCTGGACTGGCAACGCTTGGCAAAAACATGGGGAGCTTGGCCTTCCACCTTTACCCAATACCCATTCTGCCCACTGTATTTCATGCTCTAACTTGCAGCTCCAGCCATTAAACCCAGCAACCTGTAGGTGGAGAATACACCACCTAGGTCTAGAGAGTCCAGTATAGCTGTCAAAGGCCCTAGTGTATGTACTGACATTTTTACCATTGCCACTTCATATAGTCCAGGGCTGAGTCTTTTATTGTGAAGTGGGCTGTGTTTGCAAGCAAAGCACAGCATGTACTACAAAATGTACTTTGCAAAATCAGCTCCGTGTCTTGTGGCCACCTCACATGATACATTTTGGTCTTCTCTGCTGTCTGTGTTTTGAGCTCTGTCATATCTAGTGGACATACACCAATATCTTAAAAATATCTGGCCATTGGAGATTCTGCCTTAGTACATAGATTATTTTCAGAGGCCTCTCCTTATCTTACATTTTCCACTGGAATTTTTCCACTGACCAAAGGGGGCATTTTCACTGATTCCTCCCTTCCACAGCAAACCTCTGGCTCTTTTCTCATGCTATTCTTGGGGGTACCCTGTCCCACAGGAGCAGCATATCTGGGGTCATTTGGGGCTGCGGAGAGAAAGGGTGATGGCAGAGAAATCTTGCTCTGCTGGTAGAAATTCCTTTCATTTGTGGAAATTTTGTGTAGGATCCAACCCCATTTTTATTGTAATACCAGAACATGCACACCAGTACTGTGTATGTATAATAAGTACTGTCAGATCACGTCTGACTAACGGTGGCCCTATGAATGAAAGACCTCCGAAATGTCCTATCATTAACAGCCCTGCTCAGATCTTATACACCTGAGGCTGTGATTTCCTTTATTGAATCAAGCCATTTAATTTTGGGTCTTCCTCTTTTCCTTCCACTTTTCCTAGTGTCATTGCCTTTTCCAATGAGTCTTGTCTCCTCGTGATGTGACCAAAGTACAATAGTATCAGTTCCATCATTTTTGCTCCTAGGGAGAATTCAGACTTGATTTGATCTAGAACCCCCTTATTTGTCTTTTTGGCCATTCATAGTATCCGCAAAACTCTCTTTCAGCCTACCATTTCAAATGAATCAATTGCCTTCCTGTCAACTTTCTTCACTGTCCAGTTTTCACATATACACAGTAATGGAGAATGCCACAGTGTGGATTATCTTAATCTTGGTCCCCAGTGGCACATCCTTATCCTTAAGGACTTTACCTAGTTTCTTCATGGCTGCCCTTCCAAGTCTCAGTCTCCTGATTTTTTGGTTACACCCTCCTTTTTGGTTGATGATCGAGCCAAGGAATAAAAAATTGTTAACAATTTCAATTTCTTCATTGTCAGCATTATAATTGTGTCATTCCTTGGTAGTTGTTGTCTTCTTGATGTTCAGCTGTAATCCTGCTTTGGCACTTTCTCCTTTAATCTTCACCAGTAGTCATTTCAAGTCTTCACTATTGTCTGCCATTAATATTGTATCATCTATATATCTCAAATAATTAACGTTCCTTCTGCCAATTTTCACTCCAACTTCTTCTAAATCAAATCCAGGTTTTCTTACAATATGTTGTACATATAGGTTTAACAGATTGTCTGACACCTTTGCCAATTGGAAACCATTCTATCTCCCCATATTCTGTTCTAACAGTAGCCTCTTGTCCAGTCTACAGGTTCAACATCAAAACAATTAGATGTTGTGGCACACCTGTTTCTTTTAACACCATCCATAGTTTTTCATGATCCGCGCAATCAAAAACTTTGTTATAATCTATAAAACACAGGCAGATTCCCTTCTGAATTCACTGGTGTGCTCCATTCGCTATTGTTAATTTGAAATATGATCTCTAGTACCTCTTCCTTTTCTGAATCCTGCTTGAACATCTGGCACTTCTCGTTCCATATATAGTAAGAGTCTCTGTCGTAGAATTTTGAGCATCACTTTGCTTGTGTGAGAAATTAGTGCAATGGTCTGATAGTTGGTGCAATCTTTAGCATCTCCTTTTTTTGAAACTGGAATGTAGATTGAGCATTTCCAGTCTGTGGTTCATTGTTTTATTTTCCATATTTGTTGACATATTTTTGTTTTTGAGGGGCTAAGTTTCTGAACCTCTGTTGGTATACCATCTATTCCTGGTGATTTGTTTCCCCTTATTTCTTTGAGTACGGCTTTCACTCCACTTTCTAAAACTACAGGTTCTTCATCAAAAGATTCTTCTTTGAAGGATCTCTTTATTGTTTCCATCTTTTCTTTATCTTGTCCTGATTGGATACTGTATTTCTGCGTGGATCTTTCAGCATCCCCAGCCCTGGTCTGAATTTCTCTTTGATTTCCTGGATCTTGTGGAACAGATCACTTGTTCTTCATTTATTATTGTTCTCTTCTATTGTTTTTGCATTCTTTATAGTTCTCTTTGTCTCTGCATGCAATTTATTGAAATCTGCATTTAGAATTCTATTCTATTTCTGTCATCTTTCACTTTCACATCTTGCCTATCTTTAGCAAATTCATCAGTCATCCATTGAATGTTCTCTTTTCTTTTGGCTACAGGAATAGTCTTTGCACATTCTTCTTTACAGTGTCTCTGGTTTCAGCCCACAGTTCTCTCAGTTCACAATCAATTAAATTTAGTGATGCAAATCTGTTCTTTACATGGTCTTAAAATTCTTCAAGAGCATTATTTAGATGAAGTTGCATCTCCAGCCATTAATCAAAGTGATGTTGTCTCTCCCAGCATGGGCAGCCATGCCCTCCCATCACATGTGCCCATTTTGTGTAGATACATGTTCAATTTCTTCTTGTATATTTGTGTAAAAGTTTTTAATTTCTTCCTCTTCAGCATTTGTAGCTGGGATATAAACTTGAATGACAGTAATGTTGATCGGCCTTCCATGAAGTCTGATTGATATTATTCAGTCAGATTTCACAATATAGCTCATGATTGCTCGTGCTACAACTTGCCTCGCTATTAGAGCAACACCGTTTCTTCTGAGTTGGTCATTTCTGGAATGAAGCATTTTGTAATTTTCTGACTGAAAATACCCTAATCCAGTCCATTTTAGTTCACTTACACCCAGGATTACAGTGTTTAGATGTTGCATTTCTTATTTTATGATTTTGAGTTTACCTTGATTCAGACTTCTCACATTTCATGTTCCTATTATATGCGACACACAGCTTTGGACTTTCCTTTTGCATCTATTCCCATCAGCAATACTACTAATCAGCAGTACTATTCAGATGTAACATAAAAGCCGTGTAATAAGTGGTAAAATATTAAGTACACATAAACCCCACTTACACCCACACACTCAATAAATTCATCCTTCCCAAAGTTCCTCAGGTTCAGCTTCTGATACTCTGAAGTATAGTAACCATGGCTGTTGATTACAAAATAATATTATTATGATTGAATTTTCATTTGAAGAGCTCAGTATTCAGCACCTAACCTCTAGTCCAAGACTCCATCTCTTCTCTCACTACAGTTTCATATCAGAAAAACTTGTGCGTTTTTCTGTTACTTTATTCTGTTTACTTTATTTATTTTGAGATTAAGGTAATAAGAAAGATGCTAGCTGTGAGCTCCCTTCTAACCACTGACTGAACTCCTGTGATGCCACATAAGCACAGAGAAGAGCTGTGGAGGCTTGGAGAGAAGGAGAACAGGAATTGGAAGGGTGGGGGAGGCTGAAAGTAAGTACTGGGCCCTGCATGTGATGGATGTGAGAACAAACCAGACCAAAAGGAAGAAGTGAAGAGCAGAGAATGGCAGGAAGGCAAAAGTTAAAGTACTGCTTTCGGGCAGACCTGAGGAAGGATCTGATCATTATTAGGACTGATGGAGGAGAACGCAGAATAAAGGGAAGAGAGACTGGATAGAACAAGCTCAAGTGATAAGTAATACAGCCTCCCTTCCAGTCACTGGCTAAGCTGCAATGGTACCACAGAATGATTTAAAGGAAAGGTCTCACACAAGGCCTAAGGTCAAAATTGGTTATATGATATTGACAGGAATGGGTGAGGGGAGTTCAGGAAAACTTAATTTCCTTCCTTAAGAACAATGTTATGTTCTATGACTACTAAGGGGGCCTCAACACACATGTTAGAAATCCCTTAGTGTGGAGGAGAGGAGCAGCTTGAAGAGGGCTGACTTCAGAATAAACTGACTAAGCGCTAAACAATTTGTTGAGTTGCTGTGATGTCACAGAATCTTGAAGGCTGGATGGACAGAGAACAGCCCAAAGTGGTGGCTAAGGAAAGGTGGATGAAAAGGATATGCAAAAAGAGGTACTGTGGAGAAGTATCAGGCAAAGGTTAAACTTAGCAAAACACCGTGAAGAGAGCAACAGAAACTCTGTTTGTGTGTGCGCGCGCACATGCCCATGTGCCCGTGTGCTAACATTACATCTCCCGACACATGTTCTTCCCATGTCAGATGTTTGTGTAGAGAGACTCTCAGAAACAGAGCATGAAAGCAACAGCCGTAACCTTTTATCACTCAGAAACGGGCATTCAGAGGTACACCGCTCCTGAACAGGTAAGATCATTTAGCGTTCATACTAAAAGCCAGTCCAAACCTTAATGATTTTATCTAATCCCCTGTTAAAGCCATCTAAGCACTGGCTATGGCCACATCTTGGGGAAGTCAATTCTGAAATTACAGCTAAGAGATTATAATAACAGGAGATGTATTTCAGGCTTATGGGCTGCTTTTTTGCCTACATGGTAAGCATTCATCAGACTAAGTAGCCAAGGCTAAAATTGAAAGTTGGTACATGTACATACTCAAAAGGTGATTATTTCAACTCCTTACTTGGACTTAATGAAAGTCCTGAGTTGCTGAAACTCTCTTGACATTGTTGTAAAGGGGACTAAAGTGGACCAAATATAATACCTGAAGATGCTCCATATATCTAGTGGGGTTGATCCAACTATTCTCCAAGGATCCTTCCTTCAGCCTACGGAAACATCCTCCATCTTAAGAGGCTCTACTTCCAATGGAAGAGCCCCTTATTTTGAAGGAAATCTCCTTTGGCTGGCAGAAGGCTTCAAACTTTGCTCAGAGGAGTGGTAGGATATGGGTAGCATCTACCTCAATACCTCTGTCTCCATCAGGGGATCTATAGTGATATATATGGAAGAAGTGCATGCAGATAGTCATGGGGAAAGGTGTCATGATACACAATATACATAGAAGGAAGGGAAATGTCACACAGTCTCCTAGGCACCACACTGCCTTCCCACACACATGCACAGAAACAACTGTGAGGCAATTTAGAACTCTTGATAAAAGTCTTTTTCTCCCTTCAGCGTTTGACAGTGCCTCTCATAATTAGTAACCTGATTGTTACTTCAGCTGTAGGGAATTCACCCATCATTAATTTTTCTATTATGGTTTGGTGAATTAGGTTAGGCCTGGATATGTTTCATTGGTTATACGAGATGACAACAAGTTAGTGTTGTGCTGGACTGTTGTATTATGTAGGGCTGGGGGGAGGGTTTTTTTGTGGAGAATAATTAATTAATCTGTTTCTATACTGCTCTTCCACCTCAACAAGCCATCCAACCAAACAACATTGAAAAAATACCTGTCAAGCATAAACACAAAAGCAAAACAGTCCCACAAAACAATAGATTTAATATAATAATAATAATAATAATAATAATAATAGATTTATATACTGCCCTTCAGGACAACTTAACACCCACTCAGAGGAGTTTACGAAGTATGTTATTATTATCCCCACAACAATCACCCTGTGAGGTGGGTGGGGCTGAGACAGCTCTGGAAGAGCTGTGATTGACTCAAGGTCACCCAGCTGGCTTCAAGTGGAGGAGTGGGGAATCAAACCCGTTTCTTCAGATTAGAGTCCTGCTGCTCTTAACCACTACACCAAATAGCAGAGTAAAACTGCCCCAGTCTAATTCTATAGCAACCATAAGAAATTAAAATATAAACAAGCAGCATACAACAACCTATCATGTAGTGATTCCACACACATTGGATAATGCACTTCCAATCCTCTTTATAGATCATTTGGAACAAATTTTTTCATGTGCGGAACAAAAAATCCACCTCAAACGATTGATAAAGTGCATTGAAAGTGCATTATCCAACGTGTGCGGAATCAGCCATTCTCTTCATCAAAAGTTCTCTTATGTGGAACAGTTTTGACATCTCTGAAGTATGGGGGAGGGGGGGTCAGATGGACAGATTGCCACCAGTGAGAAATTCCTGCCCCTAGTGGTTTCCAATCTAAATTCTGTCAGGGGTCAATGCATGGAGCAGCTGTTCAGATGATAAATCTAAGCATTTTATATAGGCTTCTCTAGGGCAAAGGGATGTTTTAGATACTCCAGTCCAAGATCATTTAAGGCATTATAAGTCAAAAGGACTTTGAGTTTTGCCTGGAAATCCAGTTTGAAGCTGGTGAAGCTACTATCTGAGCATCAGCATTATGCACTCAGACCCAGTGCCAGTTCACAATTTTGCCACAGTGATCATTACTAACAGTTATGCCTGAGTGATTTTCAAAGGCCACCACAGTTAGCATGCATTACAATGATATTGGATTGGATCCAGTGATCTATCAGCAGTTAGGTACAGATGATTGCAGATCTTTCCCGTGTTCTTTCCACCAGCAATCCCATCCAGCCATGGGAAAGATTCAGAAGTGTCCCGATGTCTCCCATCAGGGCAGCCCTAGAACCTGCATGGTTGTTAGCACATTTGGATCCTGCAGTCCCAGGAATCAACTTTCCTGGGGTCAGAAAAGACTGTTGGGAGGGAGGGGACACAGGAAGGATCTGCAGTCCTTGTACCATACTGCAGATCCCTGGGTTCAACCCCTAATGTGTAAGTTACCAAGGCGCAGGTGACAGACAATTGGAATGTCATAATTCCTTCAGAAGAAGGTACAGTCAGTGTACAAACCAAACCACCAAGGGGAATTTGTTACTGTGAAGAAAAAAATGCTATGTTCAGTTTGTGTGAGAAGTCATTTCTTGAGAGTTAGTTCAGAGGCTTCATTTCTAAGAGAAATTCTCCCCCCTTGAGAGGCCTCTTCGTCTCTTGCTAGCAGCAAGCTACTTTAGCTTCTGTCCTTGAGATAAGGCAAGCTGTTCTAGCTGGTGTTAAGTCGAGCCACCATAGCTGAACTTTTTTTTGTGAGTTAATTGGCAATCAAATTCATACCTGTGGATTTGGGTCATGTACCAAGAGCTGCAGACTTGACACGCTTCCCTTTTGCACTAGACTCCTATTTCTCAGGTGATGTTGGCAAGTTGTGACCAGATCGGCTGTCAGGCCTGAGCTACTCTGGCCTCAACTAGCATAAATTGGCTACTAAAAATGGAGTCTGAGCTTGTGGTGGGTGTCAGCAACAGACAACTGCCCTTGCCCCTTTGTTCTGCTTCTGGCTCATTTTGTGAGAGGGACTGAGGCTCCCCACTTTGAGATTGCTTCTTGACTTTGTGGGCTCTTGACCAGAGACTTTGATTGCTACATCTTTGAGATCAACTTGTTTTGCCTCCTAAGGAATTACTGTGGTATGTAGTGCTAACAGCTATAGCTTTTTTTTGTTCTCACAGCCAGTTTGGTATAGTGATTAAGATCATGGGACTCCAATCTGGAGAGCCGGGTTTGATTCTCCACTCCTCCTCTTGAAGCCAGCTGGGTGACCTTGGGCTAGTAACAGTTCTCTGGAGCTTTCTCAGCTCCACCCACCTCACAGGGTGTTTTGTTGTAGGGATAATAATGATATACTTTGTAAACCGCTCTGAGTGGGTATTAAGTTGTCCTGAAGGGCGGTATATAAATCGAATGTTGTTGTTGTTGTTATTATTATTATTATTATTATTATTATTATTATTATTATTATTATTTTGTCTTGTGCTTTGTGATAACCTTGCACACTGATTAATAAACAATTGTATTTTTACCCTGTGTGGGTTATTGTGACTCTGAAGCCTCAAAGCTATAAAATCTTTGTTGAACTCACCCTGTGTGTGCTCGAGAACCACCTTCCATAACAGTGCTTTGTGTTGAGACCTCTGCTTGCAAACCACCCTTGCAAAGCAGATTTCTGTTTGGTTAATTCCCTAATAGGCTCTGGAGCTTTGCTCCCTGAGTCCTCAGCCTTGGGATAGATAGGAGAGCTGGTGGTAGCCTACCTAGGCAAGAGTGAGACTTTCTCCTCTTGCCTGTTTTGTAATTTGTGTGCTGTTTGAAAAAGGCCTTCCAGGCAGCTTGTGGCTCTTCCCCTTAGCTGGGCCGGGCCAGAGGGGCTTGGAACCCTTGACAATTACCCACCTTGGGCTTCAGCTGTGCTTGCAGAAAAGTTGTGAGAAAGTCCAGTTATAGCTGTCCTACATAACAGGTGGTTTTTCTCAAAGTGGGAGACGAGGCAGAACTGAAACAGCTTGGCCGAAATCTAGAGTATTAAAGAACCCAAAGGTCTGAGTAGCACCTTAAAGGGAGCTTTGACTTTCAAAAGCTCAGATCCTGAAAATCTGGCTGGTCTTTAAGATGCTCCTGGACCAGAATCTTTTTCTTCTACTACAGACCAACATGGCTACCCACCTGAAAAGGTCAGAGGCATACTCCGATCATGCTTTCCTGCCCCTCTAGCTGACAGTGCCAACGGAAATGGGAATGACAGGAATGCCAATGATAAGAGAAGATTTCTGATCTTGCAGTGGTCTCCAGGCCATTCCAGGATGGGAAGATAACAATAGTTCGTGAAGGGCAGCCAATTTCTAATGGGAAAATGATGGGGTCAGGAAGGATTAAACCACAGCACCATAGTCACTATCCAAATTGCCTCCTCCCCAGCTCCTCATGAACTTGCCTGTTGCCAAAAGCTTTTGTGGCTAGCGCAGGTGATCGAGCACTTCATGAAACAGACACCGTTGTTTTGAAGCCACCAGCGATGAGTTTGTACGAAAAGCACTCTGCCCAGATTGTTTGCAGGCTCATGTCTTTCAATTCATTATCTGTAATTTCAACCTCTATTAATTGGCCCATGTTCTGTGTGCTTTGAGAGCTCCCAGAAATGAGGAGCACTGAAACACGGCTTTTGCTGCAGCGCTCAATGTGAGGGGGCGGAATGAAATGAGACTTACTGAGTGCGTTTTTTAAAAGTCAGCCCCACCTAATCAAGTGGCTGGCAACAAGCAGTATTCAGGTTGGAGAATCTTCACCGCTGTAGATTTCAAGCAAAAAAGATGCAAAGCATTCTTCTGCCAAGAATGCTTTAAGTGTAAGATTTTTTACCTCAGACTCCTGGGTTGACTATCAAATGTGGGCACACACGCCACACTTTTGCTTGGTTTGCCTGGCGGTGGCGAGTGATCACTTGGTGGCTTGCCACCTTCCGCCAGTTGCCAGTGATCTACAGGCAGAGGGGCAAATTGCCAGGAGTTTGCCTGCCCCCCCCAGTGGGCACCTGGCAAGCTCTAATCACTGGTCTGATTCGTGAAACCTGGTGGAATTTTTTTTATGAAGCTCACCAGGTTTCATGTATTTTCGCCATTGACAGTGTCTTGCATATCGGATTCGGTTTCGTTTTCTCAGCCATGCCGGACGCTCCTCTCGGCTGGTCCGGGAGGAAACGACCGGGCACCCTGACCGGGCGGCTGATCTGCAAGGATTAGCCCCCAGGACTCCCAGGGAGGGAGCCAGGGTCCGGGACGCGGCGGGAAGAACTCCCCGAAACCAATGCGGGGGGGGAATTGCCCGTTTGTCCCTATGGAGGCTGGCAGATGTGCGCGGCGCCTCGAGTGCCGCCGGGCAACGAGAAACGGCAAGTAAAAGAAACAGGCGGAAGCCTGTAAACAAGCGAATCCCTTCTGTTCTACAAGCGTTTGTGAAGGAGAGGTTGATCTGAAGAAGACTCGCTCTTCCCCTTCGTTGAGTTCCAGAATTTTGTCGGCGCCCCCCCCCCCAAAATGGCAGCAAAGAAGCAAAGTCCCGCTCTCGGTAAGTCAATCTCGGCTACCTTGAAGGGGGAGTCGCTCGAAGAGTTGGTGCGCAGGGCGGTGGTGGAAGCCATAAAACCCTTTGTTGACAAGCTGAACGAAACTGATCAAAGGGTGGGCTTAATTGAAAGCGAGGTGAAAACCATTAAGGCAGCAGCGGGGGGGGCAGAAAAGTCTGCTCTGGAAAGTGCGTCACTTGTGAAGGCTACAAAAAAGGAGTTGAAGTTGGTGGAGAACCAGCTGATCGGGCTACAGGTGGAACGAACGCAGACAATTTTGCGTCTCCAAAACGTGAAAGAGGAGGAAAATGAGGATCTGTGGGATTTGGTCTCGGAACTACTGGCGACACCCGCGAGGACGACTAAAGAAGAGGTTAAAAGCGCCATTTTGGAGGTCCGTCGGGCTTCTTCAAAATATGCAACAAAGCGACAGTTGCCTCGTGAGATCATTATTGACTTTTTATCTAAAAAGATTCGGGACACCATCCTATATAACTCATACAATGCGGATTTGGACTTTATGGGTTTGAAAGTCAAGATTTTGAAGGACGTTCCATTTCTAGTCCGGAAACGGCGTTTTAAATATAAAAAGTTTGCAGCTCTTCTGAGGGACCATGGAATAAAGTACAAATGGTTATTCCCGGAAGGAATATGGTTCAGATATAAAGATCAGGCCTATAAGATATTATCAGAAGATCAACTAAAGGATTTTGAGAATAAAAACCCAGAACTCTGCTGCACCAAGAACGAAGAAAAGGAGGAGCCGGAGGGGGGGGGGAGGAGGAGAGCATCGCAACAGCAGTTGCACAGAGAGAATTGCGTCCGGGACCTAGAAGGGGGAGGAAAGTTTAATCAGATTTTGAAATGTTTATTCTCTGTATGATTAACCACTCCATCATTATTCTATGGAGCTATTTTTGTATTATGACAGTATGAAGGGAAACATTGAAGTGTAGTGTTTAGTGTTTGTAGTTCATTCCCCCCCTTTTTCTTTTTCCACCCCCCTTTGTCCCTTCCCTCTCCCCTTTCCTTGTGATAGTCTGTAGTGTTAAAAAAAAAAAAAAAAAAGACAGTGTCTTGCATATCGTCATTGGATTCAGTTTTATTTTGATATATTAGAAAATATTGATTATGAAAGTGCACAAATGCAGATTAAAAACAAGTTTAAAACATAAGGCCTGAATGGCAGGCTACATGTATATGCTAAAACTTGCTAAAACATCTCAAGGTACAGATGATGGTACAGTGCAATGACCAAAACAAATAGACCAAGATACAGTAAAAAAACCCGACCAGACGTGTTTCGGCCCTAAGGCCTTCCTCAGTGGTCAATTATAAACAATTTATAATCAAACACACCCACACATATAGAAACCAATCATGAAATGCTCCCGGTGTTTTATCGAGAGCTGTAACAAAAGAAGAAGGGGAGAGGAGAAAATGTCTTAATATAATATAGTCTATTATTAAGTGCTAGAATGATTTTAGGTAAAATACTAAATCAACATTTACCTCTAGTATTGTGTGATAAAATACAATTATTGCAGTAGACCCAGGACTGCATTCGCACAATGCTCTAAGAAGTGTTTTTTAACACCTGGAATTAATTACATAAATGCTAAATAAACTGATTTCTTCAAAAATAACATCATCCATTTTGATAGATCAAGATGGGTAGCTGTGTTAGTCTGCCTGTAGCTGTAGAAAAGAGCAAGAGTCCAATAGCACCTATAAGGCTAACAAAATTTGTGGCAGGGTGTGAGCTTTCATGAGCCACAGCTCACTTCTTCAGCTATATACCCTTTCACAAATTTTGTTAGTCTTATAGGTGCTGCTGGACTCTTGCTATCATCCATTTTGTTTTTATCCTGTCCTTCCTCCAAGGACTTCAGGTGGCATACGTGGGTCTCTCCCATTTTATCCTCACAACATCCTAACAAAGTTAAGTGAGGCTGAGGGAAAGAGTGAGCTTTATGGCTGTGAGCTTTCAAACACTGACCTCCCCAGCCTGAATCTGATACACTCACCACTACACCACATGGGCTGCGAATCACACAAAACTCCATGATTCTGCTGTGTAGGTCATAGCCTGTGACAATATGCTTTATGTAACTTACTCCATGTAAACATACTGGAAAACTCATCCAGCATTTGTGGCCCACTTACATCTCTGTGTATTCCATCCCACCTGGAGTGTTTATTCCATCCCACCCAAGGTCCTTTCTTAAAACAGCTGCTGTCTTTCCTTTCTTCCAGGCATGATTTTACAGTTTACAGAATGAGTGTGTTTTAAAAAATGAGGACATTTCTGTTTTTTAAAAAATAGTGGTCCACCAAAGTAATCCAATTTCCACCCACCTGACCTCCCCAGTTCTGCCTATCCACCTTTCCCTCAAGATCAAGGTTGACTTTTTAAGATGACAATCAGTTTTTCTTCCTAACTGGTCTTCAAACAAATTCTCTTTTTGTTGTTTTGGTACTTCGAGCATGGTCGGATGTTTAGAACACATGCGGCTGCCTTATACCAAGACAGACCATCAGTCCATCAAGGTCAGTATTGCCCACTCTGACAGGAAGTGGCTCTCTAGGGTCTCAGGTGAAGGTCTTTTGCCCCACCTACTACTTGGTCCTTTTAACTAGAAATGCTGGGGATGGCACTGGATATTCTGAGGCAGAGGCTCTACCACTTAGCCATGGGACAGTAGGGGGCAGAGTAAGGAAGTCATTATTTGTTTAAGGAAGATGGTGTTATGAACAAGCAAAAGTTCTTAAACTAAAAAAAAAAAGACAGCTCTTAATCAATGTGTTCTGAAGTTAACCATTCATATACAGTGCAACACACATAATCAGATTAGGCCGCTTTGAAGCATGAGGAGAGGCAGGATATAGGCAGGCAGGCAGGCAGGCAGGCAGAGAGAGAGAGAGAGAGAGAGAGAGAGAGAGAGAGAGAGATGACAAGCTTATAGAAAGTTTGATTAATTATGGAGAAATCACCGAGCCACAGGAATATTGCAGCCCAGCTGAAAAGGACAGCTGGCTATGGTCATGCCACTACACTACGTGAGCATACAGCAATTTAGGTAGGAACATCATCACGGGTGGATTTAGGGGCAAACAGACCCAGTGACTACCAGGCTTGTCTGTGTACTGAAACAACTTGTACAAACTAAAAGGGTTGGCAGTCTGAGGGTGTCACCTACTTATAGTACTTTAACACTGATCCCTTCAACATTGGTGTCTGCTTGTGTCTTCGTGTTTGTGCATTTCAGGTATTTTAAGATTAAAACACTTCTCTCTGTTTAGAGGAAACACTCTTGCTTTTATTTGCTGTTTTGTGGCGTGAAGAAACACAGATTTACAGATCCTAGCATGCAAATGTATCTTCTTTTATATTGCTTGGATAAATCATGCACCCAAATTGTGCATGGGCTACAAATACAATCAACAATAAGGTATTCAAAAGTTGGAAGAATGGAGAGGCGTGAGTGCTGGCAATGCTGTTCACCTGGGGGACCACTTGATCCAGGGCCAACCCTGATCATCCTCACATGGCGTGATCTAACTGCAGCCATAGGGACGTCTACGGAAAAGCAACTTCTATCTGGTAATGTGAGAAGACATCCTTCCCTGTAGCTTCAGCCAACTGCTAGATAATGTACTGACTATTAGTGTAATGTCACCAAGAGCTTTCCTTGCTCTTGGTAGTTTCTTTCACCAAGCGGCTCTCTCTATTTCCAGCGAGAAAGGCAAAGCTGGCCAAGGCAGCCGAGTCGTGCTCCCTACCAGAAAAGCTGCTGAACAGCGTGGGCGGTGAAGGAATGCACGCCATGCGTCTTTCCTGTCTCAGCAGATCCCAGCACCTGCTGGAGAGAACTGAGGCCTGGCTGAGCCAAACGCAATGCCCCCCCCCCCTCACAGTCCAATAGTTAAATTATCTAGTGATGAAACCATCAGTCTAATCACCCAGAAGTGTGAGGGATGAAATCCGCCCGTGTCGCTTTTGGCAGCTCAAGCTAGCAAACAGGGACATACTGCTACTCGATGAAAACACCACCACAGAGAACTGACTGGGCCAGTCCCTTTGTTGTGGGGAAGGCATGTAAACAGAGCATGTCTGGAGACCTCAATAGGGTACTTGCTCTCTGTAATTCAATTCACAGCACGTCTCATCTGCGGAAAACTCAGTTTGTGGAGGCAGCCACAAACTCACATTTACTGCATTTTGGGCCACATACAGTAAAATGATGTGGGAGAGCCTTCTTGGAACTCTGCCCTTGCAAAATTCAGGTAGACTGCACATTTAAATCCCCCCCCACCCAATTTCTGCTCCAATTTCTGCTGTCTTATTATCAGCTCAACTAGATGAGATACTGGAATTTCTGTGAACAGAGAATGTGGTGGCTCAGTTCCAACCAGCACAAGGGTACTAGGAAACCTCCCCACACTTTGTTTTCCTCAACTGATATGGCCCCAGGGAGTCACTGTTTGCCCCATCTGTATTAGAACCTCTACACTTGCTGCAGTGGAGCAAAGGGCAGCTCAGATGAAGAAGATAGTATGAGAGAAAGGTTTAAAACCTTCTTCTCTTACACCATATCCCAACTGAAGTCAGTCTCCCATGCATCTGGTTTTAAAGAAAAAATATGGGGGGGAAACATTCACAGAACCCTCAACATTGCATATTGCAGCACCCTAAGGAAAAGGATTTTAGCTAGCCTCCTTGATATTATATTTTTATATATGAAGAGAATTTGGACTTGAACCAGTAACATCCACAGCATTACTTCCTTTTTACTGCTATTTATACTTGTAATGTAGTGCCAGGTGCTATGCTGAACACAGAAGAGAGACAGTCCCCCTATTCAAAAGTCTTTCAGTCTCCACTAACAAGATAGACAGGAGTGGAAGAGAGATCAGACATCTGTCATAAATAGCATGGATAGGTTAGGTAGAGAGTCCCATGGTGGTGAATGAGCAGATAAGGTGAGCTTGTGGCAGAAAGACATTTGAAGAAGGGGGTTTCATGAGTGGGTTTGGAGGACAGAGAAGTAGTAGTTTTATGCTAAAATTACAATCCTTTGGTATTCCGCTTGTGAATTTAAGTATGATCTGCATGCATTGCCATGCTACCTGGTTTTTTTCAAACATACATGGATTAGGTGGATGGAGTGGGTTGGATTCAGACTAAAAGTGCAATCCTAAGCAGAGTTACTCCAGTCTAAGCCCACTGATTTCAATTGACTTAGACTGGAGTCACTCTGCTTAGGATTGCACTGTAAATCTCCCAGTGGCAGAATGGAACTTTCCTACCTTCCCCCCCCCCCCCCATGCAGCCCATAGATCTCCATTAAATGCTGCTCCTGGGGGGGGGGGCAGGGAATGACATGGGGGGGTCTGCAGCAGGAAGGGGGAAATCAGCAGAAATTGTCAATTTAGTGTGGCTGCAACTCAGTGCAGGTCTTGTGTGGTCAGCGTGGGCAGTGACTGGCCATTGTCCTGTTCTGTGCCTGCATTGTAGTGGACAAATCAAATTAACGGGGCCAGAGCTGAATACTGAGTGTGCCATGCACGGGACACATCAGAGATGGCACAGAGGTTAAATAAAGGGTGACCGCTGGGAGAATCTTGTCAAGCTAGCTGTGATTGAACTGTGCGGTTAAAAGCCATATGACTTTTGTTATCTGATGATCTCTTGTGGTTTTTGCTATTTGGCTATAGAAGACAAGCCTGCTGCTAGCAAAAGCTGAGAGTTAAGATGGATATATTTGTATTTTCTGAGAACTGGAGCAGGGTTTACTACTTGTGAGGTATACCATTGTCCGCTTACTTCTCTGGGCAATGAGTTTTGCAGGTTATTGTGTTGTTTCAAAAAGTCACAAATGCAGCATCACAGCAAAACAAAAGAAGTCTGTGTGCATGGTAAAAGCCTTGTGAGGTCTATTTTTTAATTTTAATTTTTCAGTATTTTCAGTAACAATAAGAGGGTTGCTATTCCAACTTTACAGGGTTTGTAACAATATTATTTCTATTGTGATTATTTAACATAAATATGATAACGACAAAAATCCTAACTTTAGTGTAGCTTGTTTCAAGTTTTATACATACACGTGAGGTCTATTTTTAAAATTAGAATTCCTTTCGAAAGTTGGAATTCCAAAGTTTTAAATTTCAAAAGCAAGAAATTATTCTCACAATCCTCACCATAGTTAACTTGATCCTGTATTCACTCCATTGCTTAAGAACGGGGCTTTTTTTCAGCTGGAACGCGGTGGAACGGAGTTCCGGAACCTCTTGAAAATGGTCACATGGCTGGTGGCCCCACCCCCTGATATCCAGACAGGGGGGAGTTTAGATTGCCCTCCGCGCCACTCCAGCAGTGCTGGCCACCAGCCATGTGACCATTTGCGCTGAGGGTGATTTAAACTTTAAAAAACTCCCCCCTTGTTCCAGCTGACCCAAAGTGACGTCATTGTGCAGTCCTGGGAGCGTGCGTGCAGTTTGCATGTGCGCATGTGGTACTAGGGGCACCACCTCCCACCAAGAGTTGCCTCCTGTGCTGGCAACCCACTGAGTTCCACCACCTCTTTTCCCAGAAAAAAAGCCCTGCTTAAGAATGTAGGAAGTGCCTTGCTGGAACAAACCAATAAGAATTCTGGTCACCACCAGTGAATATTTAGGTGGTTCAATAGAAACTGGCCACAAGTTCACTAGTGGATTTTAGTCTACTTTCTGCCTATTCCTGGATACAATTTATGAAGCAATTTTTTTCTTAATCCCCTTGAAATTCTCTTTAAAGAAATTATTTGTCTCTAGTCTAAGATTCTCCCTACTACCAGAAGAATCTGAATATTGCTAACTTCATAAGGATTCTAATTTTCTGTATTGCCTAACGAGCTGAGGTTGGGTTAGATTCTATACATCAGCGATCCCCCCAAGTGGTGTTTTTAGAAAGTGGGTGAAGCCAGGAATGACTCAATGTGGACAGCTGCAGTGAGGAGGTGGAAATGGATGAAATTGTCCCTCCTGTTTCTTCTGCCAGTGGCATTTCCCCAGTTCAAGAGGCTCTGCTGATGCAAGAGGCAGTGCAAGGGGATTTTACTCACTTCCGCCTCCTCACTATAGCTGTTCATGTTGTGTGGCTTTTTTGTTCAACACCCAGTATCCGTTTTTTGGCCTTCACAGGAGGCTGAAGGAAGAGAATCAGATGGGAAAAACCAGTCCTACCAGGGCCGTGTACTGGCCATTGTATCTCACTAGGGCTGCCATTCCCCCGCCTAGGGCGGGGGATCCCCTGCTCCCACTCTTCTCTCCCCCGTGCTCACTTACTTGACTGGTGGGGGGCCTGCTCCCCAGGGCGCCCCCCCGGTGGTGCGGCACACTCCTGCAGCCACAGTGGCCCAAATCACACCCTGCAGCACCCCATAACGGGCCTGTTTCAGGCCGAATTGTGCCACTCGAGGAGTGCAGGGGAACGCCCTTTGCCCTGCGCAGCCACCTTTGACCCACATGATGATGTCATTTCATGGAAATGACGTCATCATGCAAGTCGGGAGTGCATAGCATGCGCATGCACGCATAAAGAAAAAGACCCAGGACAAGGCAGGGTAAGTCCCAGGTTCCTGCCGGGGGAGTCAAGAGACCTGGAAAACTTAGATCTCACTGTTACTTGTTCGCTTTTAGTTAGAAAATATAATTCACATGAATATGTATTAAACATCTTTTTAACTTTACTATGATAACACCATATAGAAGCATAAATGACACAATTTATCTGCTATTACTCCATAAGAAAAGTACTGCTCGATCAGGCTAAACTCAATGTAATCCAGCTTTCTGTTTCCCACAGAAACTAACTAGATCATTCTGGGAAGCTCTCAAACAGGGCATGAAGGCAAAGCCCTCCTTCATTGTTGCCAACAAATTGGTCATTGAAGGTATACTGCTTCTGACCATGGAGGTCCCATTTAGTAATTGTGGCTAATAGCTGTTGATAGACTTTTTCCCCATTCGGCTCTCTAGTCCTTTTAAGAGATAAGCTAATGGCAATCATCAAATCCTGTAGCAGTGATCTCCATGTATGAACTTAACATTGTGTGAAAAAATATTTTAGTTTGCCAGTTGGTTTAAATCATGTCACTGTGAATTTTAGTATTAAGGAAGAGGGAGAAAAAGTTCTCTCTACCTACTTTCTTTGCACTATCATACATTTATAATCCTTAGTCTATTGTGATTCCTTTAGCTGTCTTTTTTCTTAATTCTCAACCCCCAACCCCAAGCTCCCATCCTCAAAAAAAATCAGGAGTGGGAGAAAAGTGGCCTCCATAGTGATGCTCTGGGGATTTCCTCTAGTCTCTATGATCTTTACAAGAGAGATTAGAGGAAATTCTAGAGTGTTGCCCAGAACTGCCTGCCCCAAACTCTACCTTCCCCAGCTGCTCCCCCCAAATCTCCCAGCATTTGCCTAGGTTGGGTTGGGAACCGTACCCTGTGCACAGGTGTAATTTACATAAAGGTGATATGAACTAAAGGAATTTCAGGGCCATGTTGCAATATTAGGAAGTATCTGACGTGCTAAATAATGATAACGATAACGATAAAGATAATGCACAAAATGGTCACACAAGTGTAACTTATGTAGTGCATGCTTTTTTGAGGTTGGAAAGCAGTGCTGAGTCATCTCTTCATTTATGTCTTGCTCCAGGTCCGGCTGGTCATTGCAGAAAAGGGGTTACCATGTGACGAACGGGACGTTAGCATGCCACTGACCGAGCACAAAGAGCCCTGGTTCATGCGGCTCAATCTTGGGGAAGAGGTGCCTGTGATCATTCATGGAGACAACATTATCAGTGACTACAATCAGATCATTGATTACATGGAAAAGAACTTCATAGGAGGTAAGATGAGACATCTGGAGCCTGTCACAGGCAGGGGTCTAGGGAGGAATCTTCAGCCCCGAGTCCCTTTTCCGTTATGTGAATAGATAAGGAAAGTAGAGAAGAGTTTGTAAGCAGGGCTGCCAATGAATTAAATAAGGTCATTGAGTAATCAGTTTAAAATGCAGAAGGTTAACCGCTGTAAATAAATTTGCATAGATGACTTTTTTATGATATTGACAGGATTGTAGGTTATAAACCAAAGCTATCTGTTAAAAAACCATATTGAACATTTCCCTTTTTAATTCCCTATTACAGTCACACACTGGAAGTGAAACTGCTTTGGGTGTATTCATTTTCTAATGTGCCATTAACTCTCAGCTCTAATGGTTGAAATTTGGCCTCACAAATCAATCAACTAATGTTTTATCGATTTAATTTTGCCCGTTAACAAATAAGCAGGGCGACAAGATTTTATTTTTTAAGGCCTTTGGCCAAGTGCTGTTTGTTTGAAAAGTCAAGTTGGGAAGGGGACTTCTGCAGATCCAGTTCAGTTCTGGAGACCTCCACTTCCTAGATTTTCATTTGTTCCTTTGATTTTGTGCATTAGATCTCAAGATAACTTATCATTTCATAAACATTATGGCCATAGCTGCCTCAGTGCCCAACTGCACATAACATGATAGTAAAATCAAAAAGAGTCCAGTAGCATCTTTAAGACTAACCAATTTTATTGTAGCATAAGCTTTCGAGAATCACGTTCTCTTCGTCAAATGCATGATACAGAGACTGGTCAAATATAGAAGAGGAGGGAGGAGAAGGGGAGGAGAGAGAAGAGGCAATTGGGGGGGGGGAGGGTGCAACCAAAACATTCCTTTGCTAGTATATGTAATTGCCTCTTCTCTCTCCTCCCCTTCTCCTCCCTCCTCTTCTATATTTGACCAGTCTCTGTATCATGCATCTGACGAAGAGAACTTGATTCTCGAAAGCTTATGCTACAATAAAATTGGTTAGTCTTAAAGGTACTACTGGACTCTTTTTGTATTTACTACCACAGACTAACACGGCTAACTCCTCTGCATCTATAACATGATGGTGAAGCCCAAAAGCAGCTCCTTTGCTGCAGAACTGTTCTAGTGAGGACGCAGTTTGCCATTCAAAAGGGCCAAAAGAAAGAATCACTTAATCCTTCTCCTGACTTCTGCTTTCCCCAGGAACCTCCCCCTGCCCCCCAAATACTTTATCATTGTGACCCCGAGAGAAGCACCCAAATTTATCACGCAAACAAGGTTGTCAGCTGCCTGGAGAAAAAGTCCCCTCCTTTAACAGAGGCTTGATGGGCTGTTACTTACTTACTTACTTGGATGTTATTTACCTTCATGCTATGAAAAGCTTCAGCTGCCAATTTCTACACATTAAGCCTCTTTTAAAGGAGAACATTTTTCCTCCCGGCCTGTCAACACTCCTACTCACAAACACAGATCCTCCTGACCACTGCAGAGTAAAAACAGAGACATTTCTCCCTTCTCCCAGTGATCCGACCCCTATGTTTCCTTGCTGTTTTATGTACTTTTGATACGTGTTTTAGTTTTGGTTCTGATTGGTGTTTTTTATTAATTGTTTTTATAATGATGTTAACTGTTAGCCACCTGGGTGGCCCTGATGGAGGCAGCATACAAAGTTTGTAAATAAAACAAAATACAATAAATAAATTTCAGGAAAAGGGTTAAGCACCCTCCCTTTCCCCCAAATGTGTTTCCATTTCAAATTTCCTCCCTCATAGATGCTTTGCAGTGGAGAAAAAGTAGCCATGCCAGGATAGGCAATTTGATGCAGAGATGTCCAGTGTCCATCTCTTGATGACTATCGGCACCCCATGTCCTACGGACAGCCCACTTTGTGGTGTGTGTGTGTGTTGCTTCCACTAAAGCAGAGTGAGGGCTGGTCCTCTGCTTTTCTTTTGCCAGTTAAGTGACTAGGCTGAGTGCCAAGAATACAATACCAGGGAAAGACACAAGTGTTCTTTCCGGATCTGTCCAACATTTTCAATTTACCAAGGAGTCTAGAGTGTGATGATAACCTTTGTTCTCCAGCAGTGCAATCTCATGAAGTAGGGGGCTCTTTGGTAGATAGGGTTACCACTTGCCAGCCTCCAGTAGGAAGCTGGAGAGCTCCCGGAATTACAACTGATCTCTAGCCAACAGACATCAGTTCCCCTGGAGAAAATGGCTGCTTTGGAGGGTGGACTTATGGCATTATACTCTTCCGAGTCCCTCCCCTCCCTAAACTTCACCCTCTCTAGGCTCCACCCCCAAAATCTCCAGGAATTTCAAACCTGGAGCTGACAATCCTATTGGTAGGGTTGAGTTTGGCTTGACCCACAAAGGCACAGCTTCACAGAAGTTGCCAGCTGTGCTCAGAAGCTGCCACATGGCACAGTTTCCCAACTGCCACCACACTGTCCCATCAGCAGGTCTAGAAAGCTGCCATATTATATATGGAACATGGGTGCAGTTGCTCCAAAGTGGGAAATTTTGCAAGTGCGTTTTCCCTAAAAGGTGGGGGAAATGTCACTAACCAGTTTTTTTTTTCATTTTGTTTTACTTTTGGCCTTTACATTGTTTTACTTTTCATTTTGTTTACATAGGATTTGCACCTTCTTTTGTGCTGGAAGCTTCTCCTTGCAGCCTTCTTTCTCAGTTCTGTTTCCAAAGCCTGCCAGACCAAGAAACTTCTTCAAAGGCTACGAACGGATATTTCAGTGGGGTCTTTTTGCAGCCAAAGTCACAGATCATGTCTTCTGTGCAAGCAGATGCTTTAAGAATGGCCTAAAAATAGATCCACATGAAAAGGGGGAGCCTTGGCAGCCCTACTGCATTCTTGGTTGCTTAAAAGCTCTCGCATTCAAATGAACTCCCTTTCCCACCCCCACCCCTTACTGCCTTCAGCGGATTTCAGCTGGGAAAGAAAATGTAGCCAGCAGAATATGAGACTTTGGGTTAGTTTAATCGCTCTGGTCTTTGCTGAATCCACAAAAGATGTAATCCAAGCTCCAATTCTAAACACATTTATCTTGAAGCAAAGGTGAAGGCAGACATCACAGTTTTCAGAGCAGTGGAGCAAGTTTGGCAGCTCCTCCCTATCTTTGGTCTAAATATACTTTTGTTCTTTGAGATCAAGATTTCAAGAATGAAACAGTTATGCAAGTTCTTAGCTGAGGAATCTGTGCATGGCACCCAGGTTGATTCCAAGAAACCTTCCCCCACTCCACTCCTCAAAAGGGCTTTTTCTTATTGATAAGGTGGTGGTGTGGACTAGTGATAAGAATTTGGACTGGGATCAGGGAGTGTGTGTGTGTTATGTGCTATCAAGTCACCTCCAACTTATGGCAACCCTATGAATGAAAGACCTCCAAAACATCCTATCATTAACAGACTTGCTCAGATCCTGCAAACTAGAGGACGTGGCTTCTTTTATTGAGTCAAGCCATCACATCCTGAGTTCAAATCCCCACTCTGTACCATGGAAGCTTCTTAGATAACCTTGGGCCAGGCACTCGTTCTCAGCCTACCCTATCTCCCAGACCAGAGCTCCTATTGTGAGGATAAAATAAAGGAGGGGGGGGGGTGATATTGTAAACGTTGTGCCTCTATTGGAGAGAAAAGCAAACAAATAAACAAATATATAAACAAATAAACACGTAAATGCATATATCACTTTTTAAAAGGCAGACAGCCCATTTGAAACAAGTCAGAAAGGGCAAGGCTAAGGGGCACTTGATTCAAGGGTATTCAATGGCCTGAAGAAAAATGCCTCGTCCTTTTAATACAGGCTTAATGGGATGTTATTAACTAGTTGATGTTATTTGCCTGTATGCCATGAAAAGCTTCACCTGCCCACTTTCTACACATTAAACCTCTGTTAAAAAGAGAGGAATTTTTTTCTCTAGGTCTCTTAGCAACCCTACTTGATTCACAGGCACACATAGTTGTCATTTTAGTTATGACACTAAGAAGACATAGATCCAGAGGAGTTAGCCGTGTAGCATAAGCTTTCGAGAACCGAAGAGAACTGTGGTTCTCGAAAGCTTATGCTACAATAAAATTGGTTAGTCTTAAAGGTGCTACTGGACTCTTTTTGATTTTACTAAGAAGGCAGACATCCTCCATCGCTGTGGGTGTCTCCTGCAAAGTCTTGCTTAATATTACATCTGTTTTCATCACAGAACTCCATGGTACCTAGTCCTAAATATGATGTTCATGTTATGTGTTTGTGTGCATGTGAGTGATGCCACCATCAGAGGCAATTGCTTCTGTATTGAAATCAGGGATTCATCCCATGCCAGGATTTTCTGGTGTTCAGCATCCCTACTGACAACAGTTTGGAGTAGTGGTTAAGAGTGCGGGACTCTAATCTGGAGAACTGGGTTTGATTCCCCACTCCTCCACTTGAAGCCAGCTGGGTGACCTTAGGTCAGTCATGGCTCTTTCAGAGCTCTCTCAGCCCCACCCACCTCACCGGGTGTTCGTTGTGGGGATTATAACAACATACTTTGTAAACTGCTCTGAGTGGGCATTAAGTTGTCCTGATGAGCAGTGTATAAATAGAATGTTATTATTATTATATTATTACAAGAAGTATGAGTCAGCAGCAAAGGTTTAGCCCAAGTCAGGCCAAGGTTCAGGAGCAGCAGTTATTGAGCAAAAGGGCCAGAGACAGGGTTTCCAACATCCAGGTGGAGCCTGGAGATCTCCTGGAATTGCTTCTCATCTCCAGACTACAGAGATCAATTCCCCGGGAGAAAATAGTACCTTTGGAGGGTAGACTTATATAGCTTTATAACCTGCTGAGTTCCCTTCCTTCCTCCCATCCTATCCAGGGTCTATTCACAAATCTCCAGGAATTTCCCAACCCAGAGTTGGCAACTCTAGCAAAAGTTGCAAAAAGGAAGGAACAGCAGGGAACCAGAGTTCAGTCTAGCCAGATTTTCTCCATGAGAAGCAAGATGTTCAGACTGAGGGACAGGCTTCATGGCTAAGCCTTACTAGGCCAAGGAAGCCTGCATTTATTTATGCATTTACAAAACCCAGGTTGGAAAAAATTATGTTTTAAATCGACTGTACTATAATGTCATGACCACAAACCAAAGTAAGCAGCACATCTAAATCAGATCTCATTAGATGTGTACCTGTGGCCGTCTTCTGGTAGCCCCCTGCTACGTGTACCCTCATTGAGAGAAGCCCAACTGCAATCAACTTTTCCAGGGGTAGGGTTGCCAGGCCCCCTCGATTTCCCAGCTGGAGATTGAGACCTGGCCCTTACCTGGAGGGGGGTGCGCGCGCGCGCAGAGCTCACGTGCGCGCTCCTGCAAGCGTGATGACATCACTGCTGGGAAGTGACGTCACCGTGCAGCCTGTTTGGGCGCGGATCGGGCTCGTTGTGGGCCCCTGTGGAGCATGGGAGCGTTCCTGCGCTCCGCAGGGGCCCACAACGGGCCCGATCCGCACCCAAACGGGCCTGATCTGAGCCCATTTTGGCACGGATCGGGTCCGTTTTGGTGCGGATTGGGCCAGTTTTAGGCCCCTGTGGAGTGCGGGAGTGTTCCTGTGCTCTGCAGGGGCCCACAACGGGACCAATCCACGCCACAACGGGCCCAATCCCCAAGGATCGGGCCCGTTTTGGCACGGATTGGGCCCGTTGTGGGCCCCTGCGGAGCGCAGGAACGCTCCCACGCTCCACAGGGGCCCTGATCCAGGCCAAAACAGGCCTGATCCTGGCGGTTGCTGTGCGCGGGGGCACGCAGCTCCGCAGGGGGGCGCGCATGGAAGGTGCACGCCCCCCGCTGGCCAGGGAGGGGCAGGGGTGGCAGGGTTCTGGCAGCCCTATCCAGGGGTCATTTCGTAGAAAAAGAGCTGGAGGATCTTATTAGTATAACTCATTAGCATATGCCACACCCCTTGCCATCACCAGAAGTGTATCATTAGCATAACTGATTTGCTTATGCCACATCCCCTGACATCATGTATCCTGGTTGTTTTGGACGCAATCCTGGCCATTCAGGGCTAAAATTGGGCCCAAAATGGCAAAAAGGGGCTGAAAATGGCCGAAAAGGGGCCCAAAATGGTCAGGATTGGGCCGCTGCTGAGTGGGAGAGTGATCCACCACCCGTCAGAGGCCCGATCCAGGCTGTTTTGGCCCCAAAACAGGTTAGGGATCCCAGACTCCCGGTGGGAGCAGGGGATCTCCCACCCCCACACCGCGCCCACACTTACCTGAGCAGCGGGGGGCGTGCACCTTCCTTGTGTGCTCCCCTGCTGCGCGGCGTGCTCCTGTGTACCACAGCTGCCAGGATCGGGCCCGTTTTGGCCCAGATCGGAGCCACTGCGGAGCACAGAAGCACTCCTGCGCTCCGCAGTGCTCAAAACGGGCCCGATCCACAGCAAATCGGGCCTGTTTTCAGCAGCTGCAGAGTGCAGGAGCGCTCCTGCGCTCCGCAGCGCCCAAAATGCTCTGTTCTGCCGCAGATCGGGCCCGTTTTGAGGCGCTGTGGAGTGCAGGAACACTCCTGCGCTCTGTAGCGCCTCAAAACTGGGCCAATCCGCGGTAGAACAGCCCTTTTTGGGTGCATTCTGCAGCGCCCAGCCATGTGATGATGTCCCCCCGAAGTGATGTCATCGTGCCTGTGGGGGTGTGCGCACGCGCAGAGCGCGTGCACACACCCCTCTCCCAAAACATAAGTGACAGGCCCCTGTTCCCCTGCTGGGAGATTGAGGGGGCCTGGCAACCCTAATCCAGGCTGAAACGGGCCAAAAATGGCTGAGAGTCAGGTGGGCGGAGCCACCTGTCATGTGACCTCTTGGGAGAACTGCCGGAACTGCGTTCCTGCACGTTCCCCCTTGAAATGAGCCCTGAACTTTTCTATTATCATTCCAACATTGTGAAACAAGCTCCGTGAGAAGGTGAGGTGGCTGCCCTCTCTACACATTTTTAGGAGGCATGGACTATTTTTATTTGCCAGGGCTTTTAATGGAGTGTCTGATTGCAGATATCTTGGGGAGTACTTGGGCCAGGTTTATTTTATTCGGTATGTTTTTAATTTGTGATTTGTAACCTGCCCTGAGCCACAAGGAAAGGTGGGATATAATTATTTTAGTAATTTAATTAGTTAAAATCTTGAATCAACAGAAAAGGAAAAGGAAAAGTCAGCTCTCAACTTCCAAGTAGTTCAGGAGTGTATTGGTTCCATGGTTTGAGGGACCGTAAAGGAAAAAAGTTTGTTCAGACTCTGGCTATCTGCTTCATGTTATGTGGAACTGCTACCGAACTCGTCTTCTGTGGATTTTAGGGAACAAAAGAGGACATATGGGTGGAGCTGCCAATTGCCTGGAGAAAAAAATTATTCTGTCCTTTCAGTAGTGGCTTAATGAGATTTTATTTACCAGGTAATATCATGCCATGAAAAGAGCCACCTACCCATTTTGACCCAGGGAGCCTCTATTAAAGGGACAGGACATTTTTCTCCAGGTCCGTTGGCAACCCTGTCATGGAGGAGGCACTCTCACAGATATCTCACATAAAGGGATTTAAAGGTAAATCACCAGCACCTGGGCTGCCAATTTGTTCCCGAGCTAAATTAAATGTAACTTATATTTATTTGTTTTTTAATTATTAATTTGGAAATTTGTACTCTGTCTTTCTGCCCTCAAGGGCAGGTATAATATATTCTCTGGGCCATCTGACTGTGTACTGAGTCAAGCTAGTAGAAATTGTTGTAATACTGGCTAGGTAGCAATTCTGGATATTAAAGTCTAGTTTGATTAGAGTGTCAGGATAAGGTTGGGAGGTCTGGGTTCAGAACCCCTTTCTGGCATGAGTGTTGTTGGGGGATTTGGGGGCAGTTTGTTTTTTTTAAGTGACAAACTGGAGAAGGGGAAGGTGTTCTGAGTTGGCAGCGGAAAAGAAATATACTTAATGAAAATAGAAAAGATAGATGGTGAATGTGGCTAGGCTGTCCTCTTGCCGGCCATAGCACTGAAGACCGTCCACCACCCATGCAGGAGCTCATAAGTGTGGCGCAGGGCATGATGTAAGAGCCAAGCCCTGTGCCTAAAACTGAAATTTTTTATTGTATATGGAATAGTGTTTTAATGTTTATTTATAATATTTTTATTGTTTTTAAATTGTATGTTGCAAATTGTATGCTGTTACACCTCCCTGAGCCCGTCTGACTGGGAGGGTGGTCTAGAAATGCAATAAATAAATAAATAAATAAATAAATGCTATTAGAAGGAAATGGTAAGATGTAGTGAAAATTTAAAACTCTTTCAGTATGAGATAGGTGTTTAGGAAAGATTACTAGGAAAGGTACTACAGAAAAAACATATATATGGGAGGTTACATTTTATTGATTCTTAGAGGCAGTTACAACCGATTATGTATCAACCACCCACCTCTATAAATGAACCCTCCCCCTTCCACTTCAGTGCTCCTAGTGCCAGAATGGACACCCCTTAATCCACTCCACCACCTGAGTTCCAGGTAGGCTGAGCCAAAAGTGTGCACCATAAAAGCTTCGTTTCCCATTTTGCTTGCAGGGCCAGTGCAAGAAAACTTTAAAGCCCTGATACTTACTCAGTGTCTCAGGAGCCACACATGTGGCTCTTTGACACGTCATTTGTGGCTTATCAGAACGCTGTTCTGCCCCAACGTGGCACTTGCCCCATGTTTCAGAAAAGTGGAGGAGGCCCTTGCCCAGTGAGGCTTGGGATTGGCAGTTGGTTTCCACCTTGAACCAGCTGCCACTGAAGGAACTGGTAAGCCATGAGCTTTTCTGAGGTGCAGGACTCATGCCAGGAATGCAAGTAAATGTGGGTCTTTGGGCTGATGGTAACTGCAAATATGGCTGCCCATGAGCTGTGGAGGGAGTACCACTGGCTTAAAGGTAGATGTACACCACAGACTTAAAGCCAGTTTGTCTGCCCAAGGAACTCTGGGAACTGGAGTTGTTTTAAGGGGGCCAAGGGTTGATCTCAGAGAATTCTCAGCATCCTCACTGTACTAGGGCTGCTTCCATACATAGTTCCCCCCCACACACACACACACGGAGTAAAAAGTCTTCATTTAAATGTCGTTCCCTGTTTTGCAGTCATTTTGCAGGGAAATTGATGGAACTCAGAGGGTCATGCACGGTTCTCCACTTCTCCACTTTAGCCTCTCAATAGCCCTATGAGATGGGTGAGGCTGAGAGAGAGAGGCTGGCTCAAGCAAGGTCACTCACAGTGCAACCCTAAGCAGAGTCATACCCTCCTAAGTCCCTTATAGTCAATGGGCTTAGATCCAATGTGGTGTCATGGTTAGAGTCTCTATAATCTGGGAGACCCAGGTTTGAATCCCTGCTTTGCCATGGCAGCTTGCTTGGTTACCTCTGGCCGGTCTCACGCGCTCAGCCTTATCGAGCTCAAAAGGTTGTTGTGAGGATAAAAGGGAGGAGAGGGGAATGATGTGAGCCACTTTGGCTCCACAGGGTATAAATGAAATTAATACTACTAATGATGATGATAAACAATGAGTTTAGAAGGATGTAACTCTACTTAGGACTGCACAGCTAGTCAGCTTATGATTTCAGTCGGTCCCCCCCCCAAGCTGAGTCTGGCACTCTAACCACTAGACCATACCAGGTCTTATGAAGCGGTAGATGAGAACCTCTCTCGTGCCATAGTGGGGGAGAGAGAGGGAGAGTTATTTGCATCAGGGCGAGTTTGAAAGAGCAACCTTTGGAGCTCAGCTCCCAACGCTGCCTCAGCCAATGCCAGATGCTTTAGGGGTGGTGTCTGGGGAGGGGAGAGTTTGGGACGGCTGTGATACCACTTGCAGGTGATGATCGAGGCTGCCTGCCTTCATCTATATAGATCTTGACCACAGAGACTAGGGGAAACCCTGAAAGCATCACAATATGGAGGCTATCTTTCTCCCACTCCATAGTTGCTCAGGGGCAGGAATTGGGGCTGGGGGTAGGTAATTCTCTACCCTTGGTGGGTAAGTGGAAGGCTTGCCTGTAGCACATAGGGCAAGAACTTCTCAGCAACCAAAACAATTTATCTCCTTGCTCTCACCCAAGGGGAGCACATTCATTAGTTCTATGCTGATGGGATAGTTCTTGGCTCCCTGTGAGTAAAGGACAAGAACAGTCCTTGGTCAGGACAGTTTGAGGGGTTTTCAGGGGAAGAGGAGGATCGGAACAGAAGGCAGAGACGATCTCCTACTGTGGCTCTCCCCTCTCCATTAGGCACAGCGATAGCTGTTTTAGAAATAGATCTATGGTAGCAGAAGGATGGTTAGAATCTTGCATTAAATGATAGTGCATAATCTGTTTATTGACTCAGTCATTACACCATTAGGTCTTTTTAAGAGGCTCAATCAAATCTCAAGGCAAGGACTTAACTGGCAATTTATTAACTGCAAGAATAATTCTGGCTAAAAACAGGAAGTCTGTAGTGAGTGATATGGATCAGATAAAAAAAAGCAATGGGGCATCATAGATATGATGTAAACAAGCTGACACCACTCATTCAAAAAAGATACTGAACTTAAAAGGCTATTTGAGAGAGAGAAAAAGGTTCCAGTTAATTCAGTAGTGAGGAGTGTCGCAGAATGCCCTGCTGACCTGTGGGAACCTTTCCTCTTTGGGTGCTCCCAGGGGAAAAAAGAGATCCTATATAGCTGGGGTACTTGGGTTGCCAGGTCCCCTTAACCTCCTGATGGGAGGTGGGAACCCAGCACTCATCTTTTCTGATGTCTTTGTGTGTGCACAAAGCACGTGAGGGCTCCTGGGGTGGCACAACGATGTCACTTCCAGGAAGTGATGTCATCACACAGAGGACAGGAGCACTCCTGGGGCATTGCAATGATGTCACTCCCTGGAGTTATGTCATTGCGCCACCTCAGGAGGCCTAGTCCCCTGCCTCTCCCCCCAACTGGCCAGGTGAGTGGGGGGGCAGAGGATGGGAGCAGGGGATCCCTATGAGGTACTTATTTTTGGAAGCCCCAATTTTGAATAAGGCACAAGAGCACTCTGGTCTCTTAATGAGCTATTTGCTGCCTTGGGTGGAGCAGCCAATCAAAGGGGTGTTGGAGAAGTGGGCTCTCTGCCCTGCTCTCTGCAGCAACATTTGAGCAAACTGGACCACCTGCCCTCCTTATGGATAAGGCAGGAATTGCTTGTTGCCTTTTGTGAGGGTGAGCAGGAATTTGGGGGGCCTCTTTCAAATTGGCTGGAAAGGGATCCCCCCTTTTTTTCAGTCTCTCTGCACTGTCCTGGGGAGTAGTGGTATTCTCTTGGTCTTTTGACTGATCAAGCCATAACTTGTCTTGGCAGTAATAGTATATTGCTACAGTATAGGTTGGGATAACTGGCAAGTTGCCTGAGCCATTTTAGGATTGGGGGGGGGGCTGCTCCCAAGCTTGCCCATCATTGTCTTAAGCAGCCAGCTGAGCTGAGGAGGTAACATCCTTAATTGTTGAGCAGCATCAACCAAGCCTTTCATTGTTGAAGGAGCCCGTGGAGAATGAGTCTTCACATCTCTTGGCACTGTTTTACGTGCAGGTGGGGCTAAACAAAAGCAGCCGGGCTTGCTCAAAACACCAGTAGCTGCAAGAGGCAGTTCTTTCTACTGTGTCTCATTCTAGGCAAAAGTTGGATCTGGAAGAACTGGAAACAGAGAACAACAAAGGTGGTTGGGGAGCCTTGAAAACCAACCTGATGAGAGAGAGTTGAAGGAACTGGGTAGGCTTTCATACAGAAGAAGGCAAAGATCTGATCTTGGCTGCTCCACAAGACAAGGCTTGATCTAAGGAGCTAAGAAGTAATATTCATTTAAAATATTTATAGGCCTGCCTTTCTCCTGAACATCTCAGGACTTAAGGCAAGCAAGAACAATGTAAAAACAGTTTCATGAAACAAACTTTACAAACAACAGATGTTTACAAACTTTACAAACAACAACCTTATGCCACCCACCCATGTGTAGGCCTCTTCAGCCCAGGCCTGGGCAGCCCCCAAAGCTCTCAGAAACGTATGGATAAATTTCAGATGAGCATTAGGGGACACTTCCTAATGGCAAGAGTTGTTTGCCAGTGCATCTGATTGGGCTTCTCGCCCTCACTGAAGGTCTTCATGCCAAGACCAGCATCTGCTGAGGAGGCTCCATCTTTGGCGTTTCTACACTGAACAAAGGTGACCAGTCAATCTCCAAGCAATAAAAGTAGCTTTTTGCCCCTCCTCGAGCACTACTTATCCTTTTCTTTCAAGCTACCACAGCAGCTTTTCAGCTTTTCTATGCAAAGGAAGAGGAGGAACACACACACACACACACCTTTGCTCTGGATGGGAAAATGACAAAAACAGCACCCTTTCTCATCTGCCTCTCCTCCTCCTCCTCCTCTTCTTCCTGTGTGCACTCTTGCTGTGGATGGGAAAGGAGCATGCTGCTGCTGACTCTTTCTCCTCTGCGTCAAAGTTGCTATTTGTCTCTTCCAGGGAGAAACACACAGGTAACTGTATGTTTTTCCCCCTGCAGGCAAGTTACAATGGTGGGGGGGGGGTTGCTTTGAGCAAAGAGCAGAGGAAAGTTTTCCTCTGGAGACCTGCTCTGAAATACTAGAATTTTTCTTCAAGCTGCCATTTTGTGACTGGCTTCTCCTACTGAGCCACCATTTTGTGACTGATAGCTCCCAAGATTCTTGAAAAAAAAATCAGCTAACTAAATACCATCTGCTCTTGGCCAGCTCTGTGATTCTTCTGTTTAAAGGCTGAAGAAAATAGATTGGGAAATTATATTTTAACCTTAGTTTCATTAACCTATCCTTATTTAACTGATTGTCAGAATAGACAACTACACTAGCTATGTTTGGTTAAGGTCTGTCAAACAAAGATCTGAAACTACGATCTCTATGTGGTTGTTTACAATGGCTATACTTGCCACAAAATACAGCTGTTTCCAGTCTCTTCCCTATAATTTAGAGCACGTCATGAGAAGGCAACCAAAAATAGTGCAGAGAAAATGGGTCCACACTGGCAAATTACCAGAGTATTGCCAATAACATAACCTCTGAACTGGTGGCCCGTATAAATGGGTAACATAATTGGATTGGCCTCACCGTATCTTCATCTGGTGGGATTGCACACCACCAGATAAACCTTCAGCGCAGACCACTAACTAGTAGGAACTACTGGCCAATCCTTACAGAACAATCCTGTGAACATTCCTTTGTGTTTAGATATAGAACAAAATCCAAATCAGGACATTAAACTTCACCAAACACACTAGTGACAGGAAGACTTTGGAACCATGTCAACAAATGTACTTGATGCCGATTAAAAGCTGCTTGTAGGACCCATAAAAATGAATGCCCCTATAAAAAATGGCCCAGAGAGTATGAAGAAAAATATGGTTTTCTTTATTCAAACATCATCCCCTCTGCGTTTTTAGAAGTAGCTGCAATCAAAAGATGGATGCATGCTGTCTGCCCAGTGGAATGGGATAGGAGGAGAAATAAGGTTAGCAATATGAAGACACTTAAATGTTGAAATAGGGAATTGAGGAATGAGGCTGTAAATAATGCATGCCAAGATCTGAGAAGCAAAATCTTGCCAGTTTATGAGCAGTAGGAATTGAACACTGGAGGTCTGGGATGACAGCCAGTGAAATGAGCACTGAATTTGGACACTAGAGACCTGGACTCAGACTAGAGGTGAAACAAAAATTACCAGATTAAATGAGCAACCATGAATCTTGCAATTCGTACAGACGCTTTAAAATCCTAAATTATGGGATTTGTGTCCAGGAAATGCTAATTTGGTTAAAACATATGAATGACCCTCGCAAGGTTAGATTTCTTTCCTAGGTTTTCTGATTTTTAAAATCATATTTATGACCACACAAATCTGAATATAGAAAAAATCATAATAGTATGCAACAGCCTGCAGTCAGTATGCCCTTAAGAAAAGACCTGGAGGGGCTGCTAAGAAAGGAGAGAATCAGTGGAAGTCTCACACATGCACAAGGAATTAGGAACCAAGTAAGAGCTAAACTTCAAGAGATGAATTACATGAGGGGGAGCACGTGAAGGGAGTCACAATGTTAGCTAGAAAGCTAAGTTTTAAAATAGACCGGAAGGCTTTGTTAATTTCCCCTCTCTACAGAGCCAGGGAGATTGCTGCTCAGAGGGTTTGTTTATTTCCTCTTAGCCTCTTAGAAGGGGAGGTGAAACTGACAGCCTTCCAGAGGCAAACAGGAAATTAACAAACCCTCTGAGCAGCAATCTCCCTGGCTCTGTAGAGAGGGGAAATTAACAAAGCCTTCTAATCTCTTTTAAAACTCAGCTTCTCGGCTAACATTGCGACTCCATGTGCTCTTCCTCATGCAATTCGTCTTTTGTAGCTTGGCTCTAAGAGTCTCTCTATACAAGATGTAGGATCAAGTGAAAGATCTTACACTTGTACTCCCATTGTAGACACACATCCACCACTAGGGAGACTGAGTATACTTGAATATATGCCCATGCAGAAAGGAAGTCACTTGAGCATCCCTGTGTACGATGTCTTGTGTAGAGAAACTATTAAGTATCTTGCATTTCAAACTCGTGTATCAGTTTTCTCAGGACTAAAACCCATTCCCAGATGTGGATTCCCTTGGTGGCTTTGAACATGACCCTGGCCGATTCCAGATAACTAACCTTAAGGCGCTTCATGCCGTCCTCTTCCGGATCGCGACGGGGAAAATGTGAAACATCGCGTTTCCTCGCGTGAGTTTTGCGCGTCGCCACGCAAAACTCGCGCGAGGAAACGCGATGTTTCGCATTTTCCCCGTCGCGATCCGGAAGAGGACGGCATGAAGTGCCTTAAGGTTAGTCATCTGGAATCAGCCCCTGTCTCTTGGCCTCAGTTCCCTGTCTATATAATGGAAATAACAATCAACAAGCTAGCAAGGCAGAGGAGTAACATCAAAACAGAGAAAGATATGCAAAGCACTAAAAGCACTAAGCAAACAATTGTATGGTTCTGTTTATGAATTTTTACTGTAGTTTCCCTGGGTAAATGGCTCAAGTCAAAAACACATCAACCCCTACAAATATGAACACTCTACCCATGGCCATCCAATGCCAACTGAAACACGAGGTTGGAACTAACAAGATGTGAGCAGTAAGGAAGATGTACTTAGCGCAGTTCCATTTGTGCAAACAACACTGTAAAGACCCTTCAAGACTTTAATGAAATAAGAATGTGCATCTGGAGCAATGGAATGTACAACAGGTGGCTGTCCTTGTTTTATTGAATTCGCTTTTGAAACTGATCAGAAGAAATCCCTTGTGTGGGTTGCCAGCGTCTAGTTCTGGAGTTACAACAGATCTCCAGACTACAGAGATAGCTCCCCATGGAGGAGATGGCAGCTTCAGAGGGTAGACTCTACGGCATCACATCCCTGCTGCCCTCCCCAGGTACCATCCCCAAATCTCCAAGAATATCCCTAGCCACAGTTGGCAAACCTAACCTTGTGAATGCAGAAAAGATAGTGAGGATACAATGCAGTTAACAGAAGCAGACAATGAGGAGCTATTTCACTACCTCCGCTTGCACAAGGACTGTTGCACAAATATACATACAGAAACTTTCTGCGGTTTCCAATCCAAAGTCTTACGCCTTAGAAGTTCTGTGTAGAGCACCACAAAAAGCTACACCCAGAGTGATGTAATGCAATGTTATGATCATGTAGGTAGCTGCTGCAGATCCCTCATCAACATGCAATCGATCATTTATTGTCCCAAATCCCCAGCTTTTTGAAAATCTGCATCTTGAATGCAAAATAATCCATCAACACTAAGTGAATACTGTTAATGGCTCAGATGCCACAGAGGATTTCTGCTGATGGAAGGGTTTCCCTTCTTCGGAACATGGTGTTCTCCCCTCCCATTGGAGCCTCAAATGCCCCCTAAAATGATGCCCCTGGAAAACAAGAGATTTCAGGAATAGCACAAGGGTAGAGTTGGAGGTCTAGAGTGGAAAAGAAGTATCAGGCAGACCCCACCCCTGCCGCCATGAAGTCTATGGATAATCTCCTCTGGATCCAACCCAATGCTTATAATGTATTTAGAATGCAGAATTTGGATTACAAATAAGAACCCATAATGCACTGTTCATAATTAAAAGCAGTTTTTATTTTATTTTTTCCCCTTCTTGTTGCATTTCAGAAAATGTTACCCAGCTAATTCCAGAAGCGGGGAGCCTCCTTCATTCCAGAGTGATGCAGTACAGAGAGCTCCTGGATTCCTTGCCCATGGACGCTTATACGCACGGATGCATCCTTCACCCAGAGCTCACCACAGAATCCATGATTCCAAAGTATGCTACAGCTGAGATCCGCAGTAAGTGGCTACTTAAGCAGGGTTGCCTAGGACTAGATGGCTGTGTGGACATGTCAGAGTCATGGAGGGATTTGGATCTTGCAAGCTTCTCTTCTCCTGAACCAAACAACTGCGGGTATTTAGTGAATGATCAACATGGAAATGATGATGGTGGATGGGAAACTGTCTGATACTGACTCAGATCAAGTTCGGTGTTGTTTGCTCTGACTGGCAGTGGCTCTCCAGGGTCTCAGAGTGAGGTTTTTCAAATCACCTATTACCAGATCAGTTGGAGATGCCTTGGATTGAACTTGGCACTTTTTGTATTCAAAGCAGATGTTCTGTTGCTGCTAGGCTGTGGAGTGCTGGGTGGCATGGGGAGCAGTACCAGCTCTGAAAACAAAGTTTCAATTTAAGTTTCCTGGTTCAAGATTTGTGTTATTGTCTTAATTGTCCCTTTCCTGTGAATTGTCCCTTTCCTGCCCACCACGTTCCATGCTCTGCTGGCAGCTAGACCTGTGCCACAGCTATATCCATGTTTTTTAGGTATTTATTGTAGCCTGTATTGTTCACAGTGCCAGTTTTGTATTATATTTAGCTTTTTAATTTTTTGTGTTGTTTTTAGATATTTGTACATAGTTTTAATGTCTGATGTATGAAGTATTCTCCAGTTGTTAGCCACCCTGAGCCCATTCACAGGGAGGGTGGGGTTTGAATCTAATTAAATAAATAAATAAATTGATAATATTATAAGCCGCTTCAGATATCTCAGTCTGGAAAGGCAGAATATAAATATTTGTTATATTAATAATAATATTTGTTATTTATATCCAACCTTTCTGCCTAACCAGAGCCACCAAGGAGGCTATTTTAAATAAATAAGAGTGCTGGAACAGCCCTTGACTGAGTTTTTGGAAATAACAAGCCCCTCAGAGTAGAAAACAGATGGCCTCACAATATGATTCATCATAAGGAAGCTTTTAATTCTAAGATAGGTAATGGTGTTTCTCTGGCCTGGATGGCCAAGGCTAGCCCAATCTCACCAGATCTTGGAAACTAAGCAAGGCCAGCCCTTTTTAGTACTTGATGGGAGACCCTCACAGAAGACCTGCAGGGGCAGGCAATGGCAAACCACCTGTTTGCCTCTTGCCTTAAAAACCTCACAGAGCTTTACATATAGACACATACGGTTTACATTTCCACAGCAATTCAGTTTTTAAAGGACAGATTTCAGTTATTCCAGTCCACACACAGTCCAGACTTACCAGGATTCCTTCAGACCGAGCTAATGTCTCCTCATGTCTGACAGGGATTGTGGTGTAGTTCGCTCTGTCTTAACTGTGGATGAGGAAGACATTTTCTCTCAGGAGAAAATGTCTTTTCCTCAGGAGACTTTCGATGGCAGTGCAAATGAGCTTCCCCCCTCCCACTTCGTGCTGCACTCTTTGGTGTCCTTGTGAGTCAGTGTGCCCACAGAAAAATCAATTCGGTTTGCCTGGAGATCTCCCAGAATTACAAGGGATCTCCAGATTTGAGTTCCTATGGAGAAAATGGCTGCTTTGGGGTCACTGAGGTTCCTCCTAGGGTTTCCAGTGCCCACCAGTGACGGGCAAACTCCCGGGGGTTTGCCACCTTGCCTGCTAACCCACCAGTGGTCAGCAGGAGGTGGCAAGCTCCTGGAGGTTGCTCGCCACCGGCAGGCACCCCAGGAATGTGCATTGTACACACGCTCCCAAGGGGCATGACATCACCCCTGAAAGTGACATCATTGTGCTGGCTGTGGGACCATCATAGATATGCCAATAGTGCAATTTCCCACAGTGTGCCTGTAAAGTCAAAGCTGTCATGTGCATCTCCACATGTGTTTAAAAGCAGGGGTCTGCAATTCATGATTTGCAGATTTGATGCTGGAAACGCTACTGTATTATCAAAGGACCTCTAGCAAACATGAGCGGCTCCCAATTGACACATGCACGTTGGTTGTTCAATGTGCAAACGAAGCAGAGTTGTGCATGCTGGAAATAAGCCTTGTGGGATGGAGCTCTAAACCTTGCCCAATTTCTATCACACCATTTACCTACAATCCCAGACATCCAGCTATTTTAAGATTCATGTTTATGTGTGCCCACAGTTCTTGTAATTAAATAGAGACAGTTACAGCTTGAGGAATCCAGATTCAAAATGACCGAAGAAGTAAAAAACAAAAAATTGGCAGGAAGGCAAAGAACAGAACCACAGGGCTGAAGGGATAGTTCAAGAATAATAGCCTGCCTAGTTATGATACAGAAGAACAAAGGCATATTTGTCCCCAGGATTAGCACACTTTGGGCATAACTAAAGAGTTACAGCTCGATCTTACATGAATACACAAGAGGCTGCCTTATACTGAGTCAGACTTTTGGTCTCTCAAGGTCAGTGTTGTCCACTCTGACTGGCAACCGCTCTCCTCAGAGTTTCAGGTACAGGACTTCCATGCTACATATTGCCTGATTTTTTTAAAACTGGAGACTGAATCTGAGACCTTCTGCATGCAAAGCAGGTCATCTACAATCAGTCACAGTCCAACCCTTTCTTATGGCTGTTTCCCCCCAAACTGTTCAGTTGTGCTGACTCGCAGATAGAAGAGCCTAGGATAACACTCTTAAATTTGCTTAACTATAATTACTGCTCCTTCAGGCAACTCTGGGAATTATAGGTCCAAGGATACTACCGACAATTCTCAGGTTTCTGGCCTCCTGCACAGCACAATTTCCTAGGACTCTTTCAAAGAAGTGGGATAGGGCACATATACCCTTTGTTTTCAATTATAAGGTTAGGACTGCAGAAATTTTAGTCACAGGGAAGAATGTATTTACCTCTTTTATTAACGTACTAAAGTCGTATACAGCTGGTAGCAATGTCACCAAATCCATAAATAAGTAGTTTAGAATATCAGTATGCACTGCTGGAATACAGATTTCCAGAGTACAAAGTTATGAATGCAGCATTTGTAATTCTCAGATGTTAAGTGACTTCTTCATGCATCTGATGAAGTCAGCTCTGAGAGCCAAGCTACAAGTGACGAATTACACTTGCTGGCAAGTGAACAGACTCACGTGTATTCCTCCCTGTTCAGGGAAGTGTAATTCGTCACTTGTAGCTTGGCTCTGAGTCACAAAGCTTATTCTGTAATATATTTTATTAGTCTCTAAGGTGCCAATGAACCTCTTTAAGTATGCCTGTTCAATGTCACCCTGTCTGAGTTCACATAAAACCACATGAACAAATGATGTACACAGGATGAAGCTGCCTTATACTGAGTGAGACCATTGGCCCACCTAGCCCAATACTGTCTGCTCTGAATGGAAGCCATTTTCTAGGGTCCAGAGAAAGGCCTTTCTCAGCACTCAAGATCCTTTAGACTTGTTCTGGGTTGATGATTTATCCTACTATCAACAGCATTGATAATTATTAATAAAAGTCTCCATTTTGTTTTTCATATACAAATAAACAGTTTTTCAACATAAGATATAATCAGGTAGTTAACTCTGAAATCAATGGCTCTTTAAAAAGTACTTAACTTCTTGCTGGATCTTGCCTGGTATATATAGGTTAGGACTGGGATTCCATCAGAATTGACTTGGGCAAGCCCTGTTGTATGCATATCAGGTTACAGGGACAGAAATAAACTGGCATCAGAATCTGTATTTGCCCTACAAGCATTCATGAAACATTGAGAGTGCTTAATATAACTCTGCCTCAAGGACGTCTTCGTAGAATGCAGCTCTGCTCTGGATTGTCACAATAACGCCACAGGGGTTTGCCCTTTAATTTCTCTGCTGGATTCCAGCTGTTCGATTTACATCTAAGGGCCAAATGATCCAGAAGTTTTTTTGTGATCAGAAATCCAGACATGGAATTTGCCTTTTAAAAGTAGCAGGGTGGAGGAGGGTGGAGATAAAGTGCTGGTAAGGGGAGGAGTTAACTCTTCCCTCATGTATAGTTCCTGCAATTGAAAATTCCTCATCCCAAGGTGCTTAAGGTACAGAAATAAAACAGGCACTGTATCTTTGTGCCTGTCCTTTCCCCCATACTGGGGCTTAAAGTAGGTGCGGGGGGGGGGGGGAGGGGGGAGGAGCATTTTGAATTAGAGGACCTTGGCTTGGGGAAAAGAATTAACTCCCTCATTGCTGTAGTTAGGGTTGGTGACCTCTAGGTGGCACCTGGAATTACAACTGATCTCCAGAGACTACGTGCATCAGTTCCCTTGAAAAAAATGGCAGGTAGAGTCTATGGCATTACACCTCTGCTGAAACCTTAACCTTCTCAAACCCTGCCCTCCCAGGATTTGCCCTCTGAATCTGCAGGAATTTCCCAACCTGGATTTGGCAACCCTAACTGGTCAAAATCCAGATCATGGCCTTCTGCACAGCTGCTTTTTGAGAGCCAAATCACACATCTGCTGTTCCCATCACAGAACTTCTGCATCACAGGTAGTTTTGGTCCTGTGATTCAGGCTGAAAGCTTGTGTGTTTTACCTAAAATATATTGGTTGGGAATTGGTTGGAATGCCTTCTTGGTCTCAAGTGGTTGCCAAACCCATGCTTGCTAGTAATTCTCTGCTTGCCAGACCTTTGAAAGAACATATAAATCCCTAGCACTCAGTGTTCTGAAGCCTACAAAGAAGGATGGCACAACAAATGCCAGATTGCACAATGATTTTTACAATCAAATCTGCAGATTACCTTTTGCAACTCTTGGGAAAGTGAAGTTACTCTTCTGGACTTATTGCCACTAAAGTGTGATGGCACCAGTGGGAGACAGCAGAGGGTGGGTGGACATGTAAATTGCTGTTGCCTTGATGCAATGATGTCACTTCTGGGTTCAAGCCAGAAGTGACATTGCACAGTTGGAGCAATGTCAAACCCCCCCCCCCCATCACCCCAATCTGCTCCAGCCTTTCTGCAGCAGGTTATATCGTACATCTTATTTTTATTTGTTTATTTCGAACATTTTGATGCCACCTTCTCACCTAACAGGATCCTCAAGGCAGCAAACAAAACTATTAAACACAATTTTAAAAATACATATTATGAAAGCAACTATAAACAGCAATTAAACAAAACACATAAACAATTAAAATGCATAAACAGGAAGAGAGGGTCAGCAAGGGAACACCAAACGAAACAGATAAGTTAGTTAAGTACTCTGTGCTGACATCGGACACTGTCTTAAACAATGTATTTGAAGCTGCTGAAAGAAAACCGAGGCATTTTGTACCCTTGGGTGAACGATACCTATGGCTGGATGCCACTGCAGGCCAGCACTGGCATTGCTTATGCAGAGATCACTGTTGGCTGCCAAACCTAGTTGGGCAGATCAGGAAGGAGAGAGGCAGACGGTTCACACATGATCAGTTCCACTAAGATTCAGGTGATTTATGTTCAGTCTCCAGCACATTATTCTGGTTTCCCCTTTATCTTTCCCTATTTTTCTTATTCATCTTCCTTAGCCAATCTCAGCTCCTGAGTTAAACACCATCTAGCTACTTGATCAATGGTACACAAGAACCTTATTTTCCAGTCCACTGTACACATGATATGTGTGCAAGAGAATCCTATAAAGGCAATGTAGATGCAAGTCAATTTAAGCAACTGCTTTTAGAACTTTTTTTTTTTGCCTTCTAGGATTCATGCCTTCACGGCAAATGAGCTGTGTGAATTTGCTCTACAGTGATTGGCTCCTGCTGCCCTCAACATGAGCTGTACTTCCTACTGGCAAGAAGTTTGGGAAGGGTTCTTAACCATGCAGACAGAGGCCATGTGTATACACTAGACCATTCGTGACAAATATGGTGGGGACGGAGACTAGGGCAACCATAACAGGTGTTGTTGCCAGAGATGATGCAAGGTTCAAACGCCATAAACTCTTTCAGTTATCTCCAGAGGCTACTCATGAGAACTATGGACAGAGTAATTAATTTATGAACTACTGGATAGGAGCTGGAATGAATCTTCCATCCCTGTATGTTAGTCCGTGTTTGTCTATGGAAAAGATGTTGCATTGTCAAGTGAGACTTAGACAACAAAGCTGGGCCTCAGTTCTGTTCCAGTCTGGCACTAGAACCAGAGGGACAGAATAACTTTGGCCCTGGATCTACAGGTTGAGCTTTGTGCAAAAAGCCCACATACAGTTCTAAGATGGAACCAGATGGAATAAAAAAGATTTTTTAAAAACCTCCAAGGGACACGAGGATGGGCTCCCTTATGCAGGCTATAGCCAGCCTTCCTCATGAGGCCCATGAGGTAAGCAACCTTGCTGAAGCCGAACAGGTCTGGGCCTGTGTGGTATTCTTGGATATAACAACAGAGCTGGAAACACCGCCTGCTGGGAGATTCATTTAATTATCTAGAATATTTCTATAACAGCTTGCCAACTCTGGCTTGCGAAATTTCTGGATAAGGTGCATAAAGGTTGCCAGGCTGAGAGTGGCAATTGGTGGAAACTTTGAGAGCAGGGACATGGGTGTGTGTGTGCAATGTCCTGTGCCCCATGACATCACTTCCAGGGAAAACCAGGAAATGGCTTCACAGCACACAGGATGCTGACATTTTCCCCCTCCCACTGCCACGTGGAGTGGTGGTGGGCAACAAGGACAGCCAACAGGAGATCTGCCACCATAGTAGGATGCCTCACAGCCCTAGTAGCACACCCACTAGTACCAATCAGGTTATGGCCTTGCCCCTGAATCTGACATTAATGGGAACATCCTAAGCAGAGAGTCATTGACTTCAACGGACTTAAAAGGTGTAGCTCTGTTTTATGATGCTTCCGCAAACTGTTAGTCGGAGTCCTGCCTGAATATTCATTTCTTTGGCTAGCCTGGCAGGTATGCATTTTTACTAGCTAGAATTTGCAATTAATAACACATGAGCTCTGCAATGCCTGTTTTGTATGCATGGCAAATAGGAGTGGGGCAGGCTAGTCAATAGGGCTTTAAACTATTGATTTGCTGTAGATGAAGTCACAGCCTTGTATGCCCTGAAGCATTCAGGAAAGGTTTTAAAAGTGGTGCTCTTGAGAGGAGCCTCCACTAGAGATCCAAGGCAGGAAATGAAGAATAAAATATAATTCATACCTTAAGGGGTGAGGTGAATGGCAGGTACATTTTAACATGCATTTTGCAGCCTGTGTCAAGATTTTGCAATAGAAGAAGCCACAGCGTAAGGGAGAAATGGTGCCTTCCTTAGAGCAGGGATGAGCTGGTTGCAGTCTTGCACAGTCTACTTTACTTCTTTTAAATATTAAAATCCCTATTAAAATCCCACCAATGTCTTTTTAATTTACAAAGCAAGAGTGAATACCTAGGACATTCTAACAGGAGATAACTAATCTGTATTATTCTGAACATCCATTTCTGCTAAAGTATATAAAGAAGAACCTCTCAGGAGGAGATGAAGTTCAATGTTATGATGAAGAGAGCTGTGGTTCTTGAAAGCTTATACTACAATAAAGTTGGTTAGTCTTAAAGGTGCTACTGGACTCTGTACAGAATATTGTAAGCACAAATGCAGGTCCCTGTGCCAAGAACTTTACAGTTAGAAATGCACCTAGACTTGACAAGGGGGATCCAAATATATACCCATGGCTATTGTTTGCATGTAAAACACATGGTGGGTGGGGAAATTTTGGAAACAAAGCTGGAGTGGATGGACAAGATGAGCTATACCATGCGCTTCCCCCTTCTTACCTTTCTGTGTCCTGTTAATTAAAGGTTTTTGTTCCAGCTCAGCTCTAATATCAGAAGTGAGCTGAATTGAAAGAAGAGCACTGAAGAGAACAGAGCTCAGCTGTGATGTTTAGCTCTCTCTGCTATTCTGGTGGCTGTAACCTTTTCCTGCCCCAAAACTGCAGCCTCAGCAAATGATGTGATCATTTTCCATTTTTTAAAAAAGCAAATCGGCCCATTGACCTTCTCCGCTACAGAAGAGGCTAGATTGGAAAATAGTTGTGTCCTTCCGGTCTTAGTCATCTAATAAGTTCACCATGGAGGAGCAGAGAGAGCTAGGGGGTTCTGGTAGGGACCTTAATCACATTGGTCGTGCTGGGAAATAAAGGGCAACCGACAGTCTGATTTATAAGGCAGCCCTTGATTTTGCTGAGCTAATGATGCTGTGATAATTACAAATTATTGCTTTGGGGAGGTGCAAAGTCAGGGCAGCAGAAGGATGAACACCAGTCATTACTGGCTGAATTCATTCACGGTTTTGCCTGCAGACAAGCTCCCTGTTGTTATGCATCCACTCGCTAGTCTTTTCTCTGGGTAGAGATGTACGTGTTTTTCTGATAGATTACTACCATTGTGCTGTATGTGGGGCTGTCCTGGAGGATAATCTGGAAATTTCACTAAGTGTGAAATGCAGTTGCCCGTCTCTTGGGGTAGAACACAAAAGAGATAAAGCGGGGGCGGGGGGACCCAACCCAACCTGAAAATCAAGTCAGGAACCAAAAGGTTGAGCAACAAAAAAATATAGATACAACTATCGGCCAAGCTACAAGTGACGAATGACACTTGAATGGCAAGTGAACAGACTCACATGTATTCCTCCCTGTTCACTTGCACTCCACTTGATCAAGTGTAGTGCAAGTGGAGCGCAAGTGAACAGGGAGAAATACATGTGACAGTGCACAAAATCTTAGGATTAAAGATGACATATATACAGGGCTTTTTTTCAGATGGAACGCAGTGGAACAGAGTTCCAGAACATCTTGAAAATGGATACATGGCTGGTTGCCTCACCCCCTGATCTCCAGACAGAGGGCAGTTTAGATTGCCATCCATGCCGCTGGAGTCATCATTGGCCCTGGGAGCATGCGCACATTTTGCGTGCACACATGTGGTACCAGCGGAACCACCTCCCACCAAGAATTGCCCCCTGTGCCGGCAACCCACTGAGTTCCACCACCTCTTTTCCCAGAAAAAAAGCCCTGTATATATAGAATACCATTAAAAATTCAAGAGCCCCGTGGCGCAGAGTGGTAAGCTACAGTACTGCAGCCCAAGCTCTGCTCATGACCTGAGTTCGATCCTGGCGGAAGCTGGGTTCAGGTAGCTGGCTCAAGGTTGACTCAGGCTTCCATCCTTCTGAGGTCGGTAAAATGAGTACCCAGTTTCCTGGGGATAAAGTGTAGATGACTGGGAAAGGCAATGGCAAACCACCTCATAACAAAAAGTCTGCCAAGAAAACATCGTGATGCAACGTCCCCCTATGGGTCAGTAGTGACTTGGTGCCTGCACAGGGGACTACCTTTACCTTACCATTAAAAATTCAGATCATAGTATAAAGCAACAAGATGAAGTTGCACATCTAATAACAGAGAATTACAATAATGGTTACACATGTATATCAACCAAAAGACCCAACACATTTCAGCCCTGAGGGTCTTCTTCAGTGGAAAGAGTTACATTAACGCACACATAAAACAATAACTATGTCAGTGTAAAAAAAGTTTTTCTTTTTCAGGCCAAGCAGGTTGAATGTGGGTTACTTAAAAAGAGAGACTCCAAATAATGGTTATAAGTCAATTCTGTATAGACCGAGAGTCCTCACTCATCAAAGATAATAACAAAGGACTACCTTTCTGACCTGGACCGTAGTTCAATTCCCAGTGTGTGTTCATGTGCAAACCAGAGACTGACATTATCTTTGATGGGAGTGATGTCATTGCACAGTGAGTGCCAGGTTCCCCCGCCTGTAGGGTAAGGGGACCTGGCAACCCTAGTCCCTGAACATGTGACCCTTTTACATGCAAAGCCCTCTCTTGAAGGCTCAGCAAACGCCTTGATTTATGGAGCAACTCTTAAGCTCGTTGTGAGGCTACTTCTTTCTTGGTGTGTTTTATTCAAGTAAGTATGGCAGTTTCCTAGAAAACAATTTTTAGACTATGTGTCAACGAAAAGTCTACTGAGAGACAGAGATGAAATACCAGAAAAACCTGCTACGATCCATTCTCTTTCCATTTTTACAGGACATTTAGTTAATGCCAGCACGGACCTTCTGAAGTTAGACCATGAAGAGGAGCCACAGTTAACAGAGCCATATCTTTCCAAACAGAAGAAACTCATGGTGAGACATTTGAAGCAGCAACAGGGATATTGCTAAGTCAGGAGAGGGCACATCAATGTACTTATCCAGGGCTTTTTTTCTGGGAAAAGAGGTGGTGGAACTCGGTGGGTTGCCCTTGGAGAAAATAATCACATGGCTGGTGGCCCTGCCCCCTGATCTCCAGACAGAGGGGAGTGTAGATGGCCCTCTGCGCCACTCAGCAGCGCGGAGGGCCATCTAAGCTCCCCTCTGTCTGGAGATCAGGGGGCGGGGCCACCAGCCATGTGACCATTTTCAAGAGGTTCCAGAACTCTGTTCCACCACGTTCCTGCTGAAAAAAAGCCCTGTACTTATCACAAAAGTGGTCTTTTATCCAGGGCCCAATGCGACAGAGGATTGAGGGGTATAGGGTTACCAGCTTTGGTTTGGGAAATTCCTGGTGATTTTGGGGTAGAGCCTGGAGATGTTTGGGATGGACCTCAATGCAGTTTAATGATATAGAATCCTCCTTCCAAAACAGCCATTTTCTTCAAAGGCTCTGTAGTCTGGAGATGAGTTCCTAAATTCCTAAATCTGGAATCAATGTTCTTTGCATCTCCTTCAAAGTAGAATATCTGTTTTGTTTGTCAAAATAAATCATTATTTTCACCTAGCTTTGAATATCTTACCTAGAGCCTCCTGAGCTCCTTTGAACTGAAGGATAACAAAATAATACAGAGATCCTGATGGAGTTTTAGTTTCATCTTTAAAAAACTCATTTTAACAGTGTACACATTGATTTGTAAAGAGATTATTTGCAGGAATGTACTCTCTTCGTGCGTTATTTAGCTTGGTATGAAGATTTCATTATTTTTATTTAGGCCAAAATCCTGGAACATGACAATGTGAACTACTTGAAGAAAATCCTGGGTGAGCTGGGAATGGTGCTAGATCAGATTGAGGCTGAGCTGGAGAAGAGGAAAATTGAATATCAAGGTAGGTATCATGTTCTATCTGGTACAGGAATGATAACCAATGCAATCCTAAACAGAGCTATACCCTTCTGTTGAAGTATATTGGCTTTAAAAAGTGTAGCTCCACTTAGAACTTCATTGAAGGTCTGCCAAGACATATGTTGAGAAGATAGTTTTGAACAGAGACAGTTCCACAGTCTTAAAAGATAGGCACCTTCCAACCACTGTTCTTTCATTTAGGTTATCCATTGGCAGTCTGGGTTGTGTGTCTTTCTCTTACAGGCAATGTTTGCCCTATGAAGTGGTCCCAGATATCAAGACAAGATTCTCTTGCTATCCTGTTTCTCTGCTGGTCCTTTTGCTCACCCTCCCCTCCTGCCCCGTGCTAATTTAGAGCTTTGTATAGCTTATGCTGACTGTTTATTCTTCTGTATTTGGATATCCAGCAATAATGGCCTTCGGTGATTGTTAGCAGAGTTAATTTGGGGCTGATCCGTTTGATTTGTCAGTCATGTACAATGTGTGCTCTTGATCACTGGATAGTCAAAACTGGAGTGCAGCAGGGTGGGGGAGAGGTACGGAGACTCACAGAGGAAGGAACCAGTAGCTACATTTCAAGTGCAGGAAATGTATAGACATGCCACACATGAGGCTGCCTTGAATCAGAATACTGGTCCATTAAGGTCAGAATTTTCTGCTCAGACTAGCAGTGGCTCTCCAGGATCATAGGTAGAACCCTTTCACATCACCTACGGCCAGGTCCTTTTAACTGGAGATGCCGAGGATTGAGCCTGGGACCTTCTGCATGCCAATTAGATTTGCTATCATGAGCCTTGCCCCACCTGGTAATACTTTCAGATGAGGAGCTGGCAGCAATACTGGCAAACAGCATAACGATGCTCCACCAACGTCACCCATTCGGAATTGATTTTCTAAAGCATTCACTGAAGACATTGTATCCAGACTTCTTGTTTGGTGGACCCCATGACATCATCACTATTAATTATTTCTATTCTAATAAAATGTCATATTCTCAAGCAAAGCATCCTAGTGCCAAAAATGCAGGCAAAATGTCACTCTAATCTTAGAGGGAGAACAGGTACAGACAGAATATTAATACTGGCATTAACACTAAATGAATGGAGAAAGACCTCCTTGTACCCCTTCATCCCAGTGGCTGCCTCCATCAGTTCAATTAGCTCAGTCTCTTGTGGCAGCAGGTAAATATTGCTTACATACCCACCCATATAGGGAGCAGTGTTCTATGGCCACCAGGCTTAGCTGGTGATTAGAATGACTGAAGAGCACCTTCAGATGTTGTACAAATCCATACAGTCAGGCAAATTTGCAGTTGCTTCCAGGTTTGATTGGCAGTGCTAGATTTTAATAACATCTAAAGCAATCTTCCAGCACAGCCTTTCCGTTCTATGCCATCAGCTAGATCTAAATGTAACTGCACTTTAAGCTGGCTTTGATGGATTGTAATGTCTAGGCTACCCTGAATGTGCATCTTGTGAATACCCAAGAATCCTCTGGATGCAGTCTCAGCTTTCCTTGACAGTTTTCATGGGAAGACAGCTCAGCTGTTCTCACCTGGCCAGGCTTGCACACAAACGAAAAGACATCTAAAAAGAGACACCAAAGATTCTGAGACATTCCTGTAATTCTCGGTTTCTGCTGGATGATGGTGGGCCTTTCACACTGCCACCCTCCAGTTGGTCCTGACCTTTGCTCACCCTGCCTAGATAATAATTTGGTTTCTCTGTTTGGCTGAGCTTAGTAAATTGCAGGGGGAGGGAAGATTAGAACACGAGACTGGTGAGCCCACTGTTTATGACTGCTTGCTTCTACATGGAGGCTTTGTTCTAGTTTGGTGTCCAAACTGGAGCAGGGTTTTTTTTTAAGCATCAACACAATGTTGCCCCCAAGTGTCCACTTTCCATATTTTCCCCTGCTTTGTTGCTATTTTCTCCAAACCTGGATTAGTACAATCTTTCTGGAAAGATCATAGGCAAATAGGTGGGGCCAGGCATTCTCCAGGACCATAGAGATCAGTTCCCCTGAAGGAAAGGGCAGATTCAAAGGACAAATTCTATGCCGTCACATTTCCACTGAGATCCTTCCTTTCCCTGAACTCTGCCCTCTCTAGGCACTGCCCCCCCCAAATCCCCAGGAATTTCCCAAGCCAGAGTTGGCTACCCTATAGTCAAACCATGTATGTATGTTGTGCAGCTGGGAAGGAGCGTGTTTTTACAGGTCCTGTCCTCTGCAGTACAGTTTTCCTTCCTCAGCCCCTCCACTGCCACAGGTGCCATTTCTCCCTGCAGTCAGAAGACATATTTTTAAATTGGCAATTAACATGTTGCTATAGCGTTTCATCATTATAGCGATCTCTCTGCTATTCCCTCTGAATTCCTAGCTTCCATTCAAAAAGGCAAGAGGCTTCCTTTGGGGGAGGGGCAGTAAAACTAGTGATTAGATCGCAGGAATAGATCCAGAGGAGTTAGCCGTGTTTGTCTGTAGTAGCAAAATCAAAAAGAGTCCAGTAGCACCTTTAAGACTAACCAATTTTATTGTAGCATAAGCTTTCGAGAATCACAGTTCTCATCGTCAGATGCATGGAGGGCCAAAAGAAACTGGTCAGATATAGAGGAGGAGAGGGGAGGGCGGAGTAGATGCAAACAGCTCCTTCTGATATGGAGATGCAAACAGCTCCTTCTGATATGGAGATCAGTTTGCTTCTGTAAAGGTTCAGAGGAGTTAGCCGTGTTAGTCTGTAGTAGCAAAATCAAAATTGCAGGAATGTTATAATGCTATAGTGATATGTTAATTAGCTCAAAAAGCTCTCTGGCTGTGGAGGGTAATGGTAGCTGGGGGTGGGGATGAACCAATGAAAGTCCAAGGAAAACAGCCACGGGGCGGCTTAGTTGCCGCTGCAAATGTCTCTGCATTCACATTGGCAATGTAGGCAGCACAGAGGATGGCTGCTGTGTGGATGGAGTCTCTCTGTCTCTAGTCCCTTTCACTCCCAGTCATTATTAGAATTGTTCACAAAGGTGGTCATAAAAGAGAGGAATGAGGGGGATAAAGGAGGCTGGACTTTTCCATACTGTGTTCAAAACAGGCACACTAATCTGCCCTTTTTAAATTTGATTAGCTTTTCAGCATCCAAACAATTGCCTGAGCCAGTCAGGTAACTTAACCTGGTTGTGCATTGGATTGCTGCTGTTGCTTGCTTGCTCATGTGTTTACAGATACTGCCTGTGCATGCGTATGGATTTGGGGACGATGCATTTGAATCGCCTGCAAACGTTACACTCTAACTAGTACCTCAACCCTTTTCTGACTGTTGTCATGTCTGAATGCAGCCTAAGGGTGCACGTATGTGTTAGGTCACTTGCAAATCCCTCCATGCCTCTTAAATGTATGAAATCCTGGCAGATGGCAAATCAAGGTTTTGAAAGTGGTTATTTAGAACAATATGTGGGTGCTCTAAGTGAATTAATGTTCAAGACAGATTCCCTGCTGAGGCAGCATAAAAATGTTCTAAATAAACGAAATAAATGTTAGTGTGATCGCATACTTTAGCTATATCAATAACAGTAGCTAGGAGACTGGAAGGGAAGCAGTAAGTGCCTGATTAAAGCTACTTGTTCAAGGTGGAAGGTAGAAAACTGGGTTAGGCTCAGGGAGACCCAGGTTCGAATTCTCATTGAGCCATGAACTCGCTTGGTGGGCCAGTCACTTTCTTTCAGCCTAAACCCTTTCACAAGATTGCTGTGGGGGTGATGTGGAGAAAGATGGCCACCATGTATGCCGCCCAGATAGGGCTGGCCCGCCCATTGAGGCTGGCCTGGCAGCCGCCTCAGGCATTAAGGTGCCGGAGGGGGCACTGGCCCGGGGGCAGGGGCGTGCGCCACGGAGCTCAATTTCCCTGTGCTGCTGTGCCCGGCCAGGAGCGTGTGCTGGCGGCGGCAGCACAGGGCCACTGAGCGGGCAGCCTCTCAGCCCTCCCACCCAGTTGCTCTGTGCTGCCGCCGCCGCCGCCACCGCCAGCACACAGCTGCGGGCCAGATGCAGCAGGCGGCCAGGGCAGCACACAGAGCATCTGAGCCGGAGGGTTGGGAGGATGCATGCTGCCCCAGCCGCCTGTCGCACCTGGCCCGCAGCTGCTGCGCGTGGCCAGGAGTGCGTGCTGGCAGCAGCAGCATGGGGCAGCTGAGCGGGCAACGTCCTGTTCAGTTGCTCTGCACTGCCAGGTGCAGCTGGTGGCCAGGGTGGTTGGCTGCGCCTGGCCCACAGAGCAGCAGAATGGGAAGGCTAGAAGGCCCCCCGTGTGCACACCCAGCCCTGCGTGATGATGTCACATGCAGTGACATTATCACGCAGTCCGGCGTGCACATGTGCACGTGCAGCAGCACCCCTTAAGCTGCCTCAGGTGCCAGCAACGCTGGAGCTGGCCCTGCATCCAGAGCAACTGGAGGACGAGATGGGATGAAAATCTAATAAATACTTCCTGTTAAAAAGGGTTTGGAGTTATGGTTGCTGTTGGGCACAATGGTAACTCTGTCCCCTGTGCCCATTTTGCTAGACCATGTGGATTAGCAATCGGCAAAAACACTGTCTTTCACCCCATATAGGCTTATGGGTGACCGATGTACTAATTCAAAGTGTTAATGATGTGTGCAAGAGCCCATATCATTAGGCAAATAATGCTATTGCTATTGATTGGAGTAAAGGTGGAAAGGCCAGGGCTTTATTGCCATGTGCTAAAGAGGGCAGCTAGCAAGTCCCACCATGTTCATATTCCTGTTCATTTTCCCCATTTCCTCTATAAACTTCTCTTGTTTGTAGAGAGGCGGGAGGAGGGGCATATTCTTTAATTCATTTATACCACACTTTTCTCCCCAAAGTGGCTTGCTGCATTCTCAGCTCCTCCATTTTATTCTCACAACAACTCTATGAAGTAGATTAGGCAGAGTGTGTGTGAATGGCTCAAGCTTCCAAGGCAGAGTGGGGATTCAGACCTGGGTCTCCCAGATCCTAGTCCAACTCTATACCACGTGGGTCTTCAGAAACTGCCCTGGTGGCTAATGCTTCACAAAACACATTAGCAATGGACTTCACTGGTGGCTGGCCAGAGCATGGCTATCCTTCCATTTGTGTTGCAGGAGGTTCACTGACTGTGCCCTTTATGCTTAGACGTTTGTATCTACATTGTCATGTGGATATGTTAACAGCCAATGCATGTTAATGTAATGGGCTGGATCCAGGCTGCTTCTTTGCTCAATCTCACTCAATTTGCCTCCTACCTATAGTCTCCATCCTACAAGACTTTTATGCATATGGGTCCCATGAATCCCCAGAGGAGTTAGCTGTGTTAGTCCTTAGTAGCAAAATAGTAAAGAGTCCAGTAGCACCTTTAAGACTAACCTTTATTGTAGCATAAGCTTTTGAGAACCATAGCTCTCTTCATCAGATGAAGAAAACTGTGACTCTCAAAAGCTTATGCTACAATAAAGTTGGTTAGTCTTTAAGGTGCTACTAGACTCTTTACTATGAATCCCCAGCACATCCTTTTTAGTGGTCAAAGCCCCCCCTCCCCCCCCCCCCGCCTCCCTTCATCCATAAGCAGAAAACCTGGTTGGATCTATCACAATGTAATACCCAAGCGGAAATGTTCACACAGACAGCATTTCTCCTGAGTCATTAATCCCTGGAATGGAATATGCACAAGTGATGTTTGGTCATTGGAAAAAAAGCCTTTAAAAGATGCTTCAGCTGGTAGGATAATTAGGGAATGATGGCTGCTTTGGCATGAGAGAGAATATTTTGGAAGACAATTGGCGATAGTTAGGCTTAGATAGTGGGGATTTGGGTGCTCAGGCCCAGGAGTGAAGCTGGCAAATGAGGGTGTTGGAGAAGAGATTTTTGCAAGCCTGGTGTGATAAGTGGGAATATGGGGTTTGGATGATGAGTGGTATGGTTGAAATTATTGGTCTGATTTCTGTGCCTTTGCTCCATCAGCATCAATGGCTTCTTGGGGTTGAGGGAGTGGGAAAATCTGATTGTGGCTGCCGGATATCTGTTCAGCAGACAGTTGGGCCCTTCAGCCCATCTGAGTTTTATGCTTCCACATTATAGCCTCCCTACCTCAGAAGGAGTGCGGGCCATCTAGCTGTATGTGGCAAAGGGATGTGAGATGGCTTAACTGATTCATGCCCACAAGGTGTCTGTCATGTCCCCAGTCCATGGCCATTGTATGCCAGGGTCTGCTTACGATGAAGCCCCCTACCTTGGCCTCAGACTGAGAGGGGTGGGGTTGAGCATTACACTATTCCATGTTCCCTCCCCTAGCTCTACTCCTTGCTGTACGGGGAGCCAGAGCTGGTGCATCTTCCTCCCTCAGTTCACTTAAAGGACCTAGCCATGTTTGGGAGGGCCTTCTTCTACTCAGATGCCCCATGGGGGGTGTGGCTAGACCCACAAGAGTCTATTAACGGGGTGTCTTGTTCCCCTTTCCTGCTACAAGGGTGGAGCCACCAAGCAGCTCATTGACAGGTGGCCAGCTGTTACAGGATGCCGATCAGATTGTCAACAAGCAGATCTTTAAAGCGTGCATCCACAGCCCCACTGGGCCTGGTGGGTGCTGAGTTCAGCATTACAAAGTGCCTAAAAGGAAGGGGGAGCTGCTGACAACAGTGTCATTTAGAACTCCTATGACATAAATGAACCCCACTGTTATTTAATTTAGCTAAAATTACCCATGGAATTCAGTAATGCTCATACTTTTAGGATGTCATGTAGGGCTTTTAGTGTTGAAAGTGTTTCATGTGCTGTATCACACTCATCTTTATAACAACCCTGTACATTAGGCCCATATTATGGGAGGGAGGGGGTCTGAGGCTGATAGTGGCTTGCCTAAGGCCATCTCTTGAGATGAGATTTGAAGCATCGCAACTAATTCTCTATGCCATTATACGGTCTGTGCGCCTAAGTGTGTTTGCCATCAAGTTGCAATCGACTTATGGCAAACCCAGCAAGGGGATTTCAAGAAATGAGAAGCAGAGGTGGGTTGCCACTGCCTTTCTCTGCAGTCTCTCCTTGGTGGTCTCCCATCCTAGTACCAACTCTGCTTAACTTCTGAGATCTGATGAGATTGGGCTATATCATGCCACCTTCCCTCCCCCATTATAGTGTACCGACTCAGAACCCAACTTTCTCCTTGTGCAATCAACTGTTTGAGCTGCAGCCAACAAGGTAAATTGTGGCATCAAAGAACCTCCAGTGCCTGTGACATCAAAGTAGCTGAGCCAATTGAAACCAGGCCCAACCGCTTTAGGGAAGCATCCATCCTCTGATGTCATAGAGGGCTGCTCCTAGCCCTCACAGAAGCCCTTGGCAATACTAATAGAGACCTGTCAAAGGACCAGGAAAGGAAAGGCCAATAGAAAGGACAGAGAAAAAAGAAGGAGAAAGCAAATGCCAGGGTGTGCAAGCGCATCAGGACAGAAGCCCATTTCATGAGAGATCAAGAAAGGAATTCCAAAGCAAGACTGGGAAAGGGGTCTGGAAATGCCTGGAATAACCTCTCCCAATTCTCCTTCAGAAGAGAATATATAAATTTGTATTATCTAGAGGGTGAGATAACTAAGCCCACACTGCAGGGAACCTTAGAGACATCTCATCCCAGCAAAGACATCAGAGTATTAAAGGTTAGCCTTTCCTATGCATTAACGTTTTTAATAATGGCACCTGTCTATGCATTTGAGGGCTGGCCTTTATCAGGCCTTTGTATATGGCTTTGAAAGTCATCAGGGTTTCTACACCTCAAGCCACTTCCTTCTTCTTCATTGCAATGTGCTTCAAAATTCCTTAGCGAGTTACTGCAAAAGTACCAAGGTGATAGACTTCACAGGGAGGGAGGAAACCTGCAATTCGGAGAAAAAAGAGTCATGGTCTGAAAACTATTTTTGTTTGTCTTGTTATATGTTGAAAAATTGCATGTGCAAGAGCATGAACAACTTGCTTGGAAATCTGCATTAACTTATCACTGCACATGATGATCTTTGGGTTTATATATTATAATTTCCAACTCTCTCTGTAATATAGATAGAGCTGTAGTTCTGGTGAAGCACACAGTGTTTCTCAACTGCTACTTAAAAAAAATCTAGGTGTTAGGGTTGCAAAAATCCGCTTAATGTCGGGTGATGAAATCTCAGAAGACAAAGGGAGTTTCTAGTCCATGTAAGTCGCAGCAGATTTCTAGTGAAAGGATTGGAGCATCAGTGCGCTGAATAGCTATTGCCAATAAGAGAAGCAGAATAAATTATGCAAAATAGCAGCAATGGCAGAATTAATCATGCAAAGAAAGAAAGGGCACAAGTTTGTTTACTTTGCAATATTAATTCTGACATCTACATCACTGATTAGTATGGATAGTGCCTTTTTCTTTTCTTTTTTAAAAAGAGGAGCCATTATGTTCTCCCTTTTTAGCCCAACCCCCAAATGCCCAAGAAGTTCTGGTACTCCATAAAGAGTTGCTGGTAGTCTATACCAGTGTGTACCTCCTAAAAAAAAAGCCCTGAGTATGAACAAAAGTCACCTTCAATGCACAGTGAAAAAACACAGCTTTCAAGACCAGCATGGTAGCTCTCTTTAACTATTTGTAGTTGTCTCCCATCCTCCCAGATGTCTGGGAAGTTTGTACAGTGGTTGATTTTACAGTCTGTTGAAAAGGTTAAACATTGGCAGTAGCTTTATTAAATTCTGCCAAGACCAACAGGGAAAAGGTGCTTTAACAGAGAAGAGAGGCCCTGTCAGGTCTTTTGCTTCTCTTCATATCACATAAGAACATTTTCACATCGAGCACTATGAAATAAATACCTTTGACTAAATTAATAAATTGTTTTAATTGTGGATTAAAATTTGCCCTCCCCGTTAATCTGAGATTTAAAGGATAACCAGTGGCTTCCTTCTCCCTGTTCCAGATGTGATGTGGAAAATACAAAAATTTGGCAGTGGAGGTTTATCAAAATGCATCTCTCTCCATAGCTGGCAGCCTCAGTTACTACCATAGGCCAATTGCTAGAAGATCACTTAATCACCTCCAATGTAGACCAGTGATTAAGTTTGCTGGGCGAAATATTGTTCTCAAGTCTCCAAATGAGATCGCTGTGTCTTTTCACGCTGTTTCTCTTATGGCTTTATTCTCCAGGACAGAAATGTGAACTCTGGCTTTGTGGGTGTGTTTTCACCTTGGCCGACATCTTGCTGGGAGCCACCCTGCACCGCCTCAAGTTTCTAGGACTCTCTAAGAAATACTGGGAAGATGGCAGCAGGCCCAACCTACAGAACTTCTTTGAAAGGATACAAAAACGCTTTGCCTTCAGGAAAGTTTTGGGAGACATACACACCACCCTCCTCTCGGCTGTGGTACCCAACGCCTTCAGGCTGGTCAAACGGAAACCTCCGTCCTTTTTTGGAGCCTCTTTCCTCATGGGATCTCTAGGGGGGATGGGGTATTTTGCTTATTGGTATCTAAAGAAAAAATACATCTAATGCTGGCTGTTCTGGTGTTTAGTTTGGTGTCTCCGTGCCGTGTGAAACCATGATGAATCCTCAGTAATTGTAATGAAAATTTGAAACCAATATGAATAACTATACTGTTAATGTAACATTCCATAGTCTAGAAGTAGAAACTTATACTGCAAGGAAGCAAGTCAACAAAAATAGTCAACTTGTTTAAAAGGAGCCTTTTTTAGGTTTAACTGTTATAAAATTGTAAACGGTAGACGTGTATAAAGCTTACACAACCGCCGTAGAGCAAAACTGCCCTCTAGCACAGTCAAGCGCCATCAGAAGATGTGGTAACCCCAGTTAAACAGAGTTCAAATAGGGGGTTCTCTTCTGTACCTTTACATTTTTTCCCACTGTCTGTTGGCCACATAGCACATTTTTTCACGGGTGCAAATAGCAGGGACTTTCCCTCTCCTCCAAACTGGGGTGGGTGATGTGATGAGAGACCAGAGCCTTTTTAAAGAAAAGGAATGAATGTGATTTGTTAGACCACAGTAGATTATGAAGTTCTGGCTTTAGGTGGAAATGAAATCTCTCTCTCTCTCTCTCTCTCTCTCTCTTTTTGTATCATTCTTTCCATTCAATCAAGTGTTTTTATTAACCTGCGCTTAGAATGTATCCACTTTCTACTTCAATTTTTTTAATTTTTTGTATCTATAGCTAACAGCCAGTGGTCTTTCTGATTGTAATCTTGATTTCAAAGATGAATTCTGTCTTACCGAGGTGTTCACCTCCAGCTTCTTTCATGAATTTGCCAAGCATCGTTCACCGATGGAGCCTTTCTGGACTCTTTAACAACATGACTGTTTTCATAAGTTTCAAGTAATTTCCAAAGGAGTTCTGTTATTTTGATTTTGTGTTTCCTCTTCCTTTCATAGTTTTTTTCCCCTAGTCACTTTCTCGCTGTGTATTTTCTTGGAAACACTTTGCACAGAGGAAAAAAAAATTACGTTTTTCACTTTCTTGTGCCTTTTGCATGTTGAAAAGAATAATGAGCATCACTGCTACTCACGCTTTAAAAAAACCTCTGAGATCCTAAATAAACCATATGGGAGGAGTAACTGCTTTACATTTCTAAATGTGTTCAGCATCAGTTGACTCATTTCCAAAAGCGTGTGTGTGTGTTTGTGTGTGCGCGTGCATATACATGTGTATGAGAGCACGTGTGCCATTTTTTCACTTTCACGGGTTAGGGGATTGGCTTACACTCAGGATTGAATTTCAATGGCATGGCTAAATCCTGGAAAGTAAACAATTATGTCTCTGAATATGTGCAGAAAGTCTTTCTCTCACCAGTGTTAACCATAACCAGCTACCAAACAGATTTCTAGGTTTAGAGAGAAGGGTTTCCTAGTCAGAATCATGATTCTGAGGTAGGCTTGAACTTAATGACCTGACAGGATTCAACTATGTGGAATTTGTAAGGGAAATCTGCAGCCCTAGATTCTCAAGTTGACCTGAATGGCCTTGACTAGCCTGATCTCATCAGACCTCAGAAGATAAGCAGGGTTGGCTCTGATTAGTACTTGGATGGAAGACCACCAAGGAAGTTCAGGGTTGCTACACTGAGGCAGGCAATGGCAAACCACCTCTGTTCATCTCTTGCTGTCAAAATCCTATGGGGTCACCATGAGTCAGTGCTGCGACTTGATGGCAGTTTACGTACTCCAATTTCAAAGTAAAACTTCCCTTTGAATTCTAAATGGAATAATTTAACTCAGTGAATATTCCAATCAACACATTTCAGTAATGGGACATGCAGTTCTAGATCCAACACGTAAAACCATTCAGTCCTCCAAACTGGTTTCTGGATAACTTTTCCCCCCTCAGAAAATACAGACTAACAAAATTTGCCCCTCATGCTGCACATATTTCAGGATTTGCTAGATGCTGGGTGTGCTAGAGGTCTTACTGAAACAAACTTTTGCCCAATATTATAATTTTTAAGAAAGCAGTGAAATGGCTAGTTTTGTGAATGAAACTAAATTATTCAGGATAGCAGACTGTAAGGAACTACAGGATGATCTCTGTAAACTAGGTGAGTGGGCAACAAAGTGGAACATGAAATTCAGTGTGAGTAAAAGCTAAACCACAAGAGATGAATTATACCAGGAGCAGCACATGAAGGGAGTTGCAATGTTAGCAGGGAAGCTGAGTTTTAAAAGAGATCAGCTTTGTCAATTTCCCCTCTCTACAGAGCCAGGGAGATCCTGCTCAAAGGGTTTGTTAATTTCCTCTTCTCCAAGGCTCTGTCAGTTTCACCTCCCATTCTAAGAGGCAAAGAGGAAATAAACAAACCTGAGCAGAGATCTCACTGGCACTGTAGAGAGGGGAAATTGACAAAGCCTTCCAATCTCGTTTAAAACACAGTTTCCCAGCTAACATTGCAACTCCCTTCAGGTGCTCCTCCTCGTATAATTTGTCTCCTGTAGCTTAGCTCTAAGTGCAAATGGTGCACACTGAGGCAAAATCCTAACCTTACTTATATGCCGATGGGGTCTGAACTGAGTGAAAATGGCAGCAGTGTGCAGCAGTGATGAAAAATGCAAATTTTGTGCTAGGGAGTATCAAGAGAAAGGGAGTTAAATTAAAATGGCTGCTACTGTAATGTAATCTAAAGTGGCTAGCTCCCACTTAACATTTCAGTGAGCAGAAGGTGGTGATTTTTGCTGATTCCCCTCCTGAGGCAGTCTTCTGAGGGGTCCCCCTGCCATTTGGGACTGTTGGGAGAGGGGGGAGGTGAGAATGTTATGCTCTACTGATGGAAATCTTTAACCTTCAGTCAGATCCAAGCCACTGTGTGACCACATTTGTGATTTATGAACAGTTCTGGTTGCTGCATGTCAAGAAGGATATTATAGAGCTGTACAGAGTAAAGAAGTGGCAAACCTTAAAAAAATCATCTTCCCTATGAGAAAAGACTAGAGTGTGAGGGGCATTTCCATTCTGAAAATATATTAAGGGAAGGGCCTGATACAGATTTACAAAATTATGCATGGTGTGGTGGAGAAAGTAAAGGAAGGAAAATTATCTCCTCATACCAAAATACTAGAACTTGGAGGGGGGGTAGGGTTACCAGCTCCTGGTTGGGAAATTCCTGGAGATTTGGGGGGTGAAGCCTGGAGAGGGTGATGTTTGGGCGGGAGAGTGACTTCAGCTGGCTATAATGCCATAGAGTTCACCTTCCAAGACAGCCATTTTCTCCAGGGGAACTGATCTCTGTCACCTGGAGATCAGTTGTAATTCCGGGAAATCTCCAGCCACCACCTGGAGGCTGGCAACCCTAAGGGGGGCACCCAATCAACTTGATGAGTAGATTCAGGGCAGCCAAAAGAAAATATTTCTTTGTGCCATATGTAATTACCTTGTGTAACTCACTGTCATGGGATGTGACAATGACCGCAAGCTCAGACAGCTTTAGAAACAAGCTAGAGAATTCCACGGACGATAAACTCATCAACAGCTATTATTCACGATGGCTCAATAGGACCTTCATGTTTACTGGAAGAATGCTTTTTAATTCTTTGGTCCCTCTACAACTTCTGCAGAACTTTCAGGACAATTGGTTGGCCATTATGAGATGCAGGATGCTGGACTGCTTAGGCAGTTAGCCTGATATTAGCAGGGCTGTTCTTATGTTATCAGCACAGTTCCTCCATCCCAGCTAAATCACTGATATATCTAGACATCACATTTTAATCCTATCATCCCAGAATCTCACGGCAATGAACACAGTTTTTTTTTTACCTCCGTTTTATGTTCACAGCAATCTTTTGATATCATTTAGGCAGAGAGAATAAGACTGGCCCAATTGAGCTTCATGCCGAGTGGGGTTTTGACAGGTGTCCCCAGCTCAACACAGCAACCATTACACCATACTGGCTCCTTGATAACCACTGCGGAGATTCTGAAGGCTAAACAGAATCTAAAGGCAGTTCAGAGAGAACACGAGGCACTACCTTCCTGAATGACCCCCTATTAATACACAGAACATGGAACAGATTCGATTCTACGATCTAAATGTGAGCCTGAGCGGAAGCTCTTCTGAAGTTGTTTAGTGTTTTGGGGAAAAGCTTTTCCCCACTCTTCTCTTTCACTGCAATCTTAAAATAGAAAAGGCCGACAGCTGCTATCAGAATCTTCTGTGATCATCTCTTTCTTTGCCTTAGGGGCTCTCTGAGGGCTGCAAGGTACCTTAAGGATACTGTTTGAAGTTTGCTTCCCTGTTCTACTCTCAGTGCTGTGGGGAATGCAGAGGCATTTGGAATGTCACCAGAGCTTCCATCCAGTGTCACTGGAGCCAACATCTCCATTATCCCCTCAAACCTGCTCCACCCACCCGTGCACAGAGAAAAGATTTTCCCTTTTTTAAAAAAACTCCTAGGTATATTGCTATACTCTTAGAACACTACAGTGATATATTTATTACTAATTTTAAAAAAATAGGTGGCCAAAATCACAGTATCAGCTGCATGCATGGGGGGTGGGGTGGGGAATCAGACACGCAGCATCTCCTGGGATTACAACTGATCTGTTCCTTTGAAGAAAATGGCAGCTTTGGGAGGTGGGCTCTTATGGCATTATACCAGATTGAATTCCCTCCCTTCCCAAACCCTGCCCTCCCCAGGAATTTCCCAACCTGGAATTGGCAACCCTATTGCTTTTGGGATATTTCAGGAATGATGGTTTGGGGAAACTTCACAGCAGAGTTGGGGAAAACCCAGAAGATGAATGAATGACCCTATGATGATATTTTGTGGAAGCCCCATCCCAAAAACCCACTGCATTTGGGGGAGAAACAGCTCCTGGGGAGAGGAGAAGCCTCATCATGATAAATCAATATGAAGCCCCCCTCCAAAACAGTCTTTTTCTCCAAGGAAATTATCTTTGTAATGTGGAAATCAGTTGTGATTTGGGGAGATCTCCCGGCCATACCTGAAGATTGTCAACCATATCAGTTGGTGATGGACAGTGGAACTCAGCTCTGGCCCATATTTACTCCATCATTTGTTGGGCTGATGACATCATGTTGCCTCTGGCCCTTCTCCGCTCTTTTGACCTTCTCTAGGCTTGCTAGACTAAGCCCGGCAACCAGCAGGAATGCTGGGAGCAGGAACATTGTGGGTGTGTGTGTGTTGCTAATGTTGCTGGTTGTACCCAGAAGTGACAAAGGCAGCTCTAGGAATTGCTGGAAACTCTGTGCATCCAGTTCTTGCTTGGTCCCATATGTTCCTTGATGATATCTTTATTGCCCCTTTGCCGTGCTCATCAGCTCCAACTGTCTTGACCTGTTTTAGGGTTGTTTCTTCTTATCTCTTTCCCCATAGAGAAGAAAGGTGGGGTATAAATGATACGAGAGCCAGTATGGTGTAGTGGTTAGAGTGTTGGACTAGGATCTTGGAGACTCAAGATTTGACTCCCCAATTTGTCAGAGAAGCCCACTGGGTGAATTTGGGCCACTCAGTCTATCCTACCTCTCAGGATTGCTGTGAGAATAAAAAAGAGGAGAAAATAATGATATAAACTGCTTTGGGTCACCGCTGGGTCCTGTCCTAATAATCTGTAGTACAGAATTTGCATTTGAACAGGATGCAGTCACATACAGGAGCAAAAATTGGAGAATAGATTTCACAAGTAACTGGCAAACCAATTCAGAACACAGAGGAACAGGTGCTTCTTTTCAGCGATCTAGAAATAGAAGCCACAAACAAAAAAAATGGAGAGGAGTGTCACACAGCAAATAACAAGTATTACACTGTGCATGAACAGTGAAAAATGAAGGGAGATGTGAGACAGATGTAGATTTTTTAAAAGTTCGGTTTAACAGGACTTTTGAAATTTATATTTGCATCAAGAGTTAGAAATGAATGTAATTGTTTGACACAGAATGGCTTTGCATATACAAAAATCGAGGCTATCAATATGGCTGGGAGCACCATATAAACAGGCGAAAGCACAGAAGTTATGGATAGAGTGGTGTGCTGGATAGAGTGTCAGACTAGGATCTAGGAATCTCAGGTTTGAATCCCCCCTCTGCTTTGCAAGCTCACTGGTGGATCTTGGGCCAGTTACTCTCACTGTAACCCACCTCACAGGATTGTCACAATGTAAACTGCTTTAGATCCCCTTAGGGGAGAAAGGCAGGACATATGTTGGGTTGCAAACAACACAGAGAAAAAAATATCCTGCCCCTTTAATAGAGGTTTAATGTATGGAAATAGGCTAATTAAGCTTTTCATGGCATGGAGATAAATCACATCACCCTCTATCAAAGGGGCAGGATATTTTTTCTCCAGTCTGCTGGCAATCTTAGGAACAAATGAAGTAACATAAATATGAGTATCTTGAGATGTGTTATCAAAACCAGGGACATTTAACCCTTTCATTTTCATTGTGCTCTCCAACAGGGAGACAGAAATAAATCAAATTTTGCATATGCAAAATCACTCATTGCAGCTGTGGATGCCTAAATCTGGAGACTGGAGCCATTAACAGACAAAACAGATCTTTCTACAAATTGGAGGAAAATCTCAGGTTTGCAGAAATATCTGAAGTCTTTTTTAAAAAATAAACCTCCCAAAAATGATAAAATGAGCTCCTATAGCTTTAAGAGATGGATGCCCTCAGTGGCCATTGCTAAGCAACCACAACAGTAGTGCCAGTCTTCCACGCTTCTTTTCTGTCAGCAAAAGACAAGGAGGAGGGGGCAAGGCCCTTTCCAGGCCTTTGAGGGAGGACACATTGGGGCCAGGCCCAGCAGCCATCACCAGGCAACTTGCTACCATCCAACTTGCACAATTCATCTAGGCCTGGCCACTTGCTACTGTTCAACAGAAAGCCAGCATTGTGTAATGGTTAGAGCTCCAGACTAGGACTTGGGGCACCCAGTTTTGAATCACTACTCTGCTGTGGTAGCTCACTAGGTGACCTTGAGCCACATACTCCTAAGAACCTACTTCATGGGGTTGTGAGGATATAATAGCAGATGATACAAACTGCTTCAGGTGGGACTGCCAGCGACCAGGTGGTGACTGGAGACCTCTTGGAATTACAACTTATCCCAAGACCACAGAGATCAGTTCCCCTGGAGAAAATGGCTGCTTTGGAGAGTGGATTCTATGACATTATACCCTGCTGAGGTCCCTCCCTTTCCCAAACCCCTGACTCCAACCTGCAAATCTCCAGGAATTTCCCAACCTGGAGATGGCAACCCTAGTTTGGGTCTCCACTGAGGAGAAAAGTAGGGAATAAATGAAATAATATTTTTGAAGATGGGAGCCAATAAAAGTTCGGTGGGTGGATGGAAAGGAGAGAAGGGAACATGGAAATGTGAGGCTATAGAGGCTGCCAGGAGAAAGGAAAGGAAATTTTGTGGGAAAGGGGTCACATGGGAAAATGAATTTCTCCTTCAAGTGCCCCCTGCGAGTTGTCCACCGTGCAACTGGGCCTGGCCTGGTGGCTGCCACCACACAGTTTTCCTGGACAGAGACTTCCAAGGGGAGGGAAGACTGAAGACAGAGGGGAAGATAAAGGAAGGTTGACTAGTGGGTGAGAAGGAGAGAAAGAACTAGAAAAGGAAAGAGGCTTTATGGGCTTTCAGTGAAGGGAAAAATAGTGGTGGAAGGGAAAAAGAAATGACCTCTGGCAAGCCCTTGAGGGTCCACTGTTTGTTATTTTAAATTTGAAAACTAAGGAAAGTTGCCAAAAATGCTACAGGTGTGAAAAAAACTAGTTACTTGTGGTTCTATATGAGACTGCCTTACCTAGTAGTCTATATCTATGTAGGGCTGAACCAGCCACTGAGATAAACATGCATTCCACCACTTTCTACTTCAGAGAACAGCAGTTCCACAAGGTACATTACATTAAAATAGGAGGTCACACCTGAGACCATCTGCATGAAAAAAATATCCTTTTCTACCAAGTGAGAATCCAAACCTAGGGCTGGGAAGGCCTTTTGACCATTAACTTGACCTCCAGATCCAAGCCAGCCAAAGTGCTCAGCTCTGTCCTATACATTATTACTCAGAAATTAAATGCATGGAATTACATAGGATTTACTCCCAGTCTGCGTTTTTTAGGAGTGCAGATTTATGAGACATACAGCATCTTGGAGTCGGGTACAGAAAGTAATCTGCTTTAGGAATAAATGCATTTGGCTCATTTCCCTCAAAATTTCCCTGTGTGTCACAAAATCAGGACAAATGAAGATGACAAAGGCTTGCAGGGAATGAATTTTAATAGGAAAAAAGCAGTGTTATTCTGTCCAATATCACCATGATTGCAGTTGCTTTCTGCATCATTGCCTTTTAAAATACGCCCCAAACAAACACTTTCAGTTCCAAAAAAAAATAATCTTTGACAAAAACCTGTTCCAATTCCAGCATTTTGCTTGTTGAGAAGAACACAAGTCAGGCTTCTCCATTCTTGGAAGAGAGTTTGTAATTCCATGGTATAAATACTGTACAAGCTATCTTCTCTCCAAAGGAAAGAAGAAAGTGGGACTCTGGTCAGAAAATTCTCTGCCCTTGAATTTCAAAAACTGCTATGACTATATTGCAAGTTAAAAGCTATTATCTGCTTCAAATACAGTCAAAAGGCACAGGAGGAAAAAGCCAACATGCCCCTAGTTCTCAAACTGAGTATGGTACCTCTGTATCTCAGGGTGTTCACCCATTAGATGAATGGCCCCAAAGGTCTCCCCTGCTGAGAAGGAAGCATCTTGTACTAGACCACACACTGTATTCCTTCCACTATACACACCTTACTCATCATGTCTGCTGCAATTATGTACAAGTAGTGAGGCTTTATCAGAAGCCTCAGTTACCTCAGTCAGTATATTTGGAAAGGTTTTTCCTTAAGCCATTATGATTTTAAGGTATAACTACTTGCAGGAAGCTACCAAAACTACAGTAGTTGCCAGATACTGTTCTATTGCCTCTGGGTGGCTACACACTCAGAGGAAGTACCTGCTAAAGCTTAAAATGGCTTCTCAACTTGCTTTCAAACCAAGGATATAATGCATGAACATTTGTATGACACAACCACCACTGCAATGCAGCCTGGTCTCATTTTAAATGGAAAATGGTAGGCTAATCTCAAAGTAACATTCCTCATACATGTGATGGCTGCTGAAGTGATCCCCATGTATAAAGAAGTAACTGGGTTTATCCATGCAATATGCCATTAGTACTAGATTTCCAAACAGTTGCAATCTGCAGAAGTGTCCACAGGGAAGCTGCAATTTATCTAGATACCATGGACACCCTCAGAATTCACTCCAATTACCAGCAGGTAGGTGCTCAATATTACACTGGAACTGTTCCCAAGTTGTCAGCCTTCAAAAATGCTTGCCGATCTGAAATCTGCACTACTGCTCAAACATGTTTTTAACATTGGCCCCTATGCATCCCCAAGCAAACCCCGTGATCCTCCTAACTGGCTACAGTCCCTTAATTCTGTAATCCTATATTTACTTGCTTGGATGCAAGTCTCAGTGAAATCAATGGAACTTCCCTCCAAGTAAGCATGTCAAGAACAAATCGCAATTCATACTCATGATTACTTACAAACATGTGAGGTATGTCTGAGTCCTAATTTTTTCTTTGCCGTTTCTGCTAACAGAAACCAACTGAAAGCATCTCTAAGAAGGCCCCTGTATTATTTCTAATTGTTTAGTTACTTGAATATTTTGAACACTGCTAGTCATCTAACGTTAATAAATGTGGTTATGACAGCTTTAGGTATACAATATAAGTCAACAAGAACTGCACAAGAAGAGATAGCCCAGATCCTGGTAAAATCACTGGCAAAACTTTCATTGATTTTCAGAGACATTAATTCATGAATTCTGCTAAGGTCCTGTTGAGGAAAGGCAGCTTAAAGGAGGTTTGGCATGACAATACAAATAATTCAGGAATACCAGCTTCTTTGTATTTACTCTAACTTAATGAATCTCCACTAAAGCACCTGCATTACCCTGAAGATCACAAACTTGAACAAGACTTGAAGGTGCTCTGCTACACACAGCCTCTGGCCCAGAGAAGACTACAGATATTAAAGAAAAACAGAGGTAGCCTCATGGCACACAATGTGGGTCAGGCTGTTGTCAGGGAAAAGAAGCACCCCTTCTGAAAAGAATAAAATACACCAGAAAAATTCTGCATGCCCCTGATCCCTTACTTGGAAGGAAATCCTACCAATAACAAACGGAATGATTTGCAAAAATGAGCATTTAGAACCAGGTTGCTACTCTCATGCTCTTGGAAATAAAACACAACTTGATAAATACAGTGATAAACAATCAAGACTGCAGGATAACTGCAAGATATTTTACAGTTCTTAAATACTGAACTTAATTTGTTCATTCATGGAAAATAAAAACAAAGCAAATGTCAAAAATTAAGTACTATGCCAAATAACAGTGCTATACAGAAGAGAACAATTCTTTACGTGCCATTATAAGGTTTTGCTATCTCTCTGCATCCTTACTTCATGAGTACGCAAACTCAGCCACCAGCTCTGTAATATTTAGCATACACACTCAAAATAGTAAAAATGCATGCACATAAATTATGATGAAGGAAGGTGTGTCAGTGCAGTTAAAAAACTCATAGCTTATTAGCACTAAAAATATGTATGAATGTAAGCTTACTACTTAAAAGTGCCACTTGGCAAGATACCAATAAACTGCAAGATATAATACTTTGGGCCAATTCTTGTTTGGTACTTGTTATCCACAAATATGCTGGAGCCAAATGGTCCACGTAAACCAGGCTGCACACTGGAACAGCCGTAGAGGATCTCGTGTAGAGGCCAGAAAAAGTGTTTCCACAACTGTGGCTGTGTTAAGTGCCACTTCTTGCACCAATGTTTATGAGCAAGTACACGACTGAGAATGGCTTTAAACTGTTTTCATGCAAGGAAACAGTACTGCATCCACAGAGCATTTTCCCTACAGTTTATAGGCCTCTTAAATTTGGCATGTTTACATAAAACATAATTCCACAGAGGTCAGTAAGACAAAAGCCCTCTTCAGCAGACATTAGATTCTGTTCACATGAACTGGGAGCTTGCCAGCTGCATGTATCTGGAACACAATGTATCTGATACATGTGGTTGCTATCTTATGCAAATTGGGAAACAGTTTCCATGTGGGGATACAGCTTCCATTCACAAATGCGAAACATATATTGTTTATGGCTGGAAAATCTATATACCAACAAATTTGCACAAAAAATGATATGTACTAGATATACCAAGCTCCTGATACACATAACTGGTGGGTTCCCAGTTTGCATGAATGGAACAGAATGTAACATCAGCTTAGCCATAAACAATGTAAGTCTAAGTACTGGGTCGGCAATCAACTGAGATATATTGTGATTCTGTAATGCCAATATATGATTTTTTTTCCTGCAATCTTTCCTGCGTTGAAAGTTGGAGGAGTTTTATAAATCAAGTTGGAGGTTCAGAAACCCTTAAATCCTTTTCAGTAAAAGGATGTTACATTCGCTCTCCTTTGGATCACTTTGGAAGCCAGCCCCATATCTAAGTGTGCTTATGAGGGCTGTGAAATTATATGCATTTATTTGCAAGTAAATGCATTTAGGACTGAGGGTCTAGTCAGGTTAAGTACAAGTACCCCACCTCATGAGGTTTATGAAATATAAAATCCAAGTACTGAAATATTCTGGTTGATTTTTGAATTAAAAATGGAAGATTTTGGCTAAACCCCCAATAAATCTGTAGACGGGTTTGTAATGTTATGATAGGGTGCTCTGGAATACAGAGACCCTGCAAACTTTGTGTATTTAGAGACTATGCATCCATTAGGAGCACATAAATATACTGGATCTATGGAGGCAACACTCAAAACAGCACTGTCGGTCAAAGTTGAAACTTTTCTAGCAAAATCTGTTTCCCAAGCAACCAGCTAAGTCAGAAAGCTAGTGCAAACATAATATAAAATAAGAACTGTGTTTTCTTTCTTTTTTAAAAAAAATTAGTGTCATAAAAACAAAGAAAGCACCTAAAACTAGAAATCTAAAACGCCAGTTGGTGGACTCATTTCTGGATTTTTCTTAGTGGTAAAGTTTAGCTGTAGCAGTCAGTATAAACATAACAAAACCCTTTCGTTTCAGATACCCATTAAGAACAAACTGCATTTCTTTTTGCCATCAATGAACAGAGCCATTTAGGATACGTAATTTAACTGATGAAGATAAAATGAAGACAATGAGATGTGGCAACTTTGTAACCAACACCCAGCTTTCAACAAGAAAGCTTTGATTGCCAATATAAAGCATGTCACAACAGCTAAGCCGTGTTATATCGCCACAGGGGCAAACATCATTACTCAACCAGGTGGAGAAATAAGCAGTGCAATCCTAAGAAGAGTTCCACCCTTCTAAGCCTATTGACTCCAATGGACTGAGAGGAGTATAACTCTATTTAAGATTGCACTGAAAATCTAGCACCAAAGTTGGATGATGCAAACCATTTTTTATGAAGAAAACATTTGGAAACTAATTTTAGACATATGATGGGATGTTTGGATCGGAGTGAGACTGAGAACACATAACATCCTGGAATTTCTGGTTTTGGACACAAAATTGACATAAGACAATTCTGCAGACTTCTGTTCTGTCAATCCATAAACAGCATTAACTACCATTGGTTCAGCTGATGGCCCCCCGTTACCTTAACAGGTAGCCTCATTTTGCATCAAACTCCATCCTTGGCTTCATGGTACCATAGTATGGCCTAAAGTGAAATGCTGAAGTATCTATGGCAACAATTAGGGAGATCCTAAGCTAAGTGGTTGGATCATACCAGCTTTCCACTGATCCAAAAGGAATTAGGGGCCATCTTACCTTATTCTTTTCCTTACTTTAGCTGCCTCTACGTCACACAGTGGAGTCAAAGGGGGATGCTGGAGGAAGGGGAGGATGGAACAAGCCACTTCCACCATTGGAAAGCTAGTAGAATTCAATCCCAGGAGCTCCCTTGGCCAATACCTTCAGCTGTACAGGTTGCTACATTCCTGTAGAACATTTCGATTTGTGTTTGGCTTATGAAGTTAGCCAGTGAGCCTCTAACTGACCTCAGTACTTTCCTCCACTAGCACCACAAAAAACCTTTTTGTAACTCTATTGCCAATGCAATTATTAATATTTCTATCAAACTGGTTAGCCAAAAAGCTGAACCAGCTGCCTTGTGACAAGCAGGATTCCAACAGCAGCAACTTCTCTAACTAGAACTAGACCACAACCTTTAGCCAGAATACAAAAATATTTGGTCTTTTGTCCCTTCCTTTAAATATACTTTGTTTTAAAATTTTTGTACCAAATAGCTAATAATCCTTAAAACAAAATCTGACTCATAAGAAAGCTGTTTTTATAGGTAACGTTTAGGCATTTGAAAGCTCAAGCTAACATATTGGGGAGGAAGTCCAGGAGAGAAAGGTGTCAGGTACCAGACCCTGTATGTTCCATACCATGCCAAGAGGCCTACTGAAGTGCCAAAAAGCTTTTGGGAGAAGTCATGGAAATATATGGCAGTGGTCAAAAACATGAATAACCAGATCAGGGTCAAGCAACTCAAAGCCAGAAACAGGCAGTTGACTACCATGTGCAGCCTGGAGTTCTTGGAGGTGTTCAAGTTGTGCATCACAGCCATCTCCTCCACAATCATTAGGGCACAGTATGAGAGGAGGAAGGAGTGCCCTGAGATGTCAAAACCATGCCAGAAGCCACCAGCCTGTTGACACTGTAGTTTGCTGGCATGTTCCCGGTGCAGCACATCAAAGGACGGAGATTTGTAGCAGCTGCCCGTGAGGTCCTCAATGTGCAAGAACATCCTTGTGCACATGTACCAGACCACAGTGCCGACCATCAGAGCGGTGAGACGTCGCAACACCATCAGAGCGTTTCGAGTGGCGTAGTAGTTAGTGATGCCAATGAAAGGCAGAAGAAGCCATAATGTCCAGGCCCAGGCAAGTTTCACAAAATAGCTGCCAGAGAGAAATCAAACAGAGATATTCTGATACTGTCTTAATTACATAAGCTTATACTATTCATGCACATTTACATATTTTGGGTAAACTTTGCACCAGATACCTATGGAAGGAGAGGCAACACTTGATCTTATCTAACGCAGAATCGAAGATCTGGTACAAGTCTTAAGTGCCACTGCACCGTTCAGAAGCAACTGCCCAGAAAATCCAATACAGCTTGATTTCAAAGTTCTTTAAAAACCACATTGTTGGTAGTTGTAGGTTACTTACGACAACTCCATTGTGTTTTCAAGACAAGAGATGTTCAGAGGTGGTTTGTCATTGCCTACCTCTGCACAATGGTCCTAAATTTCTTTGATGGACTCCCATCCAAGTACTAATCAGGGTCAACACTGCTTAGCTTCTGAAATCTGAAGAGATCAGGCTAGTCTGGGGCATACAGGTCAGAGCAAAAATCATATTAACTTAAAGGAATTGAAAAAGTAAGTAAGGAGGGTCAAATTCAGAGAACAAGCTTCTGTGTAGGTTAAGTAAAAATAATAAAGAAAAAATAGAGTAATTAAAGGGAGTTAATGCTCTCAGTATCCCAATGAATGCTTGTTCAATGTTTCTTCATTCAATACATAGGTGAGAGCTACCACTCAGGTCAGAGCTACCATGATTAGCCCCAAGCTATGGCCAGAAGCTACACAATCTAGGAAAATCCTTACCTATGCAGCCCTACTTTCTCTGATAGAAAAAAGGCAGAACATAAATACAGCCACTAAGCCTTAAATTTCTGCTGTTTGTTTAGGCTTGATTTTTGGCAATTTGAGTCAAACAGACCAGCCAGTTGCTTTTCTGAATTATTTTGCTTCTAATGGCACTTCATCCATCCACAGTCACTGAAATCATGGGAAATATATTTCCACAGGAAACGGATAGCCAGATCCTTCTTGCAAACCACTCACCCCCATTTGCAGCAGGATAACACCCTCCTATTCATTTTCACCCAAACACTATTAACAAACACTCCTCCCATTCTGCGACTCCTTTCCTCAAGGGAAACTCATCCTTTTCAGCAGCTCCACCCTCCTCCCCAAAGACCCTTCCCTGAAGTGAGGCTATCCCCACCCGCTTTCAGCTTCCTTTTCGCAGCCCACACGGCTGTCAAGCAACGACCCTCACAGTACGAGCAAGCCCCGCCCCCGCCCCCGCCCCTCCCCTCAGTCCCTCACACGTTGAGCAGGTTGCGCTTGTTGCTCAGATAGGATTCGGGCAGCGGCGTCCATTCCTTCAGCAGCGAGCCGCCTAGCGTGAGGCCCAGCAGTCCCCAAGGCATGGTCCTCCGCACCGAGCTCTGCACCAGGCAGGAACGGACGGAGCGCGCCCAACGATCTACCCGATCCATCACCAGAGCCTGTGGCAGCGCTGAAATGCCGGGAAGGACAAGCCGGTGACCAGCGGCGAACGAATTCCCGGCCACCGTATTACGTCACTTAGCAGTCTTGCATTAGCGCGCCAGGCCGACTCCCAGAGCGCATGCGCGTTATAGGGGAAAGACGGGGCGCGCGGCGGGGGGGGTCAGCTGTTTGCTGAGTCAGTAACTCACTTTCACCGCCTTCTCCGTGCGCCTGCGCAGAGCGTTAAATTCCTGCTTTGTCCTTGAGGAGAGTGCTGGAATCTCTCGAGATTGAAGAATACGTTACAGGCGGGCTCCCAGAGCGCATGAGCTCTGTGGGAGGTAGCGCGACCGCGGCCGTTAGCTGCTCGCGCTAGTGGAGGTGACTAGTTTGCCGAGTTAGTAACTGTCGCTTTCGCCGCCTTGCCGATGCGCTTGCGCAGAGCCTTTTGCTGTACTGGCTTTGTCTTTGAGGGGGTTGGTGGGCTGTTACGAGAGGCTGCCGGAGTTTCCTCTCACGTTGTTAACATGAGGCGTTGGATTAGGTTGGGGACCGCTCTTTAAGGCTATTTAGAGAATATTTTTCCCTGTTATGGTAGCACAATTTGGGGCCCAGCCTTCACAGCAAGAGATTCACAAGATTTGGTTCGTGGCCGTTAGACAAATTCTGAACGCATGCAGAGTAAGCTCTGCTTTCTCTGTGGTTTCTAGGGTTGCCCAGGTGATTTCAACCGAAATACTGGGCACACGCACGCACACAGTGTGCTCCAGAGGTCCCAATGACCTCAGGTTGAAAATTGGAAGCTGAGGGACTTGGGGTCAAAATTGGCCTGGAACAGCCTTTTTGCACACCACAGAGCATAGTCCTAAGCCTGCATATTCGCAAGTAAATCCCTTGGAGTTCAGTGGGTCTTACAGTGTAGTTTTTGTTTGCAGCCACAGTCTATTTCAGTAATGCTACAATAAGAAAGAATAATGCCTTAAAGCCTGGAAGAGTGCCTTCCTTTTTCCCCTGCTGCCAGTTCATACATACTCTTCTCCCTCCCCCATCTAACTTTTCTCCATCTTCAGTCCAATGTTATGTGGCAAACAACTCCTGTACATATGAACATTTACTTTCCTGGTCTTCCTGGGCTCCATTTCTCACTTTCCTCAACAACACTGCTTGGGGATTTAGGAGCAAGGACAGCTTTTGGGCTCTCCCAGTCTCCTCTGTTCCACTTCCTCCATGTTCCTCAAACTCAGGAATAATGTGGGGACAGTGGCAATGCCAGCAACATGGCCATCTTGGGAGAGGGCAACAGAGTTTAAATGCTCTTTTTTGTCAAGGGAACCTGAAACTGCCTTTTGAACATTTAATCGTTCTCCTATATTGAGATTTGGCTGCTGGCCTGCATAACTGCAATCCAGTGCAGAGTTACTCCAGTCTAAGTCCATTGAAATCAATGGGCTTAGCTGGCATAACTGCATAGGATTGCACTGTGTATCTTCCTGCTCCACGATAAGGCAGAAAGTGAGAGTTGAAGTAAATCAACACGTGTCCCCATCCTACTGCTGTCCCAGCTCAGGCAGGCGCCATCTCTTGCTCTGGCCATTAATTTGAAAAGGAGGACAATTGCAAGAGGGAAGGGAATTACATGGGAAATTTAAGTAAGCATGCTGCTACCTTGAGACAAAGAATGTGACGCTGGCTATGGTGACTGGTCAGTCAACTGGCTGCTGGATGGAAGTGGAGGAAGAGTGGAGACAGGGAGGTGGAACCTGAGCTATGCTCTCCTCAGCAAGGGCCTGCGCTTTTGTGCCCTCCAGCAGTAGATTGGCTGCTGGCTGGAAGCACAGGGGAGAGAAGAAAGGGAGCAGGGAGGCAGATCCTGAGTCTGAGCCCCACTCTCCTCAATGAGAACCATGCTTGTCCTCCCCTCCTATAAGAAGCTGAGACACCAGCCAGCTATGTGCCTTATCAGCAGCCATAGCAATCTGCTGGTGCTGCTAGCCATCCACCAAACTTCTTGCACACTAAGGCACAGCAACAACTGGTGACACTTCATCTTGCTTCCCTCAGCTGCTCCTCACCGCACAAAAATACAGGACATTTAAATGTCCAGTATTTTCTTTGAAGTTTTCCCAGACAGTCAAAAAATACTGTTCTGTCCAGCTGAAAACCAGACACCTGGACACCCTATTTCTAAGTCATGGATTTAATTAGGCTAATTACAGGTTTCAAATATCCATGGAAGGGACCAACTGAGTTATTTTTGACTGCCTCACTTAGAAGTCCCCCTTTCAGGGTGAGTGACCCTTAAAAGACACATGAGAGTTGCCTAGTGATTCCAGAGGAATAATTGCATGTTGTAGCAATATCAAATAGAAAGTACAGTGCTACCTTTAAAGCTTTCTTGCATAAACTTTCCTAAGTCAGAGCTCAATCACAGAGACACAAAGTGTACATCCATTAGCAGTTTTTTATACTTAAGGTTACACACAGCAGAAGGATAAGAGTGATGTTACAAAGAGGAGTCAGTTAATTCACAGTGAGGTGAGGATCACTCCCTAACTGTTGAATCTAATCCAGAAAGGTGCAGTGTGAGGCATGATGAGCAGAACTAATTAACATCTGTAAAGGAGGGTCATGCTGAATTATCAGTTTGTACAGCGAGTGAGGAAACCCAAGTCCTTGTTCAAGCCTGTGGAGAGTGTTGAATCTATTGATGAATCCCAACAGTTATGTAGAAGAGTTTCAGCTAAAGTGAAACACTGCATCTCTCAACATTTTCTCTTTTGAACACTTTTCAAAGCTGCAAGAGAGTAGTTTTCTAAAACATGCAGTATATTTATAAACTTTATATTTACTTTTACACAAATGGAAAAGCAGTTTTTGTTGTTCATATATTTGTTTCTTAAGCCTTTTTGCAAAGGGTTCTGGGGTTGTTTCTAGAGCATGTTCACTTCATAAGTGCGAACATGTTGTTTTTGAGGCAGCTTCTCCACTATTGTTGTTTGTTTAATTATAGATCCCTGGGTTTGATCCTGTGGAATGGAATATGAAAACTAAATTATTGCAGTAACATATATCTGTGGGAGGGGTGGTGTCCCTGTTTGATACTCCTCTGCCTGTTTGATAAAATATACTCAACTTCCATATCTGACAGCTAGCATGGTGTAGTGGCTATAGTATCAGTTTAGGATAATCCATATTGTGAGGACCAGCATGGTGTAGTTAGAGTGTCATACTAGGTTCTGGGAGATACAGGCTCAAATCCCTACTCTGCTAGGGAAGCTTGCTGGGTGGTCTTGGGCCAGTCACATGCTCCTGCCCTAACCTATTTCTCAGGGTAGTTGTGAGAATAAAATGGAGGCAATGAGAACTATGTGAACTTTTTAGACTCCAACTGGGGAGACAGCCAGGATATAAATGAAGTAAGTAAGATGTTAGATAGCTGGCATGAATATTTTACCAATATGAACATTTGGAAGAATTTTATAAGGAATGTGGCATAACTTAGAAACAGTACACCATGTCTTAAGCATGCTTGGAAGTTATAGTTCATATGAATTAGGCAGAACAGTATTTCCTAGAATTTCAAAATTCCAGAATTTTAAAAAATATTTGATGCTAATAAGTGGAGAGAGGAATACAGTGTGCTTCAGAATTTAGATGATTTTCTACAATACAGACTATGTACGTATATTTGGAATTAATTTTATTTTAACTTAGTATGACTTCCAACCATGGGATTGGCCTGTGAGTGAGAAAAGGGTATTTTACTACTAAATTAAAAAGTATAATAGGAAGATAGGACTGATCATGGATCTTCAAGTCCACACCGAAAGCTTCCTCAAAATTTTCTCTTAATAAGCTCCCCCCCCCCACACACACACAAAAGAGTTACAGTGTCAGCAGGAATATTAGCAGTGGGATAAAAATGCCTCAGAGCAAATCAGTAGTGCAATAAAATTTACTCAGTTTGACAAAATGTTAAAGGGTTGAGCTAGAAAAGATGTATAGGAGAATTAAAAGAATGTGCATGATGAACACAATAATGTGTGCATGCATGCTGATTTCCACCAAGTGGCAGCACATGACTAGAAAAGGAAGAGCTTTTCTAGATATAACCTTCAGCAGGGTTTTGCAGGCACAACTATACTTGTAGGTGCTACTATGTATTATCTTCTGCTTTAGATATGTGCTGCTATGTATTATTGGCTGCTTTTCAAGTATGATCCTATTGGATAGTTCTATGTTGTTTAATATGTCAGTCTTAGAATTGCTTATGCCGTTTCAGTATTTTCTTCAACCCTGTATTGGATTTCTGCTGATGTTGTCTTTGCAAATTTAGTTTTATATACCCTATTGCATTGTTTATTGTAATGTCCTTGAAATTGACTGTACTAACTTGCCTTGACTCTTGGTGAGAAAGGCGGACGATAAATAAATAAATAGGTAAGAGGACTGGTGCTTTTTATGTTAGTGGTACAAGCATAGTAAAATTATACCAGCATAAACAACATTCTATGTAGCTACAACTTATTTGTTTATTTTTTATCTAGCTCCATATACTCTATAGAACAGTCTCTTTGGAATTAGATGGGTTTCTTGATTTTTTTACTTCTTTGAATTGCATGAGCACAGGGAAGCATTTCATGAGACCATGGCAGAAAGGCAGCAAGTAAACTGCTTTTGTGTATGTAATAGGCCCATTCCTTTCCTATTGAGAGGTTGTGCATCTGGAATATTACATTATATTTCTGGGTAAGAGCAGTGTCATGGCATCATTTGCAAGATCCCAAGTACCCCACCATGGCTCATTAAAAACAAAAGAGATGAAAACACTTTAAAAACATGTTCTTTGGAAATGAATAGGAAGAATATTACTACCAAAGTATAAGGCAGCATTTCTAAATATTGTTGCTTTGGATTTTAAATAGTACTGAATTTTATGAAATTATTGAAGTTAAAATTTCACTTTGTCTTCCTTGTCCTACAGACAAATATTGGTCAATGAATCTAGGTGAAAGCATTTAGATTTCCTCCACCTCATTTTATCCCACCTGTTACCTGTACAGGGAGTAATCATTAATGATGGCAGGTAAAGGTAAAGGTAGTCCCCTGTGCAAGCACCGAGTCATTACTGACCCATGGGGGTACATCGCATCACAACGTTTTCTTGGCAGACTTCTGTTATGGGGTGGTTTGCCATTGCCTTCTCCAGTCATCTACACTTTACCCCCAGGAAACTGGGTATTCATTTTACCAACCTCGGAAGGATGGTAGGCTGAGTCAGCCTTGAGCTGGTTACCTGAACCTGGCTTCTGCTAGGATCGAACTCAGGTCATGAGCAGAGCTTGGGCTGCAGTACTGCAGCTTACCACTCTGCGCCACAGGGCTCCCTACAGGGATACAGGAAGTAATAATTAATGATGGCAGGTAATAGTAAATCTTGTTACTTCAAACATAGGAAGAGTAATATTTTGAAGAACAAATGACTTGAGGACTCAAGTTTGAATCTTAAAAGGACTTTGCCATATGCTTCAGCTGCTCCTATTGGGGATCTGAAGAAGGGAATTCTGACTCTTGAAAGCTCATTCCCTGAAATCTTGTTAATTTCTAAGGGTGCCACTGAACTCAAATCCTGTTGTTCTACTGGAGATCAACATGGCTACCCACCTAAAACTGTCCCCATTTTGTGCATCATTTGTCCATTGGGGAGACTTGAGGGATACCTTTACATCTTGTTTTTTTAATGTGCACAGATGTACACTGGTTTGCCTTCTATCCCTTACTTCCATAACTGCCTTTCCAGATATACACACTAGTCACAATTCTGGAAAATGTGGAAAATCAAGGCTTTGGGACGGGAGAATTAGTGTCAACCAGATAGTTCTTAATGAAAAAAAACTATGGTCAGTTCAAAAATCTTAAGTTGACAAACTTTATGCCCCATAACTTGACTGTATCTTGGAAAATGGACACCATTTCCCCAAAATTGCTAAAGCAACATGATGGTATTTGGAGGGAATTAGTGATAACCAGTTATTGGGTAAAAATAAAAGAATGAAATACTTATTTATTATTAAAAACATTGTTATACTGCCTTTCAACCTGACTTAGGATCACTAATGTGGTAACCAATTAAAAGCATTAAAATTGAAGGAGCCCTGTGGTGCAGAGTGGTAAGCTGCAGTACTGCAGCCCCAGTTCTGCTCATGACCTGAGTTCGGTCCTGGCGGAAGCCAGGTTCAGGTAGCCGGCTCAAGGTTGACTCGGCCTTCCATCCTTTCAAGGTCGGTAAAATGAGTACCCAGTTTCCTGGGGGTAAAGTGTAGATGACTGGGGAAGGCAATGGCAAACCACCCCGTAACAAAAGTCTGCCAAGAAAATGTTGTGATGTGATGTCCCCACATGGATCAGTAATGACTCGGTGCTTGCACAGGGGACTGCCTTTACTTTCTTTTTATAATAAAACAACAATAAAAAGAGTACATACAAAGTTAAATATATACACAGGAAGGAGGTCACTGAGGGAACAACAGATGATACTGGTAAGTCTTCACCCACTGGAGGAAGTCAATAGAGAGCTGTGTCAGTTGAGGGAATTCTATCCTTTTGATGCCATGGCTGAGAAAGACTTTTCTATGGTTGCTGCCTGTCTAGCTTCAGCCAGTGAAGACACCCAAAGAAGGGCCCCTGAAGATGACTGCAGTGGTAGGGTAGGTTCATGTGGTCCTTAAGGTTTGTTGGTCCCAAGCTGTATAGGGCTTTCAAGGTCAATGACAGCACCTTGAATTGGGCCTTGAATTGGGCCCAGAAGCTCACTGGGACATAGGTGGAGCAAGGTGGAACAAGAATGTACTGATGTGGCCTCTATGACCCATCCCAGTCAGGATTCTGGCTGCAGCATTCTGTACCAACTGGAGCTTCTGCACACTCTTCAGGGGCAGCCTCACATACAGTGCGCTGCACTCTAATCTAGATGTTACCTGGGCATGTATCACAGTGGCAAAATCTTTTGCCCAAGCTAGGCTGAAGCTGTCAAAAGACATCTCTGACTGCTGCCGCCTCCTGCTTATCCAACAGGAGACCTGGGTCCAGCAGCCCTCTCAAGCTACAATCCTGCTCCTTTAGGGGGGCTGCAGCACCATCCAGAATAGGAGACCCATCAGTTCCTGAGTCAATCCTTCCTCCCACCAGTAGCACATTCATTGTGTCAGAATTATGTTGAATCTCATTTAAAAAATACAGAAAGAATAATGTGGCCAATTATTGCATGGTCGGTCTCTAATCTGCCCTTTCTGGGCAAAGTGATTGAAAAAAACAGTAGCAGGCCGACTGCAGGAGCCTTTTCAGCCTTTCTTTAAGCCGGGCTATGGGACAGAGACAGTCCTGTTGGTTTTAGTTGACAACTTCCATTTGAATGTAGATAGGGCCATGCCTCTTTGTTGCTTCTGAATTTATCTACAGCTTTTGATACAGTGGACCATGCTGTCTTGCTGAGGTGTTTGGAGGCAAAGGTAGGTATCAGAGGGTGTACGTTGGACTGATTCAAATAATTCTCATGGACTGGACTCAAAAGGATTGCCATTGGAGACCAGCTGTCATCAGTATGGGATCTATCCTGTGAGGTTTCAAATGGCACAAACCTGTCCTCCAAGATTTTCAACCTCTGTGTTGAAGCCCCAAATCATATCTCCTAGTGATGCAGTAGAGGTCTTGCATTCCTCCCTCTCTGCTGTGATTAAATGGCTAACAGTGAACAAATTGAAACTAAAACCTGACAAGACAGAGATAATGTTGGTTGGGAAGATGGGGCTCCCGAAGGACATTGTGCTTCCTACCTTTGATGGGGTTCAGCTGATCCTTGATTACTTAGTAAAAAGCCTAGGATCCAACATTATTGCTGGAGAAACAAAATGCAGCTGCCAAAAATGCTTTCTTCCAACTCAGTTTAGCCTAGAAGATGGCCCCCTACCTTGACTCAGCTGATCTGGCCAGCTGGATCCACACTATGATAACATCAGGACTGGGCTACTATAATGCACTCTATATAGGGGTGGAAATACACATTAGGAAGTACTAGGGACCCTCAAATGAACCTCATTTCACTTGTCCCCCCTCCAACTTCTCATGCACTCACTTGGACAGTCACACTTCCATTTGCTTCACTTTATTACATTTATAGGAGAAGTGGTGTTCAGTTAACATCTAGACAAATTTGGTATATTCATACTTTGACATCACTGCTAGTAATGCCCAGATCGAAAGACATAAGAATCAGAATTTCACTGCAATGAAAGACCTAAAACACTCTTTGTCCACCTGAAAAGGGGGAGAATTCTAATACAGATTAACTCACCAATAGAAAATAAAAGGGGCTTGGAGTAATGCATTATTTTCTTAAATTTTATTAAAAATCAAGGTCAAGCATGATTAAATCAAAGCAGTCTCTTGTCACATCATTTTCAGGCTCTCTGTCTCATTCCAGTCCATCATTTTTGTAAGCAAAAGTCAGTGAACGTTCTCATAAATCAAGATCAATGTTTAGACTTCCAGCCTGGCAGGATTCAGGTAAACAATTCCGGCTGAGCAAGGGTGACTCTTGAGTGAGCATCCCGACCTCAGCCACTGTACAGATATCTGTTCTGAATAATGTGGGCAAAGTTCATCAAGCTAGAATAAGTTTTGTCACCATTCAAAATGGAAATTTCTTAGAGCCTAGAAAGGCTGCCACAATGATTTATTTTATTTAGATGCATACACCCAGCCTAAATTCCCAGTGGGGAACCAAAGCAGTTTACAACATCATTTCCTGCTCTTCAGTCTTATAGTACTAATCTTAAGGCATGTTCACGCTAACTCTAATCTTGCACCTCAAAAATTCAGCCTGCATGAACCTCCTTTTGCCCATGAAGAGAGATCTCCATTCATTTGTAACCATTTGGTAGAAGAAGTCATACAGAATTAGGATCTTACAAACCCAAGATATGCAAATATGTTTTTTTAAATTGAGTCTTGTTTGTTATAAGTTGTTACTGTTGCAAGCCTTTTTGCTTCATTCCTTTTCCTTGTTGGCATTCTGATTTGTTCATTTCTTCTATGCCATTTTTACATTAGACACAACTTTTGAACACAACTGATGGGAAAACAGGCATAGTTTTTTAAAAGCAATGGCTTTTTAAAAATCAAATTTCATTAGCATAGTTGGTAAGAAAAGAGAACTGCAGTTGTGTCCCAATCAGGGAGAACCCATATCGGAACTGGAATTTTCTCACTGAAATAGTCGCGTTATCAAATTAGCATCCCTATCCAGACAATGTAGGAGGCAATGAACTAATACAAGGATGTATGAAGCTAGTGAACATGAGGGGGAAACGAAGTGGCTGAGAAGAAAGCACTCCATGTACAGCAAAGTTTTAGGTGGGTAGCCGTGTGGTCTGCAGTAGAACAGTAGGATTTGAGTCCAGTGGCACCTTAGAGACCAACAAGACCTCTGACGCTCGAAAGCTTATACTCTGAAAATCTTGTTGGTCTCTAAGGTGCCACTGGACTCAAATTCTGCTTTGTACAGCCAAATGATTAACATGATAGAGTTATAAGGTCTTACCATCCTTCGTTGTTGTTTACAGAGGAATAGCAAATTGCCTAGATGATCTGGAATGGGCTAATTCAGATGAGACACAGAACGTTGCATCGGTGGAGTACCGAATCAGGTTCAAGGTTTTGGTACTAACCTATAAAGCCTTATGCAGACTGGGACTGACGTATCTGCGGGACCGCCTCTCCCCATATGAGCCCCAGAGGACTCGTCGCTCGAGCGATAAACATCTATTAAAGATCCCTGGCCCTAGGGAGGCCTGCCTGGCGTCAACCAGGGCCAGGGCTTTTTCGGTCCTGGCCCCAACCTGGTGGAACGCTCTGTCTTATAAGACTAGGGCCTGGCAAGATTTGTTAGCATTTTGCTGGGCCTGTAAGATGGAGCTGTTCCGCCAGGCATATGATTGATGCTAGGCAGTGCCCCCCCCCCAGTCGGGGAGGAATAAAGTATATGCCCTCCTGTACAATGACACCTTCCATCTCCCGCATATTTTTCTGGTAAAAATGCTTTGGAGATGGTGAAAAGGTGATCGTCTAGATTATGTGCTGCTATGCTTCTTGTTTCTATATTTATATAGATGTGGTGTTTTAAACTGTGGTATGTATTATTTTGTTTTTAATGGTAATAATGGTTTGAACTGTGTAATGTGTTTTAAGCCTTGTTGTGATCCACCCTGAGCCCGCTGGTGTGGGGAGGGCGGAGTATAAATTAAATCAATTAAATTAAATTAAATCATCAGTCGCAGCTAATTTCATGAAAAGCAACCACTGCGGATACATTCTTTAGACTCCACAAATACTTCTGCAGCAATGCACAAACTCTCTTGGTGTGCAAGTAAATGGCACAGATCGTTGCCTGGAAAACAGTCTGCAGAATCTCATACTAACTTTTTCTTGTACCCTTCCTCCAAAGAACTCAGGACAGCACAAATGGTTCTCCCCACTTCCATTTTATCCTTATAACAATCCTGAGAGGTAGGGTAAACTGAGAGCGAATGACTGGCTCAAGTGCGCTTAATGGCTGCTGAACAGGGGTTTGCATCCACATATCTGTAGTCTGTGACTCTAACCACCAGCTCTTCCTTGATGCAAAGAAATTTGTATGGATATTGTTGCTCAGATCTTCCTTTTGTGTGTCTCTTTCCTAAGAGAATGGGAAGGGTGTTCATACTACAGTGTGGGCCAACCAAAGAGTGCAAAAGCTTTCCATCAAAGCACCCAGGCCTGGGTGAAGCTATATTATGATGACTCTGTTCCCTGTGTAGCCAAGTGGCATTTTTTCATGCTTGTGAGAGCTGGTTGCTTTTTCAGAGATCTCAGAGGTGCTGGGGCTTTGAACTCCACTTCAAAGCTGGGGGCTAGAATTAGATTTCTCTTTAAACAGAGAGCAAAATGTAAATATTTACAAGAGCTGGTTAATCCTTTCTGTCATTTCAATGATCTAAAGTGGGTGAACAGAATTTTACATGCGTTGCCCCTTCTTCTGCTAATGCATCAACTTCATTGAAGGATGTGACATATAGCCATTACCAGAAGTGGAGTTTTCCCCCTTTTAAATCGACCATATGCATCCATGAGAAAAATGAACTGTTCCACTTGTTTGCTGGGAACGATTAACCTTCCAATTAAATATATATATATATTTAATGAAGGAAAGGATAGTAAAATGGGGGGGGGGCTGAGATCTGTTATTGTTAGGGTTGTCAAACTTGGTTTGAGAAATTCCCTGGGATTTGGAGGTGGAGCCTGGGGAGGGACCTCAGTGGGGTATAAGGTCATAGAACCCACCTTCCAAAGCTGCCATTTTTTTCCAGGGGAATTGATCACTGTCATCTGGAGTAAAGTTAGGTGAGAGGCTGTGGCTCAGTAGAAGGGCCTCTGCTTTGTATGCAGAAGGTCCCGGGTTCAATCTCCAGCATTTCCTGTTTAAAGGACCAGGCAATAGGTGATATAAAAGACCTCTACCTTACACCCTGGAGAGCGTCTCCCAGTCTGAATAGACAATACTAACTTCAACAGACCAAAGGTCTGGTTCAGGTTAAGGCAGCATCATGTGAAGTTGGCTTTCTCAGAGCAGGTCAAGAGCTTGCGAGTACTCCTGGACCTTGCCTTGCTCTTTGAAAAGCAAGTTGGCATGGTGGCCCAGAGTGCCTTTTATAAGCTGCCCATGGTACACCAGCTCTCTAGACTCAGACAATCTTGTCATATTGATTCATGCTTCTATAATCTCATGGTTGGATTACTGCAAGGTGCTCTGTGTGGGTCTGCTCCTGAAGACAATCTGGAAACTATAACTGGTCCAGAATGCAGCAGCCTGACTATTGTCCAGGGCTAACTTGTGTCACCCATTTTGAAACAGCAACGTTGAGTGCCAGTGTGTTTCTGAGTTCAATTCAAGGTGCTGGTCATGACCTTTAAAGCCCTTCATGACCTGGGACCCACATATTTGAAGGACTGTCCCCTTCCTTATGCTTTGGAGTGCCAACTGTGACCATTTCCTGGCAGGCCAACCACTTAGGGTGACCTGTGTGGCATTAACCAGAGCCCAGGCCCTTTCCATTGTGGCTCCTGCTCTGTGGAATAGGCTCCCTGAAGAGTTGAGGAGAGCCTCCTCCTTGGAGATATTCACAAAGCACCAGAACACTTGTCTATTGGCCAAGGTGTTTGAGGGGGTGTGAAGGCATTTTTTAAGGGGGAGGGAAAGAGAAGTACCTTTTATTTTGGAGGTTTGGATTGTATCAAAATTTTCACATCTGGTTTAAAAAGTTTCTCTTAGCTGAGAACAGGCATGGGGGGGGGAGGGCTAGTCTATTACTCTCCAGCCTAGGGTTGCCAGCCTCCAGGTAGTGGCTGGAGATCTCCCAGAATTACAACTGGTCTCTAGGCCACAGAGATCAGTTCACCTGGAGAAAATGGCTATTTGGGGGGGGGGGGTGGACTCTATAGAATTATGCCATGCCAAGGTCTTTTCCCTTCCCAAACCCCACTTTCTCCAGGTTTCTCCAGGTTTCACTCCCCAGATCTCCAGGAATTTTCCAACTTGGAGCTGGCAACCCTTCTCCAGCCATATCCTACCAGACCTTTAGACATGCAGATGCTCTGTTTGGTGACCAGTTAAGACTTGCTGCAAATAGTTCACTCTTTCAAATGGGATCTCTTGCCCTGAGCAACCCAAGTAACCCTAGCCATTGGCCATATGGAGGATACAGGCCTAAATCAGAACTACAAGGTATGAGAACTTCTCAGTAAGCTGTAACACACCACCCAAGTGTGTGCCACGCCACCCAGGAGCTTGACCTGAGAGACGCATTTCCCCGCCTTTTCCTCTGCCAATCATGTAAGTGGGGCCAGGGGGTGGAGGGTGGGAGCAAGGGATCCCCCGCCCCCAGTGAGGGACTGGTGGTAACCCTAGCCATTGGCCTTGTGGAGGGTGCAGGCCTAAATCAGGACTACAAGGTATGAAAATTTCTCACTAAGCTGTAACTTTTTAAGTCAATGAGCCTGCCTTAGAATTATATTAGCTAGGGCATGTGTAGAATGAGGAGCAGTGTTTACACCTTTCTTTTTGAAACCGTTGCTCAGTCCATTGCTGTGCTTGAAAGCTTTAATACATAAGTAAATAAATTCTGAAATATGAAGAACTGAACTTGCTCACCTAAATCATTTGTGAACCTTCCCTCTACTCTCCATATGTTATCTCCTACACGGGTGATGTGAAGACTGTAAATTCTTTAGGGCTGTATAAATAACACTCATAATCTGGTCAGGGAGGGCTCTGCATTTCCTGGATATTTTTTTTTCATGCTAAATCGGCAGTTCCAAAAGAAGCAAACCATCTATAACATGCAAAGACGGCAGTCCAATGCATATTTACTTGTGGGTCACTTTTGATCTGCCAGCCCTAGGAATATATCCCCGCAATAGCTAGCATCATAGCAGAAATTGTTTTATATAATTTTTACAACAAGGATTTATTACAGTAAAGTTCTCTATTACTTCTTGTTACACTATTTCAGTTGTGTTTGTTTTTAGGTTTCTGAGTTTATCCTGTTTTATAGTTTGTGTTCCAACTCAAGGATGAGATGAAGTGGCATATAAATACACAGATGGGCAGTATGAATACAGGTCATGGAATAAACTATGGGGTGGATAAACTGTTTGGAAATTTCCTTCAGTCATCCCAAGTCTCTCCTTGTAGAGGCATAAGCAGGCCAATGTCTATATCCTTGTTTTCCTTTTTCACTAAGCTTGCCTCAATGTCCTTTACTTCCTAGAAGGCAAAGATTGTGTTGTGTCATCAAGGCACTTTTTTCTTTTTTAAAGAAGCTAGAAACAAATATCTTTCTGCGTACCTGGGTAGCCTCCGAGTGGGCAGAAACCCCTGTCTTGTCTGGATTTGAATCCACTGGCACCTTAGAGATCAACAAGATTTTCAGAGTGTAAGCTTTTGAGAGTCAGAGCACCAGTCTCCTCCAGTTGTACCCCCACCCAAAATTCTGTTACCTTCAATGGGCAAGAGTCCTGATAGCATCCTGGACTGGGGTGGGGGGAACTTAGAGCTCAATGATATATGCCTCATGGACACACATGCCCTAACTCTGTTGTTTATTATATTGCAAAAGGTCCACTAGCACCTTTAAGACTAACCAATTTTATTGTAGCATAAGCTTTTGACAACCACAGTTCTCTTCGACAGATGGACTCTTTACTATTTTGCAACTATGGACTAACATGGCTAACTCCTCTGGATCTATTAGGGACTTGCGTAGTTTTCCCTTTCTTTTTGCCGTCAATATTCCAAACCAAGTCAAGGGAAATGTGAATACTGGGTGTGTGCTTTTTCCTTCTTTTGTAAAATTATAAACTAATATTTTTCTATGTACCTGGAAAGTCCTCCCTTGTTCATGGGTGTCCTCATTTAACTGCCCATAAAAGAGGCTCTCCATTTGCTGCTAGTGCGAGTGATGATTCAAAATTGGCCAAGGTCACATTAGGCATGCTTTAGTCTTGCTTCATGAGCTGTTGACTCCTCTCTGTTTGCTCTTCAGATTGTGTAACTCACCCCACATATCGCGTGCCAGAGCTTCTGCATTGAGGATACATTTACAAATAGGGACAAGCAATGTGATCCCAGGAGAACATTCGGAACATTTGTTTGAACGTAGTTGCATGAGTACTTAAAAGGTACTTTTAAAATCCCCCCCCCCCTCAGGAAAACAGTATCATTAAAAGTTTGATGTTCTTTGGAAATTACATTGATTCGTGGAAAAAGTAGTGTAGATATTGAAAACCTCTCCTGGGCCAGTTTAGCATCACCTTTTCCATTTGCGGTCATCATGACACTTTTTAAGGAAACAGATATGATGGAATATTTATATAGTCAGATTGCCTTTTAACTTGTATGAAGTGTCATTCACAAACAAGCAGCCATGGGGAAGCCAAAACACTGGTCTGTCTGTCTGTCTGTCTGTCTGTCACATTTATATCCTACCCTACCTCCTAGGATCTCAGGGCAGGATACATACTTTTCCCCACAACAGCCCTGTGACACAAATTAGTCTTGGAGTTAGGGCTATTAATGCTTTTTAGAGTTGTATCTAGGTTCCCTACAGCCACATGGGAGTTGCGGGGAATGGCTTATAATAACAACAACAACAACATTCAATTTATATACTGCCCACTCAGAGCAGTTTACAAAGTATGTCATTATTATCCCCACAACAAAACACTCTTTGAGGTGAGTGGAGCTGAGAGAGCTAGAAGCTATGACTGAACCAAGGTCACCCAGTTGGCTTCAAATGGAGGAGTGGGAAATCAAACCCGGTTCTCCAGATTAGAGTCCCACGCTCTTAACCACTACACCAAACTGGCTCTCTCACAAAATAAAAGTAGAGTCAAAATGGGCTCGAAATTCCACCATTGGGGAAGGAAGTCCTTATTTCCCTATTTTTGCTGGTCCACAGGCACAGAATACTCCACATGGTGCAACAAAAATGGAGAAATAACTCTGTCTCGGCACTGTTTCCATGAGGGGAAACGGCTTGGGAGAGAAGGCAAAAGCCTCTCCCTGCCATGGTATTCTGAGTCCATTTAGGCTCTCGTTCATTTTTAAAAGCCATTCCCCACAGCTGCTATTTGGCTGTGGGGAACCTGGACCCAACTCTTTTAAAAACACAAATGTGTCGTTTGGCCATTAGAGTCTTTTCACACAAAAAAGATCTCTCGTGTTTTGGGCACCAACCTCCAGTGGTCTTTTCTCTAAGCTTCCTCAGGCCCTTGTTTTCCATTTGTTGCCTTTCTGTGTTTTCCTCATTGTTTCTCTGTGGTTTTTCCAGACCACCTTTCATTTGATTTCAAAAGGCATGGAGAAAAGACGAAGGAAGGATGGAAGGACAGCAAATGAAAAATGAGGACATAAGGAAGTTTTAAGAATAACCACAGCAAATTGGCACCTGTGTGGAAACACCCTGTATAGTGACTTGGCTTCCTTCCAGGGCAGATATTAAGGTTGAGCATTTGTATGCCTCAAGAAAAGAACTATTGTTTTTACCTGTATGTGGATTTAACCAATTAATCACTTAAAGCTTAAGATTTTTTAAAATTGAGTATCGACCCTAACTGTTTATATCATTGGCATGTCTCACTGGAGCTAAAGATCATGTTTTTCATGCTCTGTGCTACATGAAATTAGTACACCACAGCATTGCTCAATGATTCTAAAAAGCAACCTCTTCTGCATAGACACTTCATAAATGTATGTGCTGGCATAAAACCATCCTAATGACATGTCTGTAGAACAGAGGCACTGTTGAGTTTGCCAGGAAAAGATTTGGGACCAGAGACTAATTCTATGCAATATTTGAAGTTAAAAAGTAAGTTCTGTTGAATCAAGTAGGAGTCATTTACTCCAAGTAAACGTTCATTGGATCAGACTGCATGCCACATTTCTAGGGCTACAGAAAAGAGGCTGAAGTCATGGAAAAGATGCTTCTTCAAGCATAAAAGTACAGCAACACAAAAATACAGTTCATATATCAATGCGCTTATTTTTTCTTCTGCACCATATGCTTGGATATAGGAAAGCAGTGAGGACTGATGTTCAGACTTGAGAACAGCTCAAATGTGATCATAAAGCTTAAAGAGGGGAGGAAGCCGTGGCAGCAGGATGCAGTGGTGGATATGGGCACGCGGCTGGGAAGCACACTACTTCCTTTGCACACCAATGCTTCATTGGTCCAGAATTTTACCACAAAGAATCCCCCCGTGAAGACTGGATGACACCTGTCAGCGGGCTGCCCTCCAGTTTCAATGAACATACCCTCGAAGCATCCCCTTGTCTCCTTTGTCCATCTTCTGATTTGCTAGGCAGTCTTGTGCCCCTCTTCTTCAGTGCTACTTGCAGGGGGTAATGTCAGTTGTCAGAGCAATGCTGCTGTGTTTAATGCAGGTCATCTTGATCTATTTACGAAGAACAATCACCGCCTGCATCATCTTCCAGAACAGGAGTTCTAAAAGACAGCAAGATGTTCTGTTTTCCCTTTCTCTGTGATATACCCATGCCGCTCCTCCATGAAGGAAGAGGAATCGCAGGGTGCGGTCGCGGTCGCTTGCTTGTGCTGGTGTCTCTGTCCCCTGTTGTTATTGGGTCTACCCTAAAAGCAGCGACTGGTGGGATAACTTCATGACAGCCATATGGGACGGCCAACAGTGGACTGAGAACTTTTGGAGGTCCAGGGAGACCTTCGTGGAGCTGGTGTCATCAATTGGACACCGTCTGTGCCAGCAGAGCACCAAACTTCATTGACCCATCACAGTGGAAAAGAGAGTGGCCATCGCATTTTGCTATCTTGCAAACTGCTACAGCTACAGAGGCTGCATGAACCAGTTTGGGGTTGGCGGGGATCATTCTGGAAGTGTGTTTTGCTGTAGAGATAGAAATCCTGCATAAAGTCATGAGCCTGGGGCCCGATGTTGCAAAGGTTAGTGATCATCATTGCTGCTGTGGCTAACAATTTAGTATCACAGCGCGTCAGCCCAATAAGAGTTGATTTCAGAACTGAGCAAACATTCCCCTCTCTGCAAGATAAAACAATCTTGAGCACTGAACATTTAATTTCTCTTTCCTTAAAAAGTGAAGTAATGTTGCAGCATTGCTTTTTGGTGACAAAGTAATTTTTGTGAATTGTTGAAGATGGGATCTAATGTATTAATGCTACACTCTATGTCTACTCTCTTCTCTTTACCCTAACACTGCAGATCATGGATGGATTACAGAAACTTGGTTTCCCCCACTGCCATCTGTCAGCACAAAGGCAGAGGGTGTGAATTTTGCAATTGAAGAAAGTATAACTCTATCTTTATTCAGGGAACAGTGGATCATACATTTCATCGACATGGAGTGGGCTGGACTGGTAGAAATCATGATGCATTTGTCTTAGAAAATTCTGCAATATTTATTTATTTATTTATTCAATTTTTAGCCCTCCCTCCCCACGAACAGGCTCAGGGCGGGGTACAATAAAATGCTCAATTAGCATTTAAAGTATAAACATATATAAATAAGACTTAAAATACTAAATACATAAATACCTAAAACAGTACATCAGATGGCGGCACAGCAATGGATGCGGGAGTGTTTGTGCCAGGTAATCCATGTTTGATGGTAGACGGGGTTTCCGTGCCACCCATAGTCATATCAGATGCCACCAACCCAATGCACAGGTGACTCAGGAAGCTGTATTATTGGCCATCAAACGTGGCAGAAAAATATTTTGACAAATGTCTCTCATGAACCCAGAACATGGCAGAGTGCTCTTTTGGGAGACTGAAAGCCCGTTGGGGATGATTAGGGTCATGCCTGAAGGTATCAGAGGAGAATGTCATCAGCATTGCCACTGCCTGCATGGTGCTCCATAACATCTGCGAGAAAAAGGGACATGGATTATCGGAGTACACCATTCTGTCTCTGCCAATTCAGGTGCCTGATGAGCCGGCCATCAGGGACAAGCGACACCTTGAGAAGGGAAAGTTGGTGCGCAACACTCTGGCTTATTATATGTATAAAAATACTTTTTTATTGTTAATAAAGGTTTTCTGGCTTGCATTATAAGTGGGTTGAACTTAATTTAGTGGCTGAGAGTGGGGCACCATTGTTATATACCTTTCTCCAAAAATTTCCAAATCAATAGAAAAACAATGTAGAAGCGCATTGAAATTTGGACAGCGCCTGCAAATACAATTGAAAAGGCTGTGCAAATGAACAGCAACACTTCAGCATTTGCTGGCAGGTCTGCAAAGCATCTCGTTGCAATTGCTGTCCAAATTGGTGGGTCTGGAGCTATCAATGAACACCTTGTTTGCTTGAAAGGGGGGGGGTTGCTGGAAAATGCATTGTGACAAACGCAGATTCAGTATTTTCACCAATTAGTAACTGGCATAGCCTGATCAATACTTTGTTTATGTTTACCCGTCAAGCCACCAATTGGAGACAGCTATAGGGGCAGATTGAATGTTTTCGGGCAAATAAGGGATTTAAAAAAAAAAGATTTATTTGAAATTGCCAATGGCATTCCTGCTAAAACTATTGATTGATGGTAGGTGGCCAGATATAAAAGCAACACTGAAGCATTGCTCTGACATTTGACCTCAGGAAAAATGCCACCCAGGAGAATGAGGGGCACCTTCTGGCAGTTTGAGGAGGTGTCCTTAATGCTGGGTATTGTCCTGAGGCTCAGTTTTGCTGCAGAGCTGATGACCAGCATGCATCAGTGAAACCGGGCAGTGTACCGAGCCATCTCCAGGGAACTTACAGAATCAGGCTTCACCCGCACGGCTGATCAATGCTGAACAAAATTTAAGGGGGTGAAGTCTGATTTTATGGCTTCCCTAAAAGCATCCCAAGGTGCAGCGGGAGAATTCCACACCACAGTTCCTTGATGCAGTTTTGGGAGGCAGCCGGAAGACCCAGGTGGGAGGATCGCTACTATGAAGGTATTTTTAGTTCTTGCCCTACACAGCAGCCACATATGGAGCTCACCTGTAGCAGTCTAGAGGAAAGACTAAGTATTCCGTGTGATTTGCCAAATATTGGTGTCTGCACTGTGTTCCAAAGAAGTCTGCCCATTCCCCACGTTTTCCAAATGTGGTAGGGCTCGACCTTAGGAAATTTTCTGAGTGGTGAGACTGGCACCGCTGCAGACTGCCCTCCAATCAAAACAAATAGCCAGTCTAAGATAGCAAATTTTCCAGTATCACCATCAAGACTCAACTTTCTTACTGTAGCCTAAGCTTTTGGGAACCACCAGTCTCTTCATCTGATGCATGCAGAGATCAATGTTACTCTTAAACTTATGCTACAGCACTGCTTGTTGTGCTTGAAGGTGATACTGGACTCCTTGCCATGTGGAAACTACAGACCAACACTGCTATACACTCTTGATCTGTGACCGCTGTATCACACATGCTCTGCAAGCCACGGCAACCACCTGTTCATCTCCAATCTGTTCAAAATTTGACTGAGCCTCTGATTTCAATGCTTGCTAGTTGCTATCCCTCTCCATAACAACACATTGCTGGAATCCTTGATCTTCCTTGATATCCTGTTTGTTTTCTTTAACCATTCCCAGACCGTTATCCAGACTAAAGCAAGGTTCTGTTGTGTGTAGAAAATGGTGGAGAGAAGGCTGTCAAGGGGGTCTCAATGGGAGAATTTGCAGGACATTCCATAAATATGTAGACAGCTCTCAGAGTTTGATCTCTATGTGGCAGAGGTTTTTAGATTGCAAGCCTTTGTTTTGAGCCATTGATGTCTTAAAAACCTAGGTATGGGGACACCAGCTGAGAAACACCTACCTCACCTGGGGATAAAAGCATGCTCCGTAAAGCATTGAATAAATTACGTTTCTCACTCACCCACTGTGTGTAATCAATTGTGTGGTTATATGGTGCAATCTCCACCCGCTCTCCTTTTTACTGACCCTCTTTTTGTTGTTGTTCAGTACCAACCCTAAATACATAGGAAAATGCCCTAGGTCCCCATATAAACTTCCAATCTAGACCAAAAAAAAAAGGAGGGGGTGGGGCACACGAGAAGTATAGAAGCTGCATCAGCAGTTTTAAGTAAAGAATCCCCTTTGTGGCCCATAACAAGCATACACAATGCTATTCAAACTATTTTCTGACAACAAGAGGAGGGGGCCATGACATGGCCTTTAAAGATGGACAGACTCATCAGGGCCAGGCCTGACAGCAACCACCAGGTGATTGCTATAAGTTGGCCAAGTCTCTCATGGTCCAAAACGGGATGGATAAGGAGGGGGGGGGAATTCCTAGGTGTGGAAGGCAATGTCCAGGTGCACTTGGAAAAAACTCTTCCGCAGTTGCCCCTTCTTCCATCAAGCACCATAAAGCAGCCTGGAGAAACAGAATGCAGTTTCCTATAACTACAGGCCTGTTGAAAAATAGTCTGCTGCTGAGAAAGTCCAAAGTAGTTTCTGGATCCTTAATGGTTTTTCCGGCTAACCAAATTAATCATACAATTGGTGGTCTGGAAGGGACCTCCTGGGTAATGTATTCCAGCCCCCAGCACAATGCAGGAGATTCGCCTCAATTTCCCCTCCCCCCACCATTTGACCCCTGCTCCATACAAGAAAGATGGCAAAAAAAGGTCAGGATTTCTTGCCATATTGGCCCGGGGAAAATTACTACCTGCCCCCAAGGTGGTGATCGGCATTAACCAGGGTGTGAAACTTTGGGACCACAAGAACTAAGCACTGATGTAACCCTTTCTGCCCTCCCTCCATTACAAGATTTTTATTTCATTTTCAAATATGCAGCAACATTATATAGGAGTGTGCCAAGAGATCCCCTGTGCTGCCAGCAGAAGATGAGCAATATGTCGAAGTGCCATCCGAAGAGCAGGAAAGCAACCCAAGCACGGAACAGGTGCCCGAACAGGAGGTGGTGCTACTGTCTTCGGAAGAGTCCTCCCAAAGTCCACCGATGGAGACTCCTGTGCTAGAAGGGGATCCTGCAGGTGGGCCAGAGGTGCATTAACAATAAAAGCAAGCAGGTGTTGCTTCTATAGGCTCCAATTGATCATATGTTCTTTGACTAAAATGCTGCGGTCTGCATTTGGCCACAGAGTACCCCAAATAGGTGTGCTAATGCCATGCAATGGAAAAGGCACTGGCATAATATATTTGCCGTTTTTCATTGGGGAACCTCAGGCCATAGAACTTATCAAATGGAAAAAGCAGTCCAACATTGAAGAAATACTACCAGGTTAAGTGTGCACATTTTGTTCCAAACAGAAATCTACCCATCAAATCCATCTTTGATCCTATGCCCACAAAACTGCTCCATCTTGATGAATGTGGCCTGACTTAACCATTTTTAAACCAGAAATGTGTTCGATAGGCAGTATTGTCCACATCAAAATTAACAATTAGGGGAGGAGAGGAAGACCCAGGGCAGTCCAGCGTCACCCCATCTCTGTGTGCCAGGAGAGTACAGTGTCTTCATGGCTTTCTCAGATGAAAAGTCATGCTCCTCGCACGCTCATCCTCCACAGAACCTTTTCTAACCTCCCCTTTTTACCCCTTTGAACAGAACATACAGAAGGCGCTCCAGATGTGTCTGGTCAACATGTCACCCCTCCGCATCCATCCACATCAACCAGCAAGGAAGAGTCACTGGTGCTTGCAGAAACCCTGCAGCGGGTGGTTGGGAGTTGCCTCAGTTGTCGTGAGTATACAGTTTGAAAATTCTACCTGATAGGGTTGTTGTGAGGAGAATGAGTGACCGCAGCACAGCACATGCTCTGCAGTGTACTAACTGACAAATAAATCGTTATGTAGGCCCCAGAAACCTAATTCAAGGATTCCATGCTTGGGCCGTTAGCAGAGTCTATTGTTAGGCATAGGAAGTGTGATTATAGGTGGTTGTGAGCTTGTTCTGCTGGCTGGTGTGTGTGCAGGAATGAAAATAATAAAAGCATACACTTGGTTTATATGTAGAAAAGAAATAAGAGTTCTTTATTGCAGGAACTCCATACTCTGATAGGAAAGGAAGAGGGACAGATCCTAACTACCTACCTAGTCTAAGGATGGACAGGGATGGCAGGGCAAAGCCATCCATGCTGCCAAGATGGAGGGAGGAGAAGGAAAGAGATGTTGCCTGGAACAAAGCCAGGAAGAGAAGGAGTGAGAGGGAGGAAGTCAGGACTCAGGAGGAGGAAATCCTGAGAATAGCAATCTGCATATTAAAGGACAGTCAGAGCAGAAAACAATAGTAAACAGTAAACAGAGTGTCCTGACCTCTCTATCTTTCTAACTCTTTGGTTTGCCCCCTTCTGAAACCTGAGGAGAGAGACAGCGCTGGATCCTCCTCTTCCAACACTAACTAACCTTCTGTATTTTCTACAGTGAGGAAGACAAATGCCAGGATGGACAGTCTTCATTCTCTTCTGAAAAAGCTCACAAGAACTATCCAGAAGCAGGAAACTGAAATTAGGGATCTGAGGAGGGACTTGGATGCTTTGTTACATGTTCAAGAAGAACAGCTGTGAAAGGACAAAAAAAAATCATTATACTGAACATAGTTAATTTACTTGTTGATAGTGTTGTTAGTTTTAGAGTTACATTTAGTGAACGTTCATATATATTTTCTACCACTGCACTCCTTTGTACATTTCTTGGAAAAATAATGGAAAACATGCTTGGGAAAACTTGGGTGGCCTACATCTTGGAAACCTAATTTTTGGTGGGTTTTTTTTAGTGCAACAAAATGTCGCCAATGCACGTCTCAATAGCCAATATCATATTCATACTCTGTGAGTTTTGAGAACAGTACTATGTGTAGACTGTACTGCTCTCCTATACCCGTAAGGTCCAATGCCAAAGGCACTTTTCAGCAAAGGTTGTTACATGGATGAATCATAGCGCACTCTACGTTTTTTGGTGCGTGCCCTTTTCCTTGGCAAATCTCTTGTTGGGTTTTTTTCACTATTGAAGGCAGGAGTGGGTTGAGATATAGATGGAGCTGCAACTGTACTCGGCTCCTTCACAAGCAGTTCTGTCAGAGAGTTAAATGCACTGACAGCCTTGTTTAGACCATCCATGTTTTTCAGTAGCGCCTCCTCAAATACCCTTCAATCCTCCCATGCCTCTCAAATCATGTCCTCGTGTCTCCTCATTTCTACCCGCAGGAGAGCCTCTTGCCATCTTTTTTCATTGGCAGCAGACTCCTTAGTCTCCTGCTCCTCCTTCTCTGCCTGTGCCAACATTTTTTCTGCCACATTGGTTAGCATCACAACGCGACGAGTTCTTGTACGGGCATTTTCCAGGTGTGTTGCTAGAGGCAGCTGAGCCATGCTCGGGGTACAGTCATTCTCAAACGGACAATCCTGATTTTCTACAGATGAAGACAGTGTTTAGTGAAGTAGAATTAGGGCAATCAAGTAGGGTGCCATTGAACTATCATTCCCTACCTTCAGAGGTAGATGAGCCACTCTATGCTGATCTGTTCCTTCAGTGATTTGAGTTAAGTCTTGTTCTGAAAGAGGGAGGTATAGTGTGGTGCAAGTCTAAGACAATGCTTTCAGTCTGACTGTTAAGTTAAGCAGCTCAAAGGTACAGTTCTGTTCCCCAACTGTTTCTGCACATACACTATAGCCATTCCATGTTCCTCCCCTTTTTGTACTCTGTAAGTGTTCCCCATATTTGGTGCAGCCACAAAGCACACACTGTTTCCACTGAGTGAATTTATCCTTTCCATCCTATGCTGCCTCACAGTTGCACAGCATGGTCAGTTACCTTCAACTATAGCCTTTTCTTCTTCCTTCTGGGTAGTCATGGGGTGGACATCAGAAGTGGTTTGTTCCTTATTGGTGGATGAGCCTGTTGGTGAATGAGAAAATCTGTTTTTTTCTCCGCTGTGAGCAGCATTTGCTCTCCAGAAGAACACATATATTCCTGAGACAAAGAAAGGCACATTTCAAATATCACCCATCCCAAAATCTGCTTTCACAGGGGAAGCAATTCTTGTGTTTTCTCTGTTGTTGTGTCCCCCCATTCCACATTCCAACCCCCACTACTTAGGCTGGCCATTCATTTTTAATTGATCAAGAATAGGTAATGTTCTGGGAGTTGGCAACACATTTCAAGCCTGATTAGTTTGCTCCCTTTAAATGCGGTGGTCTCAGGCATAAGAAGAAATAGCACCCCTGCATCAATAATCTCCTTCAGCACAGTACCTGGAAACATTTCTCATTCCCCCTCCCCACCAGTTAATTAACCTTCCCCTTAACCCACCTACCCAATATGTCTCAAATGTAATTTGAAGCCCAATGCTTTCCAGAATTATTTGAAACTGCTATGGGAAAACAACGTTAAAACATTACTGTCCATTCCCAAAGTTAAAAAAAAAGGATGCTTACTGGAATTATTTGATGTTGAAGTGGTTATCTCCTTGAGGTGTAGAGTAACCATTGGGTGCGAAAAGAGCTCCTCAGATCCCTCAAACGCTTCTTGAAGTCCAGAGCTGGCAGCTCTCATGTTCTGCAGGGAAAGGCTTCATGCCACGTGTTGCGACTTCATGCTAGCACCCCCCGTGAAAATCCTATGCAACTGTGAGTAGAAGGGGCAGGTAGCTGGGGAGCTTCCTGATCGCCCATTGTGTGCAATCACCCTCTTGTATTCTTGCCTCAAAGCTTTTGTCTTTGTTCAGCATTCCAGTGCTGTCCGGACGTGGCCTCTCGTAGCCATCAGATCAGCAATCCACTCAAAAACATCGATATTGCGGTGGCATACAGAGAGTGCCTCCTGCACCATCTCCTCTCCCCACAGATCGATGAGATCCAGTGTTTCCTTTTCTCTCCAAGAGACCCCTCTACCACCTGGCATTTTCTGTTCTGCCATTTTCCCTTCACTCCATAGCATGTTTGAAAGTGGCGCCGTGTGTAGTTAGGAGGCAGGACTCTCTGCCCATCAGGTTTTCAGTGTGGCATTGGTGTCAAGCAGTCACATGAACTCTGAATAGGCAGGCTATGGTGATGCAAGCTCTCCATGTCAAACTGCCATTTTTAAAAGCCATTATGCAAGCCATTTAAAGGCCCCTGTTAATTTCCGCTTCCTCATTGCGGCATTGCTCCATCCGAGCAGATCTGGTGTGGACTGATTATACTTTGTGTATTCCGTTGTGACCTCCTTTATTTAAATATAGCCGGTGAACAAGTGATAATACGAAATGGGAATTGGTAATCATGCTGGCAATATACCCGTCCGGCTGTACACTGGAAATTACCATCAGCATTTGTGCTCCTCAGCCCTTGTGCTTTTCTGCTTTCCTAGTGAAGCATGGAGGGTCACCTTCGTCAATGACTAATTAATTTGAAGCATGAACATTTGCACACACCTTTGTTGAAGAAGAAACCAACAAAATTCAGTTCCTTTCACCAGAGAGATCAGAGTTTGTGTGAACAAACTTACTTATACCAAGATTTTTCATATGTACTGACTGTATTTTTGTACTTGACAATTTGGTAGCTTATGTATGACTTTTTTGTAAATTAATTTGTAAACTGATTTTCTTATGACTAACTTTGCATGTATCTAGCACTTAGCACTTTGCTTTTTGATAAGTATTAAATTTTTGATATCAATTTAGTCCTATCCCCAGAGACCTTTGTGGTCCTATTGATGTGTGTTACTTTTCCAGGGGAGCTCTCTTGTTTAGCTAGCTTTACATTAGGGTAAAAAAAAATGAAGCAGTAAAGCAAAGGGGATGATAAGGATAGCGGTTGTTGTTAAATCAGCATCGCAACCTGGCAATTCTGGGAAAACCAGGGGACGGATTTTAACATCAATATTTACAATTCTTGATGTGCATGCTGTCACACAATGCTGAAACGTTACTGTCCATTAAAAAGAAAAAAAATTAAAAGTTGAGATGTGCGGTGGTGGGGTGGTGGTTAAATATGATGGACCAATCAACCATCAATAGGAAAGGGGGGGCGGGAACCATTCACGCAGACAGAACCCAGGACAAGCTCGAGTCAGCAGCTGATTCCAAAAAAAGTCGCTGTTTGTCTGCAGCGAGATACTGAGGAGAAAACCAGACAAAGGCTGCTTCCACACACGTTGGATAATCCACTTTCAATACTCTTTAGTGAAGATTTGAAACTGATTTTCCATGTGTGGAACAAAAAATCCACTTCTAAAGGATTACGAAAGTGCATTGAAAGTGCATTATTCAACGTGTGTGGAAATGGCCAAAGTCTGGCACTGCATCACATGACATTAGGAAACAATGGCCCCTTAAAAACTAAAGAGTCGAGGTGCCACTGACTAACTGTACAGTGCACCCTTCTCTCTTGCTACTCTTACCTTCCTGATAGGATTCCTCATTCTGATATTATCAAGATTGATAATATTAGACATGGGAATTGTGTCAAGGAGACAACCGTAGTATCAGATATTGCTTGCCAGATCTGATACCCCCAAATTTGAGCATTTTATAAGGTTTGCAAAATGTGACTGTGCACCCCTCCCTAACTGTAACTTTTGAGTCTTCAAGCAATTTTTAAAAAATCATCTAATGCCTTGATCCACACTATCATTCCCGTGGGTACAAATCCTTGTGCCCATGCAGCAGGATTCCCCCTCTTCCCCATCTCATGGCAGCCTAGTGTGAGCTCAAAAATCTTTCCTGGAGGAACAGGGTTGGGGGTGGGAGGCACCTCAGGCTGCTGCAAGAGAAAAGAGGCAGGAAAGTCATACTGTTCCAGCTCAAGGACTTACACACATTGAAATGCTAGTGTGGATCTGAGCCTAAATAAATAAAGGTCCCTCCTGGTGCAGATAATCTTGGAATGGAACCATTTGGTATTATATTGCTGCTCTCCAGCATTAATCTTCCAGACTGCATGGTAGGTTTTATGAACCTAGTCAGGCTATCCCCTCCATCGCTGCAATTTTAAATTTAATTTTAATGTTAAAGGTTTTAAAAGGTCAATTTATATCTCTATGGCAATAAGTCTTCACAGAAGGTTGAATCCAAGCCATTGGGAGGGACTATGGCTCAGTGGTAGCACATCTCTTTTGTACACCAATCCCCATCATCTCCAGTTAAAGGGATCAGGTGGCTGGTGATGGTGAAAGACATTTGCCGGAGATCCCAAAGAGCAGCTGCCAGAATAGACACAACTGACCTTGATAGACCACTGTCCTGGTTCAGTATAAGGCAGCTTCGTGCATTCAGGTTGGATCCAAAGAGGCACTTCTGTTCATGGGAGGAGTTCTTCCATGAGCAGAAGGGAATTTTTAGTTGCAACCCAGTATATGGAAGGATAAAGAATGACAGGACATAGTAGGTAGGGGGAAAATAAATGCATATCCTGTTGCAAAGGTTTACAGTGCAATCCTATACACAGTTGCTCAAGCCTAAATCCCTTGAATTCAATAGGATTAGACTGGAGTAATTCTGCATAGGATAACACTGCAGACAACAGGAGGGTTTACGTGGGAGTTGAGGGAAACCACAAGAGAAAAGATAACAAGAGAGAGAGTGCTACGAAGCAGCAAAAATTTGCTTACTACCCGTGCCAGCTGCTTATTTCCCATCTTAACTTGGAAAGAAAGTGAGCAAATGAAACAGACAGGAGTTCCAGTGCAGCTGAGGCATGCTTCCTTCCAGGCAAGAAAATTGCATGTTAAAGGTTGCCAGGGTGTCCTGATTTCACTTCATAGGGACTATGCTGGGACACCTGATCAGTGAACAGTAACTGAAGCCACGCAGCATTCAAGGCATGACTTTCCAAACTCATAAAAATCACAATCGGTTTGGATGAAGTTGGAGGGGAAAAAACCTGGGTTTGTTTCCACTTTGGAAAAGCTTGAGTTGAACTGACAGCCCTCTGTCCCTCTGCCCCCTAACTCACACTTTGGAAAAGCTTAAGGTCAACTGACAGCCTCTGTTAATTTCTTCACTCCTGTTTCCTCTTGTCCAGTTTCCTCTCTTGTGATTCTCACCCCTTCTTTGTGTCTCTCATACTGTGTGTGTGTTCAATAATCAGTAGCACTACTACAGGCAGAGAAACTCTATTTATTAAAATATCTATATCCTACCCTTTCTCATAGCTAAAGGTGGCTTAAAATCACAATTTTTAAAAAATCACAATTTAAACATAGAAAACGAATACTCCAAATAACCTCCCCTCCTCCCTAAAAAATGTCTGCCTTGTTAAAACCCCTCCTGAAAATTTCTAAAGAGAGAAGCTGCCTCACCTCTTCAGGGAGATCATGCCACAAAGAGGAAGCTACAATGGGGAACGCATGGGCTCTTGTTAATGCCATGTGGGCTACCACAACTGAGGGAGTAGCCAGGAGGTGGACTGCAGTTGGCACATAAGAACATATGGGAGGAGTTGATCCTTTAGAATGATATGTAGGTCCTAGGCCATGGAAGTACTGGAATGGATGGAACTGGTTCTGTTTTTGAGGTACTGAAGCTATTTGACAAACAACAGCAGCGGTATGTGTGATTTTTATTTGAAAAAAAAATGTTACAAGGGAAAACCCTAATCCTTTCAGTAAAACTCTGTGAATTGATGTCTCATTTTTCTCTACAGAAGTGTTGTTGGATGTTGATGTCAAGTGTGCTGTATGTGATGGTTAGAAGTGGGGAAGGCAGGGCTTTTTTTCAGCAGGAACGTGGTGGAACGGAGTTCCGGAACCTCTTGAAAATGGTCACATGGCTGGTGGCCCCGCCCCCTGATCTCCAGACAGAGGGGAGTTTAGATTGCCCTCTGTGCCGCTCCAGAGGCGCGGAGGGCAATCTAAACTCCCCTCTGTCTGGAGATCAGGGGGCGGGGCCACCAGCCATGTGACCATTTTCGCCGAGGGCAACCCGCTGAGTTCCACCACCTCTTTTCCCAGAAAAAAAGCCCTGGGGGAAGGTATATGAAATGTTTGATGGACCTTTAAGTAATGTACATATATTTTGGATGAATAACATCCAGGCTATAGCTGGCCTACTATCTCCCTTCCTCCTCCCAAGCACATGCATGCATAATTTAACCAAATAGTTCTAGAGTGATGCATGTGTATGACTTGTTTTTTAAAAAAATTATTTAATGTACCTGTTAAATTCTTTTCTTGACAGAATGCACCATCATCCTAAAACTGGCAGATGCAAAACATAAATTAAGCAGCAAACAGTAAAATAGCAGCTGACTCTTAGGACATCTGGTAACTGGCTGCCTTTCAGAGGTATACAATTAATATCTGGTTGCTATAAAAATAGCTCTGAAAAGAAATCTCTAAAAGGGTCTCTGGCTGCCTTCAAGTGTTTGCTTCTTCAGACTGCAGAAAAAAATCTCATCTTTCAAAGTATATTTTGGTATCTTGGCTTCTATGAAGTTTCACAGGTTCCTTCATATGTTTTGTCAGTCAGTTATCAAACTTCCTGGCACCATCAATGCATGTGTATCTATGATGCCACAAAACTTTTGTTTTCCTCTCTCAAAGAAAGGGGGGTGGGACTTTTCATTTTTCCTCCCCTGACACAACCACTCCTCCTAAACAAAAATTTGTGGTCATATTCCAATAGTATCATTCCCCCTTACTTGATCTAACTCAAAGGCCTGTAAAAAGCAGGTCTTCAAACCCATCCAAAAGGCCCTTTAAAGAACTTGCTGTTACCAACTCCTGAGGGAGCTCCAGAGATGTACCTGCTATGGTGGGCAACCTTCTACCCTTAGGGGTCTATGCGCCTGATGTCATTTGATGGAGCAGTGGGAGGAAAATGAGAGGGGAAACAGTGGCATGTGACACTGTGATGTCACTTCCAGTTTTGAACCCAGATATCACAGTATTTCAAAACCGTCTAGGAATTTCCCATAGTGTCACATGACTCCAGTTACAGAAGTCTCCACCCCCCAATTGCTCCCAGGGGTTGCGAACCCCTGGCAACCTGGGTGAAGGTGGTCCTCTAAGTACGCTAATCCTAAACCATTTAAAGTCCTAAATGTGACTTTTGTATTGAGCCCAGAAACAACATGGAAGCCAGTGTAGATTATTAAATATTGCCTTAATATGGTCATTCTAGTAGCAAGTACCTGTAAGAAATCTAGCAGCTATATTTTGGACAAACTGAATTTTCCAAACGGTCTCCAATCAGGGCAGCCTCATGTAGAGCACATACAGTAGTCAAGCCTGGATGTTACCAAGGCCTTGTATTTGACCAGTTCAGCTTTCTCCAGCTGGCAAACCAGCCTCAGTTGGTAAAAGGCATTCCGGGCAACTTCTGACTGTTTAAAAAAAGTTGAGGCTATTTATTTATTTTAAATGTTTATATTAGATTCAGGTCAGCTAGCAAAGCAAACAATGAGAGGCTGCAGACATAAAAATACAATATAACAATCAGTCAATAAGATAAAAACAGCACACCCATATATCTCCCAAACAATCTTACCTGCTGCAAATGCCCTTTGAAATAAAAAAAGTTTTATATGTCATCATGAATGCAGGAAGTTATGGTGTCCTGTGAACCCACACAGTACACCATTCCCAAGAACTAGTCCTACTACAGGGGGAAAAAATGACCTGACTGTTCATAAATTAAGAGCCCTGAGAAAGGGCACTATAAGGAGAAGCACCGACTGCCTTCTTCAAGATGGTGCTTGGGAGTATACTGGGATACTGTTCGGTTCAATAATTATGAGTCCATAATGCAATAACCACCAACTCTGAACCAGAACCAGAAGTAAATGGGTAACCAATGCAGCCGATGAAGCACTGGGAATATATGTTCTAAATGGCTGACCTCAGACAGGAGTCCATCAACAATTTATTCTATAAAATGGCAAGATTCCAGTCTAGTAGTATCTTAAAAACCAACTAGATTTTCAGGGTATGAGCTTTCAAGAGGGAGCACTGACTTTCAAAAGCTCAGACTCTGGAAATCGAGTTGGTCTTTAAGGTGCTACTGGACCTGAATCTTGCTCTTCTATGACAGACCAACATAGTTAGCCACCTGAAACTATCTCAAAACGGTTGTCTCTATCAGGCCACAGAGAAAGTTTGAAAGGACCTTTTGGAGGGAAAGACCTGTTATGCTTAAATATTATCTTAAACACAATGGATAGACAATAGAATAGACTCTTGAGATTGTGTTCCACTAATGACAGAGTTCTCTGCCAATTCAAGTAGCCTTCTGTCAACAAAAGGCCTCTGCCATCATCAGAATGGTATCACTGGATCCAACCCAATGGAAATGAATTTTTAGAAGGAGAAATTGTCTCAATAGAGAAGGGAATGTAGGTATAAACTTTCACAGAAGAATGTGAAAAGTAATAGTAGAAATTAGGTGGACGAAGGGGAGAGGTAGATGAAGTATGTCCACATAGACTGAGTTCTCAGACATCTAATACTGGCCAGGAGCATAACTGTCTTGTCCAGTGTCTACAACATTATACAATTTCCCAGTCCTGCCTCTCTTTTTCAGGAAAAGTCAAGTTGCCAGCAAAGTATTTAGATTGGCTACAAGGATGAATAATAAGAGTTTGTCAACAGAACAAATGGTCAGCTTTCCTTCCCTACAGGTTTCCAAGAGCAGACTTGAGGAGAATCTCCTCATCGGGATTTGGGTCTAGGACAATGGTTCTCAAACTGAGAGATGAGGCCATATTAGAGGGCACAGAACACCTGAAGGGAACACAGTCTTTGTCATGTTCCCAATAACATCATCAGGCATACAATAGAGCCCAAATTCCAGAACAGGCTCAGTTTAAAAATAACTATTTTCCATTTTTTAAAATCACATATGCCTCTCATACCAGCAGAAGGTCCTCTATGATCCACATTGATTTGTGGAGGTGGCTGCATCTAAAGGATTTCTATCATTCCAAGCAGGGAAGAAGGATGCTTGTGGAGAGCTACTGCTTTATTCCTGTCCTGCTTCTTGGGTTAATCCACCCTCCACAGATCCTTGCATGTAGCAGCAGGTAGTATGCAAGCACACTGGTTTTAGATTATGGGGATCAAAAAGTAAACATAATTCACAAGGTGGGCCAAGAAGTTTAGAAATGTTGAGAAGCCCCCATCCAAAGAAATCATGGACAGCCAAGTGGCCAAATGCTGCCTTCAAAATGACTCTATTTTCATATCATCTTTCTTTCAAGGAGCTTGGGGAACTGAGCTCCCTGTTTCTCCACTTTAGTCTCACAGCAACTGTATAAGGTGTGTTAGGAGGAGAGAACGTCTGGTCCAAGGCTTCATAGCTGAGTAGGGCTTTGAATCCTAGTCTCCCATGGCCTTAGTCGGGTGCTCTAACTACTGTGTCACACTGGCTCTCTGCCCCCACTACGTAATTTATCTTTTCCCTAGTAATTTAACCAAAATACTGGGGGATTCCGCATGATCAATTTTGATCGGACTTTCTGAGCAGTCATGCCGCGGTGGAGTCCTACGAATCCACTTCTCCCCGATTCCACATTAGGCTTTTGTTTCGCACATTTCATCGGCTCAAAGTCCATCATGCGGAATTTTTGACAGGATAAAAATCGATTCCTCATCGCTTTTTCCGGGGGAAGTGTCGAATGATGCACATCTTCATTTTTTTTAATCCCCCCCCCAAAAACGTTGCTAGAAATAAACGTTGCATCAAGCCAACACATTAGAAAAAAATTTCTCACAAAAAAACGTTGCTACACATAAATGTTGCATCAAACCAACACATTAGAAAAAAATTTCTCACAAAAAAACGTTGCTACACATAAACGTTGCATCAAATAAACATATTGGATAGGCCAGAGCACTTCCCGCCGATATTGTGGAAGAGTATTGGCTATTGACATTTGGAGGGAAAATTGTTACCAATGACCCCGTGTCTATCTTTCCAGCTTTCTTCGTGAACAGTGTGGTTTAGTGATAGGTGTTGTGTTGAGGACGGTCTCTTTCTCCCTCCATGAAATGCCTAGGCCACTAGTTGAACGCTGAAGTCCCTCCATCACACTTTCACTCTACCTCAGAAGCTGTCAGCTGTCAGCGAGCAACAAGTAACAAATTTGGCCTGTTGTAAAATGGACCCGTTATTGGTCAGCTGTTGTCATGTGACACAGGATATGTTTCTGCATAGATTTGTAGAAACGTTGCAACTTTTTTTACATTTTTTTTTAAAAAAAGAGGGGAAGGGAAAGGGTAGTGGGTGTAGCTTAGAAAACATGATTGGTCAATCAAATTAAGTTGATTTGAAGGGCGAGAGAAAAGGGCAAGGGTGGGGAGAACATCGGATAAAGAATTCCGCATGATTAAAATCCCTAATCTGCTGCGCATGGACAAATAAGTCGGGGGAAAGCAGGATGGAAAAAAAACGGACAAAACGTGCAGTGACTTCGAATCTGCTACTAGGATTGCCTTCCCACGTGTGGAAACACAAGAAAAAATCGAGGTCATTTAGAAGCTGAAGCAGGGAAAACCATTCGTGCGGAATCACCCGTAATCAGGCTGTTAAATCATCTTTAAACTTTTTGAGTGACCACTGTGAAACAAAACACTTTGCCCACAAGTACATTGAAGTATGGAAAATAAGTGCCTCTCAGGGTCATAAAAGTTGGCTGTCTATGGATGACGTGACCATTCACTCACACATTTTCCAGCACTATACTTCCATGACTTTCTTGCAAACAGATTGTCAGTACCGGGGCTGGGATAGACTATAGCTTACCATTAGGTGGAGAGATATGGCCACTGTCTAGAACATTGTGGCCCATATTTGAACTTCATTTACTGCTTCTCTGGGTTTCATTTACCTTCATCTTTGCATGGCCCAGTTTTTTGCACCCTTCTTTCTTTATTATAGCTGCAGATGAAATGTGCATGCAAAGGCACTCTGCTTGCATACAAACTCTACCACATCACAGGATACCAGATGGCTCCAAGTATCAGAAACATTGGCTAGAAGGGATCATTTTCCTGTCTTGATGGTTTAGGAGACACAAACCATTAAGAAGATTTAAGATTCAAAATGGAGGGAGGGTCAGGAGGGGGATAACATGATTTCAATAAATGAATGTTTCCTAAATAATCCAGCAAGATTCAACAAATAAAGCTTTGGATGTCTTGGCTCTCTTTCACTGCAAATGTCCTTGTAAAAAACGAACTGTCGCAATTTTCGGCACAGTCCCTGATTCTTATGGGAAGCAATAACTTTCATTCTGTGAGTGTTTCATTTTTAGTGTAACAGTTTGGCTACAGTGCTGCCTTCATTCCAACAACCTCTGCTCTTCAGACACATTTGTTTATATGTGCAAACACTGAAAAGTTTCAAGTTTACTCAAAGTGAATCCATAAAAAATAATATAGGGTAATATGTTTAAATTAAAATCCACAGAATAGGAAGAACACTCAGGCTGCCAAATGCTAAGAAATAATGCCCAAGGAAAGGCTTTCAGGGTAAAAAATTGGGCATATCAACTTTGCTTGCTCATCAGAATACACGAGCTTGTTCTTATACTAGATTATATTCTACAGATCCTTTCCACCAAAGACAATACATTCCTCTGGCCCACAAAGCCTTCCACTGACCCAAGCAGCTTGTGTCGATGGATGGCTCTTTGGTTTGAAGGAAACCACTACTGTAAGCAGAACAGATCTGCAGAATCCAGCTCATAGTTCCTTTATTCTTCATAACAAAAATTATTCATTTTGCATGACACATATTCTTCCATCCATGGAGCTCTAAACCTGAAAGAGTTGTGACATCATCACTATTGGTATCTTGTCCAGTGTTCCCTCTAAGCTGTGCAGTGCTGTGAACCAAAAATCTACTTCATGAGCTGAAACAATAATTTGCATTGAAGTTGTGAGCGCGCCTCCTTTTTAAAAAAAATTGTATTTCAGTCCACAAACAAACAAACAAACTAACTAACTAACTAACTAACTAACTAACTAACTAATTTGTATTGTCTCTCGATTAAAAACAACAGTCATTCATACATGGTTGTATATTGTGTTCTCTCCCCCTTGCACCCAGTAATAGGGTGGGTGACTAAGTTCAGTGGTATAAATGCTGCAGAGGTTCAGGCCACTGTCCTGTAGTTAGAATGCACAGACCTTTGCCCACCCAAACAATTATTTTCACAAACACCCGTTTCACCTGTGGTTCCAATTCCAAATCACAACTTTGTAAGGTTGACTTTCAAAGATACCATAGTTGATATATTCAAATATGTGAGAGAGTGAGAGAGAGATTCAATGCACCTGAACAAAACAGCTGAAGCCTATTCATATACTGCCACAATTTTGCTAAAGAGAAGCACTGCATGACATACGGACATGGCTGAAGATGATGGAACAATAATGAAAGGACTGAAATTGTCAATAATAACCACATTGGAAGCAAGCCATGTTGGTATGGAAGTTGTCATGATTTGGAATATTTCATGCTGTAGGTGGTGACAAGCCAGATCTCATCAGATCTCAGAAGCTAAGCAAGGTCAGTCTTTGTTATTAATTGGATGGGAGACCTCCAGTGAAGACCAGAGTTGCAGAGACAGGCAATGGCAAAACCATCTCCGTTAGTTTCTTGCCATGAAAACCCCACCAGGGGTTGCCATAGGTCAACTCTGACTTGAGGGCATTCTCCACCAGCACCAGGTTTTGTCTATGGGACATGCTTCTCTAAGTTGATAAGCTTGACATCAGAACCATCAACAGGCTGCTGTTTCCATTGGTGGAACGAGAAAACTAGATTTAAAAATGAATATTGGTCTGATTTATCATACATTCCTGACAACTGCAAGTTGCGCAAGGAAAACACTTCAGTAAAATGCCCATGATCTCCTTGGCATAGGTTCTTTTGTATTTCAACCCTGATAACTACCCTAGCAGATACCATTAAAATTCCATTGTTTTAAAAGGTATAATTTGCTTTTTAACTACAAATAAAAGAAATGAAAATAATTGTAATAAATACCACTTAACATGTAAAATGTCTTTGGGGGAATGGTAAAATTATAATGAAACAGACTTACATTGTTATAGCTTAGTCTCACTGCTGCTGCCTCCTCCTCCAGCTCCCGGCACAGGGATAGAGAGGCTGCCTGGCGGGCCCCATGAAGAGGCCACATGGGTGCCCCGCCACCACAGCTTCCTCCAGTTCCCAGCGCCGGGAAGGAGGGACCCCATGGCGGGCATGGCGTAGAGGCCACGTGAGCACCCACTCACTGCCGCCGCCGCCACCACTTCCTCCAGCTCCCAGCACCGAGACTGAGAGGCTGCTTGGCAGGCAAGCAAAGAGGCTACGCAGGCACCCACCTGCTGGTGCCGCTGCTGCCTCTTCCAGCTCCCAGCACTGGGACGGAGGGACATCCCCGGCGGGCACAGTGGAGACGTTGTGCAGGAGCCCACCCACCGCCGCCTCCTCTAGCTCCAAGCACCAGGACTGAGGACCCGCGGCGGGTATGGTGAAGAGGCCACACGAGTGCCTTCTTGCTGCTGCCGCCTCCTCCTCCAGCTCCTGGCACCAGGACAGAGGGGCTGCTTGGTGGGCCGCCAAAGAGGCCATGCAGGCACCGGCCCACTGCCGCTGCCTCCAGTTCCCAGCACTGGGATGGAGGGACCCCATGGTGGGTGCGGTGGAGAGGCTGTGTGGGTGGCCACCCATCGTTGCCTCCTCTAGCTCCCGGCACCAGGATGGAAAGACCCCACGGTGGGCGCAGCGGAGAGGCTGTGTGGGTGCCTGATCACCCCCAACACCTCCTCCGCCTCCTCCAGCTCTCGGCACTGGGACAGAAGGATGGCACAGCAGACTTGGAGGGGAGGCCATTCGGCTGCCTGCCCACCATCACCTCCTTCTCTGGCTCCCAGCACCAGGACTGAGAGGCCAGAGATGGAATTCCTCCATGCCAGGACCAGAGTCACACCAAGCCCTCGGGAAGGCGGGGCCCAGGGCAACTCTGCGTGCGCTGGGCTTCTCCCACTGTGTGCTAAATTATAAAAATGTGTGTGCCATTGCACACGAGCGCAGGTTAGCGGGAACAGTGCTTGTGTTGTGACTAGCATGCAGTCTTAGATGAGACCATTTAATTAACTGAGCCAGTTTGGTGTAGTGGTTAAGAGTGTGGGACTCTAATCTGGAGAACTGGGTTTGATTCCCCACTCTTCCACTTGAAGCCAGCTGGGTGACCTTGGGCTAGTCACAGCTCTCTGGAGCTCTCTCAGCCCCACCCACCTCACAGGGTAATTGTTGTGGGGATAATAGTAGCATACTTTGTAAATGGCTCTGAGTGGGCATTAAGTTGTCCTGAAGGGCAGTATATAAATCGAATGTTGTTGTTATTTATTAATCTATCAATTAATTAATCCCTACATTTTCTTCCTTAGTTAAACTTTTTCTTAATTACTTAACTTACACCGTGATGCTACAATTTGTTGCAGAGCAAAATCTGCATATGATCAAAGCTGTGTATTTTTAGCACAATACTTACTTTCTTAGCAAGCCTAAACCTATTTTACTGCTTTAACAACATGTAATGTATATTTATCACCTAGTTAGCATGTAAAATTGTACCATTTGGCATAGGTATAAAACTCAATAATATAAATGCCTTGCAGTGCAATCATATGCAGAGTTACTCCAATCTAAGTCAATTGGAACAGGGGGGAAAGGGTATGGAGGGAAGATAGTATGGAGGGTGGGCTTTGAGGGAGAAGCCTGGGTGAGCATGTGGAAGTGTTTCTGATCAGGTGCTGTCACTCTTCTGCAGAAATAGATCCGAAGCCATAGATCCAAAGCAGAAGGCAATGTGTGGAATGGTTGAGAATAAGACCTACCTGGCCCCACTCACTTTCTAAGAATATTTGGTGGGCACCAGGAAAGGTGTTAGCTGGCCACTGGAGGAAAGTGCTACAGGGCTGCTGTAGCACAGTGGTTAAGTGGTTTGGCTGTGAATCAGCACTCTACTGGTTTGAATCCCACTACTGCCATGAGCTCATTAGGTGGCCTTGGGTGAGCCGCTCCTCTTAGCCCCAGCTTCCCAGCTGTATTGTGGGTTTAATAATAATGCTAACTAGTTCATTGCTCTGAGTGAGGCACTAATCTGTCTAGAAGAGTGGTATATAAGCATAGTTTATTATTATTGCAGCAGCTGCTGCTGCTGGTGAAACAGATGTATGGGATCCAACCGATGGACTTTAGTACTACTCAGTGTTTCAGTCAAAACTCCCAGGTTCTATATCTTTTCCCAACTGTAAATAATCGTTGGTTTTGTGAAGTATCAATTCACGTTTGAATGGGCAGTAACACTCAATAGGGAGCCAACTGGCTGGAGTTCTTCTGGACTAATATGGTAATGAATATTTTTGTTAGTATTTTATTTTGCTGACCTTATAGGGCATTTCTAACGGCTGTTAATTGCCCTTGGGATGGTGCTTAATTGCAAATTTAAATCCATACTAATAATATTTAAAATGTTTTATCATGTCTTAGCATCACAACTAGGCAAATGGGTTCTTTAAAATGGAATTTTATGGGCAGCTTTGCTTTCCTGCTCAGCTTGTGAACTTCCCAGAAGCACTTGGCAGTGAGATGCAGCTACAAGAATCAGGATTCTGGAGAAGATAGTTTGATTCAACAGGGCACCTTTTAATGTCTATCAGCTTTGCAAACAGCATTGTGCATTAGAAGCTTTGCCTGAGTGTTGGATTTTTCAAGTGCTTTGCAAAAGTTAGCCTGAAGATTTATGCTCTCTTCCTTTCTTTCTCTCTTCAGTCATTAGAAAGAAAATCTGCTGGGACTGTTGTTGAATCCAGTCAAACTGTATGTGCTTTTTGGCACTAAGCAAGGTCCTCTCTGCAGATACCGTGTGCTTTGGCAGACAGGACAGTCTGGGCTGCAGGATATTACACCCGGCAAGAAACCGAATCTACCAATTCCTGGAACTTAGATTGTCTGGGTGAGTGCTGATTAATCAGCTCTTTCAATCTGCACCCAAGTTAAACCTGCATCAGTTTGCTTTGTGGCAGCAGGAACCACCATTGTAAGTCATACAGTTTGTCAAATAGAAACCAAAATTCCCCTCTCAAATATAGTACATTTAGAAGGCTAAATAAATGGATGCCACAGTATAAGGGGTATTCATTTCAGTGGAAGCATGCAATTGGACTAACTCACTTTCTTCTTCTAAAAACAACCATAAAACATATGATCTAAGAAGGCTTCAAGCAACCCCTTTAGGAAACTTGGAATTTGACTTAGAAAGGTTGCCATCCCTGGGTTGTGAAATTCCTGGAGATGGGGGGAAGTTGGGGTAGAGCAGGCTTTTTCTTTATGGGAACTGATCTCTATAATCTGGAGATCAGTTATAATTTCGGGAGCTCTCCAGGCCCCATCTGGATGTTGGCAACCCTAGGCTCAAATGAAATGTATGGAATGTAAAATAAAAGGATAACAAACAAGCTCCAAAGGTAGGGTTGCCTACCTCCAGGCACGGCCTGGAGATCTCTTGAAATTTCAGGAAATCGATTTCAGCCCACTGTGAAGCACAAGAGCACTCAAGGGCCCATTGCGCTGCCCTGGCAGTGCTCTTGTGCTCTGCAGTGGCCCATATCAGCCCAAATCCAGCCTGATTCAGGCCGAATCAGGCTGTGACGGAGTGCAGGAGCACTGCAAGTTCCATTGTGCTGCCCTGGCATCACTCCCATGCTCCACAGGGAACCGATTAGGCCCACTGCGGAGCACAGGAGAGCTCCCAGGGGTGGCAAGTGGCTTGCACGATGACATCGCTTCAGCAGAAGTGACGTCATTGCACAGGCTGGGAGTGCACACATTAGGGCAACAACAAGGTAAGTGCCAGGTCTCCCACCTCTCGCCTGGAGGGTAAGGGGCTCTGGCAACCCTAGTACTCACTCAGGTTCTTGTTCTTAGGTTCCCACAGCAGAGACAGGTGAGTTCAAAACAACATCCATTTATTAATAAGAATACAGCGATGGGAGCAATTGGTTTCAGGACAAAGGATCTCATGCAGGCTACAGTTCTAACTAACAGAACTAAACAACCACTGATCCCACCCCAGAGATTAAACCAGTGCACACAAATACTGCAGGGATTGACCCGTCCCATTATAATGCATACTTCCCCTGCCCAAACTGTGAATGTGGTCCTGACCAGTCATTACATAAACAAAAATGGAGATTATATTTATATACTGGAATATTTATATTATGCAATTTCCTTGTGGCTAAAGGCAGCTTACAAATCATAATAAAAAACATAATAATTTAAAATCAACAAAAGAAAAACCCAAATAATACCCTCTTCTCAAAAGATACCTGCAGTTTATACCCCATTATAAGACCTGGCAAACAAATTGGCCTTGCATGACTCCTAAAGATGGTGACCAGCCCCCCACTCACCACCTCAGAGAGCCCATTCCACAAAGCGGAAACTTTGATGGAAAAGTCATGGCTCTGGTTGATGCTAGCCATGGGCTACCTTGGGAGACAACAGCTAGGAGATGGTAGCCCAAGGATAGTAGTTGGCACATGAGTATATGTGGGAGAAGATGGTGAGAAGAAGTGATGCAGTCAGTGGACAGTCAATGAAAGTCAAACTGGGTAATATTACTTAGTAGTAGTAGGGGACAGGAAATCCCATAAGCAGCATTTAATATAGGTCATTTAACATTTCCAGGTCATTTCCCGCTGGTAGAAAAATCCTACTCTTTGTTGGCGAAATTCAAGTATTTCCAAAAAAGACAGAGGGTGCAGGTCGCTGCATTGGTCCAAAGTAAAAATTCCAAACCAAATGATATATTGTATTAAAACCAGCCAAAATACCATGAAATCATTTAACACATACTTTCAAATCTCTCTTCATCAGGTTTGGTATAAACAAAACATATGAACATAGGGTACCGAAGATTATAATTGTTAAGATTTCTTTTCAGTACTGAAAGTCTTGTTGGAATGAAGTTTTTTAAAGGGGGGGGCACAAACTCAGGGGCGGTGGTGTGTGCGCGTCCCTCCCAGACTGCGTGATGACGTCACTGAGTGTGACGTCATCACGCAGCAGGCGGGTGGCTGGGATGGCACGCGGAGGCTGCCTGTACTCCCAGTTGGGCGCGGCGGGTGGCTGGGGAAGTTCTGCATGCTACCCTGAATGCCTGCTGCACCTGGCCCATGGCTGCTGCACCTGGCTGGGGGTATGTGGTGGCGGTGGTGGCGTGGGGCGGGAGGGCTGGCAGGCTGCAGAAGCTGCAGGCCTGGCACGCCAGCTCTGCAGTGCATGCACCCACCCCAGCGCCCCCTCTGGCACCCCCTTCAGTGCCTCAGCGCTCAAGGCAGGGGCTGGATTTGCCTCAATGGGCATGCTGGCCCTGCACAAACTTGAGCAAATAAAATGTAAAGGTATGGTAAGATAAACTAAAAAAGAATTTAAGGAGCATATTGTCCTGGTTCCACCCCCCCCTCCCCAAATCTCTAGGGATTTCCCAGCTTGGAGAACCCTACTCCCTGCCACATGGGCCAAATTTGGCTGCACTAGTTATGCAGACAGACTCTTGGGTTTTCCTCCCTGGCCATGGCTCAGCCTGTGTGTAAATGAAGCTAAGAAAGAATTTAAGGAGAAAATTGTTAAAGATATGTAAAATAATACTAGTAACGTAAAATAATAAGGAATTAATACTTTTTATTTAATTTATTTAATACATCTGAAGCAACAATCCAGTAAGAAGAGATGTGGACTTTTAGATGACTAGCAGGACAATTCCACACATAGTCTTTTCTTATCTAAGTCCACTGATTTCGGAGGACTTAGACAGGTTCAATGGGGGCACGGCTCAGTGACAGAGTATCAGCTTTTCATGCAGAAAGGCACCAGGTTCAATCCCTGACATTGCCAGTTAAAAGAAATGATGTGAAAGATCTCTACTTGAGAAGTTGAGAGCATTCGCAGGAATATTCAGTATTAACCTTGATAGACCAGTGGACTGACATATTATAATTATTCATGTGTGTGTTCTTGTGTACAAAGGATTGCTCTGAAACAGGATGATCATAAGAAGCTATATATATTACAGTATTTGCACCTCTCTTTGCTACAAAATATGAAGAGATACAAACACAAAGCCATTATTTGCTGATGCTGCAGCTGAATGTTCATGAGTGCCGAAGGATTCAGAATAGATTTTAGAATTAGGTTGTAGAATGCAAAGAAAGGTTTAAAGCATCAGATTAACCTTGATCCCAGTCTAGAATTGTGTGAATATCTAGAAGGACAAGCCTTGTTGAGGAAGAATCAGCATGGTTTCTTGGAAAGGTTAGTATTGCTTTGCTTATCTTTTAAAATTCTTTCTAAGTATCAAGAAGAATCTGGAGGAACAATCCATTAGAAACTATCAAAGTCTCTGGTGAAGTCAATCACAAAAGCAGATCCTAAGCAGAGTCCCGGAATGAGGACAGTAAAAAAAAATAATTAAATGCCCATCCATGCTGTAGCTGGAGAAAAATAAACTCTGAAGAAACAGAATTTGTATATTAACTGTTTACTCTTTGCAGCCTCACCTACTTCATAGCTCTACAGAGGAAAGGACATTGGCCAGAAGAGCACTGGTCAAACTTAAGGACATTCTCCAACAGAAGAGTTAAGATGCAGATTGTGCGTCAGATTGCCATCAAAGGATTGTCAGACTTGGCTATGTTAAATGTCTCTGCCAGATGTGCCCAAGCAGGTTGTTTGCAAAGGTCAATCTCTGAGTTTACTGCTGCTGCAGCAGTGAACATTTCTCAGCTGTTCTTGGCTCAGCTTTTAAGGTATGTAGTCTGGGAAATGTCCTTTCTGTTTCTTTAGCAAATATCTTTCCCTGAGGTTAGAAGCCTCTGCTACTGCAGCTAATGAAGGAACAACCCTGGTAATTTTTCTTTTACCCTCTATGGGAAAACAAAAATCTTTCACCTCTCTATTTTCTCACAAAACCTTTTTAGAAACTTGCTTTGCAGTAAGATTTCCGTTTCTCCAGCAGATTTGCTCAATGGACTGAATATTTGGGGAAACAGCGGGAAGGCAGCAAAGCTACCAGCAGCATGTTAATAATGAGTATCCCTTTGGCAGGTACATTTGAACATCTGGAATGATGGGGGGACTCAAGCAGCAGTAATAAAGAAAATACCTCTGTAGATTTCACAGCTGGTCTTAGGAATTTTGCTCCTCCAGCTTAGCTAAATTCTTTTGCTTGTAGTGAAGCTGTCTTTGGTATATTATAAATCTTCTTTTCTATCTTCAATGGTATTTTTCTATGCAATGAAAAAACACACCTGGGATCCTATTGTTTTCTTTTTTCAGAAACACAAGCTAGAAGGAAAGAGAAGATTTGTCATATTTATAGCCTTATTTTTTAAACAAGAATCTGCCAGTCCTAAAATGACTCTCTTGCACATGCGCTTGTATCTTCCTGGCTTGGTCTTCTGGGTTTTACAGAAATCGAGCTCCTTTGGGCTACCTAATACTACTGAACTCCTCTACCCATCCAGCAGCACTGAGGTAGGCCTCCTATCTAGCCTTGGAGGACCTAGGACTCGCGGAAAACGCTATATTTCTCCCAGGGATATGAGTGCGATTTTGGACTACCACAACCAAGTGAGGTCCCAGGTATCTCCACCAGCTGCCAACATGGAATTTATGGTGAGCTTCCTTTGTACTTGTCATTGGCGGTGGGGAGGATTACTAATCCTTGGGGAAATGTTTGATAAGCAAAAATAGCACTTAAATGCATGGCCCTTTGATTTACTGTCCAAAGCTTCACTGTCTATAGAAAGTTTTATTGTTTAGAGTTGGGTACAAGTGAAGCAGTTTTTCAGGTCATGATGAGGGTCATCTGCCAGTACACAGAACACAACTAATAGGGGCCATTGGAGGCCAATACAGGCTGTTTGCTTCACACACCTGGCTTCTCCAGAAAAGCTGTGTGCTAGGTTCTTCTTCTTCTTCTCCTTCTCCTTCTGTCTTCTTCTGTCTTCTGCCGGAGGGGTCTGGGTTTCCTGCCGAAATCAAAAGGTGTGCTGTTTCTGAGAGCCAAAACACACGTTAAGAAATACCCAGGTTCAGCACGTGTTCTCTTACCTCAAGGTTTGCCGGGATCTGTAGGCGTCCTGGAAGCTTAAAGTTTAGCATTTACAGAGCAGCAAAAAGGGGAAGGGAAATACAGGCGCCTGTATTTTAAGCTTTAAGCTTCCAGGACGCCTTTAAGCTTCCAGGACGCCTACAGATCCTTTAAGCTTCCAGGACTTTAAGCTTCCAGGACGCCTACAGATCTTTAAGCTTCCAGGACGCCTACTTTAAGCTTCCAGGACGCCTACAGATCCCGGCAAACCTTGAGGTAAGAGAACACGTGCTGAACCTAGGTATTTCTTAACGTGTGTTTTGGCTCTCATTGTTGCATCTTTCTGCAACACTGGCAGATTCCTGCTCATCATGCAGAGAAATAGGTGGCAACCTAAGGGGACCAGCTTCATGCACGGAAAAATTCCCTTTGGATGTGGCCCTAGGCATTTCCTTGTCATTCCTAATTCTGAAAAACTCCCCCGCAGAGTCTGAAGATGACAAATAGGACCTCCCACTTCCTTGAGAAGAATTTAGCTTCAGGCAGAGTAATTCCACTAAAGCGTTTTGCCAGTCTTTCATTTGTGTGTTTGTCTGCCGCCTTTCTACCTTACAGGAACTCAAGGTGGCTTACAATATGCATTAAGCTGAATAGTAAAATATTGATGCTGTTTTGGTCACGTAGAATTTTTTAAAACCTAGAATATGGATTTTACTCTCTATTTTGGATCTGAATGTGGTTTTAGAATTCACAGAATCTAAAGAGAACTGTATATTTATATAAGCAGTTGGGTCAGAAACCCAATGTCACAAAATAAAACTAGGACTGTAGTTCCAGCTTGTGTTTTAGAAGATTATGTTGGGGCAGTAATTCGGATTTGGATCTTTGTTCAATGTATACCTACAAGTAAGGCTGCTACTGTTTCTGTAGGAACATTTTGGGTATGATTGAAGTCACTTTGGGTGATTTTCTTGTGACTGTAAAAATGTTTGAAAATATCCTGTTCAGGAAGCACTATCCTCACCTGAAATTATGTTTTGATAACAGAGCATAGCCAAATCATGATATCATCCTGAACACTACTTGATCTCTGACTAGCTAAGATTAGACATGGGCACGAAACCAAAAAAAAAAAAACGAACCATGGGCATGGGGTCTGTCAAACTGACAGCTCCTGTTCTCCTGCCACTCAGGGGACAGGAGAACAGGGCTGTCAGTTTCACTCACCCCGCACTGGGTTCAGCCCACCAGCCCCACGAACTGCATTTTCCCGAACTACAAACTGGCCCGGTTCCTGCATTTTTTTGGTTCGTATTGCGGTTCGTGCCCACCTCTAGCTAAGATCACCCTCACTTCAAGCAGCTTCATTTGCTCTCAGTGACGTCATCACAAAGATGTATATGATAGACCATGTAGCACTGAGATGCCATCCCATTCACTATGAAATTCCTGATTGGCTGAGGTTGCCTAAGTAACTAATCCAAGAAGATGAAGTCATAGTAACTAGAAGGGCAAAAACATCACTGAAACAGCAACAAATGAAAAAAACAGTTTACAGCATCAAAAAAGCCTGAATATTCCCATAACTGAGGATTTTTTTCAGGAACTATTTCTGCTCCCATCAATGCAAACGTTTGCCACAGCCTAACAATATTGTGAACATGGCATTTCGCTAACTTTTCAGGGCTTACTGCCACTTCGCTAGAGACCATTTATGTCTTCTGAAGGTCATGATTTTTTGTTCATCCTTCTGTCTATGCAACATGATCCATTTGGTAGAAGATGGGGTGAGAATAAAATTAAAGAAAGGGGAAACAATGTTGTTGTCCTGGGTTCACTGGGGGAAGATCAGAAGTAAATTGAATAATGTGATGCCCTCTGTTTTCTTGCCTTGTTTTTAATCAAGTGATTTAGATTGGCCAAGTGGCAACTCAGCTAATACTCAGGAACCAAATGTGTATAAATAGCACCATACTAGACATGGGCACGAACAGGGGAAAAAACCGAACATGGTGTTTGTTGTTCGTTGCCATCCACGAACAACGACCAATGAACACTGACGAACATGATCCTGTCACGAACATGTCCGTTGTTCGTGGGGGCCAGCAGGCTCTCCTCCAGCCATCAAGATCCCTACTGCACCACTCCCAGAAACCCTACTTGAGCAGGCAGCAGGAAATGTACCAATAATAAATAATAGCTTGGCCCCAGAGCCTGGCAGCAGCCCTGGAACCTGAAGGGGTAGATCCCTATCCCACCACACACAAAGAAAATTCAAGCTCCAATGTACTCACGCTGTCTCTCTAACAGCAGCTGTCTCTCCCTGAAAGCCAGAGCTGGGAGCCCCCCTCCCCCCTGGTCTTTTCCTCTTGTAACAAATTTGGAGCTCCAGTCCACACTTGGAAGGAAGACCTGCCTATCAAGCTAAATTGGGCTTAGATTGGGGTTTCCACGGCAACAGCAGGATTTCAGACAGAGTTCAGACAATCCCTGCTTGAGTTGCCATGGGAATTGATTGCAGGTGCCAGACTGTCTGGTGTGACAAACAGCAATGAACAGCTACAAGCGAGGCTTGCAACAACCACCTGTTCATTTAGAATGGGGCCTCATGCACAGCTTGTTCGTAAACAGTCGAACAGGCTGTTTGTGGCCTTTTTTGCGTTCATAATGCTGTTCGTGCCCATTTCTACACCATACTACTTCAGAATGTATGCAAGGACAAACAGATCTGAATGCTCCCACTTGTAAAAAGCGTAGTATCTGCCCATGGAAAGATAGCATGTTAGGTTGATATTAGGCCTTAATGTTTCTTCCTATGGCACAAGACTTTCTGATGGAGGAAGCAGTCAAATGAAAGACTCCATCCCCCGCCTCATGTGGCGCAGTTCAGATAGGTCTGTACCACATGCTATTTCTGAAGATTTTGCTAGTAAAGACCACATTTTACAGTTCAAAACTTTTACATTTCTAGTCATTCCTCAGCCCTGTAGCTTACCACTGGTCAGCATTATGATGAATTGACAGGTTGCTTAATTTTACTTTGAGTAGTAGCTCGCTGTACTTGATGATATGTTGCCTTGTTTTGTTTTTGTTTCTTCTTCTTTTGGCTAGATATGGGATGAGAAGCTAGCCCGATCTGCGGCAACATGGGCAAAACAGTGTGTTTGGGACCATGGGCCTCCACATCTGATGAGGTATATGGGTCAGAACTTGGCCATTCACTCTGGCAGGTAAGCAACTAGTTTGCATCATCTGGCAATACTCAAGTTGTGTATGTGGTATCAAACAAGGTTGGACCCTCCATCACCCAAGGATTTTTTTTCCTTCAGAAATTGAAGGGCCTCTAAAGGAGTATCTTCATTAAAAACCAAGCTTAGGTGAGCCATGTTCCTCCGCCTCCATGGATGTTTTTAGAATTTTGGATCAGTCCTTTACTCTGAATTACTTCTGATGATGTAAATATTTCATGTGATTCCCAACAAACTTGTCACATTCCATCATGGATGATATTCTGATACTATTTCCTCCATGCAGAATATAATATTAAAACATCCTCAGAATAAAATCTAATTCATTTTTACTAGAATTATTTAGAAGGGATAAATAATGTTAAAAATACTGTCAAATGCCAGACAATAAATAATGTCAGAAGCCATTTTGTCAAATACAAAATGTGGGGCCATGGCTCAGTGGTAGAGCATCACCGTTGCATGCGGAAAGTTCCAGGTTCAATCCTCAGCATCTCCATTTAGGATCAGGTACTTAGTGATGTGAAAGACCTCTTCCTGAGACCCCGGAGTGCTGCTGCCAGTCGGAGTAGGCAATACTGATCCTGATAGACTGATTGACCAAAAGTCAGTATAAGGTTTCATGTTCAAAATGTTTTATTTAACATGAACAATCTGCTAGCATCCATAACATGGATGGATTCTGTGAATTCTACTTTCCATGTTATGTCAGAAGCAAAAAAAGGAAGTGGTGGAAGAAAGTGCCATCAAGTCTCAGCAAACTTATGGTGACCTGCCCCCCATAGTCTTTTCAAGGCAAGAGATGCCTGCCTCTGCATAGCAACATTAGACTTGCTTGGTGGTCTCCCAACCAAGTACTAACCAGGGCTGATGCTGCTTAGCAGCCAAGATCTGACAAGACTGAGCTAGTTTGGGCCATCCAGGTTGGAGCTGACTCTAAGGAAAGGAGGAGTTGGTTCTTTTAAAAAATCACTTCGGCTGCTCTTTCAACAACAATTTTTCTTGCTGGTGATCTGCAATTTTTATCTTAATGCAGGCCCAGGTAGGCTGTTAGTATTGTTTTTATTGGAGACAATGGTTCTTTCACCTTCAATGTGAACCAAGTTTTGCAAATAGTGATACTTCGGGCTTTTTTTCAGCAGGAACGCGGTGGAGTTCTGGAACCTCTAGAAAATGGTCACATGGCTGGTGGCCCCGCCCCCTGATCTCCAGACAGAGGGGAGGTTAGATTGCCCTCTGCGCCGCTCAGCGGCACGGAGGGCAATCTAAACTCCCCTCTGTCTGGAGATCAGGGGGCGGGGCCACCAGCCATGTGACCATTTTCTTTGAGGGCAACCCACTGAGTTCCACCACCTCTTTTCCCAGAAAAAAAGCCCTGGTGATACTGACACACACTGCAAGTACAACTATGGACTAGTAATTGAATTAACCCTCAGTTTGGCCTCTTGAGGCTGCTTTAATTTTTTTAAAACAAAGCATATATGTTCACTTATCTTTCTTCACAAAAAAATGTTTAAACTGCTCTGGGATTGGAGTGTTGGTGGTATGCTTGTGATGTCATTGGCACTAGCCAGTAGGCAGCCAGCACAACTGAAACACAAAGAATTAGAGGAGAAATTGATTTTCCTCAGTTTCTTCCTGAAACCATGCAGAAAACCAGAACAAAGGGTCCTCCCCCACCATGAGCTCCATCTAACAGCAAAAATGTGTGCACGACTATGCGTCTTAAAGGAAGCAAACACCACATGCTTCCATCACATTTGGTTCTATCCTATAGTTCCCTTCTACTAAGTTAGATGCTATGACTCTCTTTTATAATGAAGAAAGCATTCGTCTAATGAGGAAAAGTCTTTCTTTGTTGAAGGAAGCCTTTCTCTGTTGGAGGAAACCTTGATGGAAGGGAGTCGTAGGTTCCAACCCATTAATATACTAACAATGATGGTATAAAATGATACAAAAGTGCTATTTCATTGTAGGGAATTTGGTTTAAGCTCCACATCACATGAGATGAGCGGATGCCATCTCTGAGTTTCTCTGCCTTCTGCTGTTTCATTGGCTGCCAGTTGTGGCGGGTGGAGTGACACGATGGGGTGTCATCACATCATAGGTGTTTTTCAGCATACTGAGTAATCATGCATCATCCAGATGAGCCTTAAGTTTCTTTGTTTGGTCAGGCAGATTCTTTTTGTATGTGTGCTACTCTGAGCATTTTTTTGATGAAGAAATTAATACGCTGTGATCATGTGTGGCCTTCTCTAGGTACCGTTCTGTTGTCGACCTTGTGAAATCTTGGTATTACGAGAAGCAACATTATTCTTTTCCTTATCCCCATGAATGCAAGCCCAGCTGTCCTTCCAAATGCAGTGGTTCGGTCTGCAGCCATTATACACAGGTACATATTCTTCATCGGGCATGCTAGTATCTTAACCATTAGAAATTTAAAAAGAAGCTTTCATGACATCTCAGGCTCAGTTCACACACATACACATACACACGCACGCACACACACACACACACACACACAGAGCCATGTGAGAATTGCTTCCTTGTGACACTCTTCCATGTAGCATGTGTAAATTTTGCAACCACATAAATGAACACGTTTGTCTGGATTTTCCCACCTAGCTGATATCCTCTGATGGGAAAAAACCCATATGATCATTCTTGCAGAATTCCCACACTACAGATATGTGGTATACCAATTTATCTCTCTCACACACACAAATAGAGTCTCATTCTTTTTGTGGGGTACCTCTTGTGTGTGCCAGCTATTCCATACATTCATGAAAATGCAGACTTGGTTTTGGATCAGGTTGCAGTATCTTGTACCAAACCAATCTATTTCAGCTTTGAGGTAGCTGAAACATTCTGTAACCATGAAACATTCTGTAACCTTCCAAAAGCAGTGTGGATCTCTCCTATGTACATTTACATTATCTATTTTTATTCTTTGTATGTGTGGCTTCCCTCTTTAGCTGTGAGAAATAAAGTTATTAATTTCACAGGACATTATATGAGGAAAATACTCAATAGAAGATAATCATCCTAATCCAGCCTGAAAGATAAAGATATGCAGTTATATGCATAGATCTGCATCACAGTGCTCATATGGATTCCTTGAAAGAAGTGATCATCTGATGTAGATGGTCTGGGCTTTTTTTCTGAGAAAAGAGGTGGTGGAACTCAGTGGGTTAGCAGCACACGGGGCAACTCTTGGTAGGAGGTGTTGCCCCTGGTACCACATGCACGTGTACAAAGCATGTGTGCACTGCCAGGACCACGCACGATGGTCCACTGCCGGGACCATCGCACAGGGCACTACTACCCCCAGGAGCACTCCCACAAGGGAGGGAGTTTAAATTGCCCTCTGCACTGCTGGTGATCTAAACTCCCTCCTTGCTCCAGCTGACTGGCAACAGTCAGCTGGAGCAAGGGGGGATTTTAAAGTTTGATGGTCACCAGCCATGTGACCATTTTCTAGAGGTGCCGGAACTCCATTCCACCACGTTCTAGCTGAAAAAAAAGCCCTATAGATGGTGGTCTGTATCAAGCAGAATTGAGCAGACATTCAAGAACAAGAATGATTTTAAAGCAAATATTGATTTACAAGAGGACGTAATCTTTCATTCTGCTTTAGGATACACAAAGAGAAAGAGAAGCATTGCCACTTCCATAGCTAACAATCCTGCCCCATTCATCACTAGGTTTCAAATTTCTATGCAAACAGATTGGACCGTACAAATCTCAGCTCCTTTTCTAGAAGTAAATCCCCCTTTTCCACTGGCCCATCCATCTCCAAAGAGGCCAACAAATCCAGCCAATGTAGCTGGATGGAAGGAAAAAGAGAGACATCTGTCTTTGCAGGAAGACATTTTACATCACAAAGCTAAGCTTTAAATCACAAAGATGAGGCTAAAGGAATTCAGGCTTGGACGCATCTTCAAGCAGCTTCTCAATGAGAATATCCAGGAGATGCTTCATTACATTCCATGGCCAGAGACGTTGCTCATTATTACTGGCTACTCTTTCCAGGACTGTACTCTAATACAATTGCTCTGCCGTTTATTGTGCTAGTTTCTGAGTATAAATGAAAGATTTGAAGCAATGGCTGGTACAGTAGGTTTGAAAGAAGAAAGAGAACAAAAATCAGACACCAATTAAAGGGTTGGGTTTTTTTTTACACAGACCTTTGGCACAGGGAGATCAAGGGCTCCTGTACTGTGGCTCCCACTCCACCACAGTCACAGCCTCATTTCCCTCAAAGTTATAGCCAAGAGCATCCATCCAGGATTTCCAGTTCCAAGTTTGGAAATTCCTGGAGATCTGGGGGGTGAAACCTGGAGAAACCTGGAGAAAGTGGGGTTTGGGGAGGGAAAGGACCTTGGTATGACATAATTCCATAAAATCTACCCCCCAAAGTAGTCATTTTCTCCAGGTGAACTGATCTCTGTGGCCTGGAGACCAGTTGTAATTCCGGGAGATCTCCAGCCACTACCTGGAGACTGGCAACCCTACATCCATCTTCTCCTTCAGTCATGGCTTCCTATTTGTTTGTTTGTTTGATTGTTTACTTCATTCTTACCCCGCCTCTCTCCCCAAATGAGACCCAAAGCAGCTTGCACCATTCTCTTTTTTTCCGTTTTATGGTAGGTTGGGCTGAGAAAGTAGGACCGTCCCAAGGTCACCTAGTGAGCTTCCATGGCAGAGTGGGAATTTGAACCTGGGTCTCCCAGATCCTAGTTCAGCACTCTAACTGCCACATCACACTGGCTGTCCCCGCTCCCCCCCCCCCACACACACACAATTGGCAACATGCTGGACGAAACAGAATGTTATTTTTCCATATTCCTTTTAGCCCCATGATGCCGGTGGGTGTAAAAAGAGTGAAAAAGAATCACTACAAGGTTGCTGTGACATCTAGTCCAGTAGGAGTTGTAGCTGTAGGTGTCAGCAGGACATGCTTCTCTTGCGCAGTGCTTCCTCTGTTGCCTCTTCTCAGACTAGATGGGAGACCAGTCCAGGGTCTCCAGCAGGGGATGGCCCTCTGCCAAGCTATGGAGCTCAGCCGCTATGCCAACCCCTGATGCTGACTCTGGCATGAAAGTACATCAGCCTCCATTTCTGTCCCTTACAACCACAGCACATCGGATCAGCAAAGAAAGGTAAAGCCCTTTCCTGCCTCACTCATCATGAATCATCTCTGTGGTGACGGGACTTTGCTGAGATGTCTGGCACCTCCGTGAATGCAAGCCCTTCATGGGCTCCTCCTGTGCAGGCAGACAGCCCTAGGTGGAAAACTTCCCTCTCCCTCCTGGGCTGTGGCAAAGCATTTTCTAACCCATAATGAATAGTATCTTACACGGTTCCAGAAGGTAACTGTTTGGCCCATTTTAACTCTGGAAATACCTAGCTCCATATTTGCATGGGTGTCTGTGTTGTTTATAAGCACCTTTTCTCAAGTTTGCCTGAAAATCATCCGAGACCAAAACTATGTCTCATTTCAAGTGTTGTGTCTGAAGAAATGGGAGCAAAGAGACAGAAAGCAAAGTGGGTCGGGGTGGGGAATAACACCTGTTTTTAAAAATTATTATTAAAAGGTACATTCAGCTGCACAGACGAGTCTGGTAGCCAGTTTTTTGAGAAATTTTCCTGACAGTGGAAAGACCCAAATGAAACATTTCTATGTAATAGTTTACTCCATTTATCAGGCACCAGATAGCTTAGGACAAGGCAGCTTGCACAGAATTTGGCTGAAAAATGCCAGTGGCCACGGCAACAGAATCCGCTAGGTTCTTAAGCATAGAATGTCTCAGTGGTGGTCTAAATGAACCGTGGCTTTCTTCTGCCTGTTGTGATTCTAGCAGCTGCATGAAGGCAAAGGTTTATTAGGCAGAGCTTAGTTAAACGTAAAGGTGGAGTGACAGGAAAAATATAACCTACTAAATGTTTCTCTTTAATGCAGCTATTAAACATGCTAGAACTCTGCCCAGGGATAGCATTGATCAGTTTAGGTGATGAGCAGGTCAATGCACTTATAATGACGAGTGTTTCTCTGTCTCCAAAACAGATGGTATGGGCTTCTTCCAACAGAATTGGCTGTGCCATCCACACCTGCACCAACATGAATGTGTGGGGCAGCACCTGGCGGCGAGCAATCTACTTAGTGTGCAACTATGCCATTAAGTAAGTAAAATTTGGGAGGGTGCATCCTGATGCAGATAGCAGCATTCGTCACGAAGTGGGGTGAGGAATTTGTCAGGATCAGAGATGGGAGTAAGGTTGATCTTGGTCACTGTGGAACAAAGGCCAGTTTCTGATGGACAGCCTACTATCTGCTGCACTGTGTGGAACTTGCAACTGCTAGACACCCAAAGAAATGCTGCACATGCTAGAACTGATAAAGCCCATGATAGAACTGATAAAGCAAACTACCTCTTATGAACTTAAAGAAAACTTAATACAAGGTCACAACAAATATTATATCTTAACAATGTTTGCCTGCTTGTTGTGATCCATCTGTTGCTTCTCTGAACGAGTCACTGTTCTAGGCTTGCTTTCTTCCAGTCAAGTAGCACACCCAGGTCAGTGACTCATGCATGCAGTGACATAGACAGCATGCAACTCTGATCATTAATAAAGTAAAACTCACCATTTTGTGTGTAACAGTGAGGTGTGCTTCTAATTTAAATTTCTGGAAAGAAGGATTTCTCAGTTCAACTGTCAGAAGTCTGGGGAAACACTTCCTTAAAACTGGGCTGCCTTTGAAGATGCCCTAGAAACTGCAACTGGTTCAGTGTGGCAGCCCAATTACTGTTAAGGGCTAGCTGATGGGAACATAAATTGTATATTTTAGAACAGATACGTTGATTGCTCTTGCCATGAAAACCCCACCAGGAGTGGCCATAAGTCAGCTATGACTTGAGGGTACTCTCCACCCTCATCATGTTGATTTCTAGTTTGTTTCTGAGGTCAGTTCAAGGTGCTGGCTATCACCTTTAAAGTTCTTCTTGGTCTACGACCCACGTATCTAAAGGCACATTTCTTCCCATATGTCTCTTTGCTCCAGTTAGTGTCCTCAGGTTACCATCTCCTGGCTGTTCCTCCACTGGATCAGCCTGCCTGGATCAATCAGAGCCTGTGCCTTCTGCTATAATAACTCCCACCTTTGCAACTGGATCCCTGAGGAGGTGGGGGGATCACTTTAGGTTTCTCAGAAGTGGTTCAACCCAATTTTATTTGCTAGGACTTTTGATGGGGTGTAGGCTGCAGGCATTTTAAGTGGGCTATGTAGAGTTTTATTATATTTTGTATGTTTAAAATTTGGATTTGTAAGCCACTTTGAGCCACATGGAAAGGTAGGGTATAAATATAAAGGCTCTTGAAACATCCAGGTGTTCAACCCTGAAGCAACATGCTTCATGCCTTACCTTCTTCTGTTTCTAGGGGAAACTGGGTAGGAGAAGCACCTTACAAAATGGGGAGACCCTGTTCAGCCTGCCCACCAAGTTATGGAAGCACCTGCAGCAATAACATGTGTTACTCTGGATTCAAATCCAACAAGGTGAGCTGGTTTTGAACCTCCTGGATGTATTCCAAAATCTGCAGCAGCTGGAGAATCTGGGTGTCGGACTTGCAGCTGGAAAGAGGAGAAGCATGACCCAGTGTATGACGTATTGTGAAATGAACGGACAATTTATTCTTGCAGTTTTCATCCTATTCTTTGGCCATTTCCCCATTCACTGATAATGTTCCAAGTACTCTTCCCCTGTGACTATATACTACATACACAACAGCCTGCTTTTCCCATCGTTTTGTATAAGGAAGAGATCCTTATACTTGGTTTTATTGAAGTCCGCTATTCAGATTTCTCTGTTAGTTGTATTTTCTTATGTTACGGACACCATAAGGGACTCTGTTTAGATGGTTTCCTAATTTTAAACTAAATTCTGTGCAGACAACTCTTATTGTATCTCTAGGTATTCCTCAGGGATAAATAACATTCACACATTTTAAAGGCAGAAAGGGTAGTTTTTCACCCCAGCCCCGTCTGGTTCTCACTCAATATCCTTCATGCATTTTTTCCAGGCCAGTTTGAAAGCCAATATGCAACACGTGGTTCTCATCAACAGAATACATTTCATTATTCACACTTGTTGGGGTAATCTGATACAGTTCTCATGACTGTCAGATGTGCCACATTTGATTATCTCTATTATTTGAGTCAATGTGTGTTTGTTTTTTGTTGACCGCTGAGCAAAGCCACTTGTGTCTGACAACTTTATTCAATAGCAGAGTGAATCAACCTAACCAGACTTGATCCCAGAGATCATTAAAATTCACACATCCAAATAGCTGTGGATTCTTTGGAAAGTTATTGTCTACTCAGACCTACAAACACAAACCTGCATTTGTGCAAAGCAGATTCTCATATGTTCCATCGAAAACCTCCAGAGCTTTGCAACGCACAAAAAGCAAAACCAAGGTGAGTGCTGCCCCCCCCCACCACTTCCACTGGGATGGTAAGGGGACCTGGCAACCCTAGACCAGCCCTTGAGCCATTTCCCCAGTTGAAAATGATTCCCCTCTCCTAGCTTCTGGAAGGGCATTTCTGATTGAGGAAATTATGCACCTGCTAGAAATGGTCACAGAACTCCAGGATTATGTATGATGCAGTCCTGTGAATAACTTCATAATTGCATCTGGCTGGAATTCAGAGATCATAGGTCTGTAGACTGATAGTACCTAAGGTGGCCCCCAAGTTAAGGCTTGAATGAGTATGAGATCATACCATATTGTTTTGTATAGTTTAATTGAGCATGTTATTTCTTTCATTTATAAAGTGCTGCCTGCTTATGGGTAGGCAGTCTAATAGAAATCTTCCAGTGCAGTCTTAAGCGGTCTTATACTCTTCTAAGGGTGTTGACGTCAACGGACTTATAACTATCAGTCTTGTTACGGACTGTACAGTAAAAATCCATTTGGGTTGAATCCTAGCTCCTGCCAGCAAAAGAAGAATGGATCTTTGTTGATTTAGGCCATTTTCACATGCACCTGTAAGCATCCAGAAGATTGCGTGAAACTCACGGCATGAAGCGTCTTCCGAGTGCAATTTCCCAGCATGATCCCCTTTAATGGTGCGATGATGTCAGAAATCGTGCCATTTAAATGGGATCATGCCTTTACTCTCTGCTCTTTCAACCTCCAGAAAGTAGATTCTCAAGGTCAAGGGGTCAAGACTTGTGGGTTAGAGAGCTGCAGTGAATTGGAAGAAGGAGGCAAAATTGCCCTCCCTATCTCTTCCATCAGTTGATACTAGTTAGCCTCCAACCAGAAAGGGCCTGGGAGATCAGGAAAAAAATTACAGTATGAATACCCAAGCCTCTGTTATAAGCTGCAGACCATTTATCTTTCCATAAATGGGGTTTTCATTCTCATGATCACAATAAATATCTTGAGTTCAAAAGGTATTTCTGTTCCTTTTCTTTGTTATATGGCTATGTATTTAGTTTATCGAAAAAATATGGCGCAAGCAATCACTTAGCCCCAAAGCCTCCATTTTGTCTTGACTGCCGTTCAGTTTATTATCCCTCACCCTTACTCGATCTGTTGGTCATCTACCACTTCATCTTATACAAAGGCGAACTGAGTATCTGTAAGGATCTGCCAAGCAATAGGCCTTCACTGCGAGCTGTGAAAGTATCTTTATTGATAAGCCACTAGTATCGTGATCTTACTCCATCTTTGCCAGAAATAACAGTTACGTGTAAACATTGAGGAGATGTAGATTCCAAAAGTGTGGACGACTTCTAAGCTCCCCTTCCCAGTCTAAGGTCACCTAGCATCAGTGAGAAAGCAGCTAAGTGGGAAAACAGCAGGCAGGATGGATGGGGGCGCTCAAGGTCATGCCAGTGTCTCTTCCCAGACTAAGGAGAACAGTTTCTGGTGTAGTTCAAAGGAGTGTACAGATAACAGCAAGCACCAGGGCTTTTTTTCAGCAGGAACGCAGGAGAACGGAGTTCCGGAACCTCTTGAAAATGGTCACATGGCTGGTGGCCCCGCCCCCTGATCTCCAGACAGAGGGGAGTTTAGATTGCCCTCTGCTCTGTGTCTGGAGATCAGGGGGCGGGGCCACCAGCCATGTGACCATGTGTAGTCTCAGACTACAATCACCACGGCAGTATTGAGTATGAGCATTGACCGGTGATTACAAGCACCTGACAGTATCCTCTCTGTCATTTGATGCCCCCCCCCTTCACTGGATTGGACATACATTTCGTAACACTCTTGACAGAGAACTACCCTGATGAGCTGCAGGTCAAAACATCTTTAAATAGAATACGAAGAACAGAACTATACATAGGATTATTTTTTAGATTTTTTTTTTTTACATAACGCAACACTGAGACTGTGGTTTAATGAGGGAACTGTACAGAAGAAGGGTTTGTTCCATTTTCCCAGAGAAAATGACAGCCTCCCCACAAGCTTCTTTTACCTGTCCAGGAGAACGTAAAAATATACGTATATTTTCTCAGTATGGGCAGAGGCAGAGTCACAGAGGTAATTTTCAGTCAGCAAATGTGAGGGGAAAGGGCTGCAAACTCCTCCCAATGACACACAGATATGCACACAATGCTCTCCAAATTGTGGACTGAACAGCTTAATTTTAAGGGTTTTTTTTAAGTCCAAGAACATTGTAAAGAAGAATCTCAGAATTACATACTCTCCCTTGAATATTGTTCCTAAAGTGATCCAAATTAATCTGGGAGTGAGCATGGAACTGCCTTCTGGAGCCTGTCCCATTAAGTCAGCAAATGCAAGAAGTTCAGTTCCGAGAAGAACACTGCCTTTTGATACTGGTCCAGGAAAGATGTGGGATCCAGGCTGTGTAGGGAGTGGGGCTGAAAAGCCCCAACTCTCATGGTTCCTGGAGGCCAACAAGTAGCCAATGCAATTGATGCTGTATAGGCTAAATACCTTCTTCCTCTGATCTTTAAAATGACATTCCCTGCAGCTGCTGTGTGACTGCAGGGAAAGTAGGGGCAGTCTGGCCATTATAGCCACTAGGAATTTTCCCAGTGGAGTGATGGCCTGCCACACTTGGGTCAGTCCAGAACAGAATAGATGGGCCATGTGGCTGTGCCCATCCCAGCAGAAGCAGGCACAGCATGTATACGGCTACACGTAGCCCAGCAGCACCCCACAAATCCCAGCTGGATCTCCCTCATTCCCTTCCTTCTTCATGGGGGTGGACTAGGAGGCAAAGCCCATGTCTGGAGCCTGTTTTTTCTTCCCAGTCCCCCCTGTGGGAAAGCAAGTTGGGCCAGAAGAACCAGACTCAACTTGTCAAAAAACGTAATGTGTAGTTTGGCCCTGAGCCATACCTATTTCACACAACGAGGTTTTGGTGAATCTTAAACATGATCTCTTCCATGCCGTGCCCACAAAGCCTTCTGCCACTGCTTCCTCTTGCTCTCCATCTTTCTTCCTCCCACCCTGCATGTATTTATTTGGAGAAATTAATACATATTTTTTTAATGTATGTATTTTTAGCTCTGGTTTCTAATTGGTTCTCGGATGTGTTTTTATTTTCTGTTTTAATTGTTAGCCATCTTAGTGGCCCTGATTGGGCTGAAAGCAAGGACATAACTGTTGTAAGTATAAATAAATGCGCACACACCACATAACTTCGTGCCTCTATGGCTAAATAGAGTCAGAAAGAGTTGCTGCTCCATTCCCTCTACCAACAATCTGAGCAGAAAGCTGCCCCACAGGCTTCAGCAACATAGCAGTGGTTTGATCTTTGTATAAATATGCACATAGAAATACACACACTGGCACTGGTGATCAGAAATGCCCATTCACAAATACACACCCTTGTAGATTTATTTACTCTGTCTCTGGAACTAATTCACACACAACTGTCTGCTTTTTTTGCAAATAATCAACTCTACATCTAGGTGTATATGTGTGCCACATTAACAAGCATGGTGCGCGGGGCCTCATGCGTGCACTCACAGACACAAAGCCTTTGTTCTCTGTGTTTGTTTGGTGAGAGCAATAAAATGTCCCATGTCTCAGCAGCTGTGAAACTGACCTAGTTCACACCTCCCCTTTGGGAGTTCTCCATCTGCCAGGACCTAGGACAATTTCCCTTTAACTTCTTCCTTAGGAAGAATACGAGGGAAGGTAACCTCCTGGCTCTGGGGTCACTCTAGGCCTGAAACCAGGTGACAGTGGAAGCTCCCCTCAGAAAGTGTTCCGTAAAAGTCCTGTTTGGATTTCAAGCTTGGGAGCAGTTGCTATAGCTACCGTGGCAGACGGCACCTTGCAGGTTGGTTTCCATACGAGCTTGGTTACTATTTAACATCTCCACCCACATTAGGCCTGATTAAGTGAATCAATAAGATAACAGGCGAGGCAGGGCTTGTCACCCTAGCTCCCTCCCTCCTCCGCCCAGCTTCTTTTCTTGTCTTTTTACACATTCTCAGTTTTTCCTCTAGATTTATACCAGTGAGAAATGGTCAATGTCACTACACAACTAAGCGCTAAGATGGAGGCAACTTATGGTGAGTACGTAAGTTAATCATCTTCCTTTCTCTTGTTGCTGATAAGGAAGTGTGCACGAGAAGCTTAGGAATTATGGGCAGAGCTGCACAATTATGGCATGCCAGTTTAGGCCCTGACCTAGAAATGCTTACACTCTGATCCAAAATGAATGATTAGGCTGTCCCTTTTCCGTGTAATATTCTTCCAACCATTGTGTTGAAGAGGCAGGCGCTATCGCTGTGAATTTTGTTCAAAGATTAGCCTTCCAAAAAACTGAGCCTGCCCACTTGGAATCTTCTTGGGTGAGTAAAGTTTTGGAGAATTAAATGCAACAATTCAGGAAGCTGGCTTGGGTATGTTTGTCGTTGTCCGTCATGGAGAAGGGGATTGTTTATAAGCACTTTGTGCAGTCTGGTTTGCGAATGAGACAAAAACAAGTGTTTCAACGGAGATGTTTCAAATAAGACAAATGGAGGGATCTGATGGAGATGTAACCCACACAATGCTTTGCGAAGAAGCCAAACATAGTAAAGCTAAGAGAAATTTCAGTGGAGCTGAGTTTATTTCATCTGGTATTAGGAGAATGGGAGACAAAGCTGGGTTTTTGTAAAGATCTAATGTGGATTGCAGCTAGACTCCTTGCACAATCTGTATTTATGAAGACAGACCCCCCCCTTTGTTGATGACGTCACATTAAGGGTACTTCCTGTTATGCAGCTGTTCTCAAGGGCCCAACCCATTTTATGTTTTCAGTCCCATCTTGTGGACATGGCAGGGTAGGTTATTAAGTGGAAACAAAAGTTGTTTTCAGGAGGAATTATAAAAAAACCCACCTAGATCAGCCATATATCAATGAGCTAGAAAAGCATCTTTCAAATTCTGGTGCTCCCAGGCTTTCTGTGAACCTAGCACATGTGTAATAAATTTTTGCACTATGTGCAGATACTATCCTCTATAGCACATAGGAAACGGTTACATCAGGTTCATTTTATCAGCTGGATGGAAATCATTTGGATTGCAATACCCTCAGGATACAGACATCCCTTTAACATTATTCTGTGCCATGCACTCTGATAGGCACTGCAAACTGATGCTATAATGAATGGTAATGTAATCTATTAGAGAAAAAGCAGCATATGTTTCATTTGGAAAACATTGTAGATTGTGGCAATAGATGAGTGAAATCTTACTGCATTGTAATAATCAAGCAATTGCCAATTTTTACAAAAGCCTGAAAGAAGTTCTCTAGTGGCACAGAAATGGGAGTCATGGGGTATGTGTGTTTTCTGAGAAAAGGAAAATGACATCTCTACATGTGGGACCCTCAAAAAAAAACACCACACACACCGTTCCATCCACATGGACTTCCATATTTACAAAACGATTGCTATGTCAGGGCTAGGAAAGATCACATCGAAGCAGGGGAAAATCTAGAAAGTATGGTGGGGGACAATGCCATGCGGATACTCCAAACAAACAAACAAAACCCGTCCTCCAGTTTGGATGCAAAACTGGCACAAAATCTCTGTGTGGAAGTAACCCACAAAGCTTGCCCATGTTTCGTTTCGTTTTGGTGCTGTTTCCTGTTCCCATTACAGATTTTTGTGTTTCCAAAGCAGACCCTCCTCTTGGGATTTCTGGCTGGGATGTAGAAATGCTACTGTGTGACCAGTACTTTCCAGGGGCTTTGCTTCAGTTTGCTCTTGCATTTTTGATTTGCTTTCTGGGGTTTTGGAATTCTCATTTTCTGGCAGGAAGGAAGGAAATCACACTTTTAGTAGCTGGTGGTTTAATCAAACAACTTCAGGTATCCAATTCACTGCAAAATGGCAAGTGCTGAAATTTTATAGCATTCCCTGTATATGTATTTGCCATATCAAATGATATGTAGAAGGAGCTGTATCTACAGAGTGGATGATTGCTTTCTTATTTTGGTATCAGTACAAGGTAGTTTGGCTTTCTGTACTATCTGTGCTTACCCGTGTGAGAGAGGCAGTATGATATCGTGGTTAGTGTGTCAGACTAGGATCTGAGAGACTCAGGTTCAAATCCACACTCTGCTATGAAAACTTGTTTGGTGACCTTGGGCCAGTCACATACTGTCAGCCTAACTTACCTCACAGGGTTGTTGTGAGGGTAAAATGGAGGAGAGGAGAACGATGTAAGCCACTTTGGATCTTCTCTGGGGAGAAAGGTGGGGTATAAATGAAGTAAATAATGGAAGAAGTAGTTACCAGAGTGGGTGCTTTACTGATGCCAAAGAAAATATAAACAGGATTCAAAATGGATTATATGCTGCCTTTTATTGAAGTGGCTGTGGAGGTATAGTAGGGAGACCGTTGGGTGGAGAAGTGTACTGCACAGTAATATGCAAATTTGGCAAGCAGCAAGAGTGACACCCATTGTCCTGATGACCCAGAGTGGTCTATGACATCGTCCTCCATTCATCAGCAGAAAGCTGGTAGAATGCAACCCGTTGGCTAGAGTTTCCAACTCCAGGTTGGGAAATTCCTGGGCAGAGTAGTGTTTGGGCAGGGCAGGAAACTCAGCCAGGACGTAATACTATGGAATCCATCCAATCAAGCTGCCATTTTCTCCAAGAGAACTTACCTTCATAGTCTGAAGATCAGTTGAAATTCTAGAAAAACCTCAGACGCCACCTGGAGGTTGGCAACCTTACCAATGGCTTTACCCTCAGTAAAAAATCTCTTTGAAAGAGAATGTTCTTGTCTGTCTTTCGGAAACTAGGAAACAAAGATACCTTCTGCACCCATTCCAGTAGGCTGTTCCATAATACTATCGCTGGCACAGAAAATGCCCTCATTGATCTTTTCACAAAATGGACCAACATAAGGGAAGACATTGTGAGGGGTGGAGGTCTTCTGAGGAGCATAACTGGCACATAGGAGTACATCTCTGAAGCACTACAGCAAAAAAGAAATCCTGTTAAACACCAGATATCCTCCATATCACCATAAACAAAAACTTTTTCTGAGGAGGGAGGAAAATCAGCCTTGCTATAACACGTAATTATAACATTCAAAAGAAGGAGACAGACAGACAGACCCAGGGGAGTTGCCACACCCAGAATCTTATTTACAGTGAATGTCAATGCATCTTCATTATTAAGTTCTTATACTGGAAATAGGTTAACAGACCAGATTCCAACTGAGTAGTGACTACCACCAGGAGACCAGGCAGCAAAACTTTATAGCTTTTCTTTTATGTAAGGAATTAATAAAATAGGCCTCTGTAGACAAGCAGGTGCCCATCTGTCCTAGAGACAAGTAGGAAGTCAGTGTGGGTTGAAGGCCCAGAAGCACATGGAGAGATCAAGTGCACTGTGCTGGATCCTCATGCAGACAAGACTCAAATTAGGCTTGGTTTTGGTCCCATTTGGCAGCTGCCCCTGCAAACATCTGAATGATCTTTGAAAAGATTGATGAGAATGTCACCATGTCCACCTTGGTCTGGCTTTAAAGGAAGCAGCTTTCACTAGCCCTTAATACAGAGATGATTTACTGGGGATGAAATACGTTGATGGCTAGCTTTTGAGTTGGAGAGAAATGGGCTATCATGAGATGAATTCAGCTGTTTTCAGACAATCTGATCCTGCATTGTGGGACCCTACCAATTGCAAATAGAACTCCCCAATATGTGCAGTTGTTTTGTAGTCTGAACAGGGGCAAAGAGTCTGTTTTCAACTTCAGTATTGTTGGAATATGCAATGTCTGGTGTTCAAGAAGCTCCTACAGGGGACAGCTAGTTAGATGGGAATGTGGATCTTTACTAGAGATGGGCACATACCAGAAAAAAACCGAACCATGTGGTTCGTGGTTCATCACATTTCACAAACCATGAACCTCGAACTTTCACGAACCTGCCCCAGGTTTGCGAACCAGTTCGTTTGGTTCGGGAAAATGTCACATCTAGATCAGCAAATCGTCACTTCTGGGTCAGCAGAAAGTCGCTTCCGGGCAAGCAAAAGGCCACTTACAGGTCAGCATAAGGTCTGCAGGAAGTCCATCCCCTGTTGCTTAGGAAACTGATTGATCGGCGCCAGGCTGATTGATCGCCACGAACCACCTTGGTTTGTCACGAACTTTGGTTCATATTTCAGTTTGTGCCCATCTCTAATCTCTACCTTCTTTTCTCTGCTAAGTATCATTTCCTCACATGGCCCCAGAATGCTAGGCTGTTTCTGTCTTCTTGGAATTTCTTAAAAATAGGAACTTGGTGTAGTATGTACAGAGGCTGCACATGCATACTATATATATGCCAGCCACACATGATGGGAGGATCACAGGTAGAGTGTGCTCCCAATGCGTGTGGTTGGCTGGCTCTTAGTATACACAAGCATTATAGCTGAAAATGGCTTGGAAAAAAATGTTGGAAGGGAAAGGTTTGGCAGGTTTTTCAAACCTTTCTCTCCTACCAGAGCAATGGTGAGGAAAACAGCAGGATTTGAGTCCAGTGGCACATTAGACATAATTGAGATATTCAGGGTGTAAGCTTTTGAGAGGCAGAGCTCCCTTCTTCAGACATGAGTAGGAATGGAGATCCCTGAGCCTGAGCTAATTTCTGCTCTCATCTAGCTGCATTGTATCATTATACCTTTACATCCTGATATCTTCCTCAGCTACATTCCTCCTGTCTAATCAAGCTGCATTGTACCTTTGCATCCTAATGCCCTCCCTTGTAACTCCCCCACCCACCTTTTGGCTGGGATATAAAGGCTCAGGGATCTCCATTCCTACTCGTGTCTGAAGAAAGGAGCTCTGACTCTCAAAAGCTTACACCCTGAATATCTTGTTGGTCTCTAAGGTGTTACTGGACTCAAATCCTGCTATTCTACTGCAGACCAACACAGCGACCTACTTAAAACTATGGTGAAAGTGCTGAAGTTGTCCCTTTGGCACACCTCCTAAAGCAGGGGTCCTCAATGTTTTAAAGCCTTTGGGCACCTTTGGAATTGTGATACAGGGGGGTGGGCATGACCACAAAATGGCTGTCACAGGAAGTGGAGCTACAAACACAGAGGAAGCCCAAGTATTGGGAAGAAGGACAATTTCTTTTTAAAAATACCGGGAAAGAGGGGAGGGTAAAACAACACTTTGGTGGCAGCTGCCGCTGAAACAATGTCATTTTGATCTGCATAGACAGACAGATTTTCAGGGGCAAATCAGAAGCTGTACCGGGCTAGAACCCCACCTGCTCCCACCCACTTTCTAAAAATACTTGGTGGGCACCAAAAAAGGCGTCTGGAGACCAGGCACCATGTTGGGACTCCTGTCTTAAAGGCTTCTTTACTGAATCTGGCAATGCTCAATACGAACATATTCTATTCAGGAGACTCCTGTTAGATCTGCTGCACTTCAGAAGAATATTTCACATTGTGGGCCATGTCTTTCCCATCTGTTTTACATAGTTCAACAAAAGGAGGTCTCCCAGACTCTTGTTTAAATGTCTGTCATGAGCAAAGCTTGCCAAGTTTAACTGAGTCTGAAGACTTGGAGAGGGGGGGGCAGTGGGGGGATAAGATGGTGCTCCCAGACTAAAGGCAGAAGAGCAACTGAATATTGACAGAAGGAGGGCAATGCTTTTAACAAGTTAGGTTAGAAAGTTATCTAAACATCAGAGAGAGGCAAGTTGGGCGAAAACAGAGCGTGAATTCAAGGAGTCCATAAAGTCTAATGCCAAATGAAATTTGGAAAAGGATTAAGGAATCTCTGTTCTGCATGAATTAATGTCAGACTGAATTCTTTAGATTAGTACTTATTTGAAAGAAAAGAAAAGCAGACAGATTTCCAAACAGTTTTACCATCAGCGCTGAAAATTTATTCAGGATGTGAGAAAGCAAAGAGCCAGAAAATTTAAAATGATGGCCACCCCAAATGATACCCAAACTTCGGATGTTGCCTGCTCAAAGACTGCTGTTCTCACATCCCCCCCCCCGCCCCCTCCAATAATCTCATAGTAAATTTGCACTACCAAACTGCTGTTTTGGGAATGTCAGTTGAATAGATAGATGGAGCATTTGGGAGGAAATACAGGTCTTGCAATGCAAATCACATTTCCTGCTCAACACACTTCTACCAAGATTGTGATACAGCAGCTGCTGCGGTGTAGTGGTTAGAGTGTTTCACTAGTATCCAGGAGACCCAGGTTTGAATTCCTATTTTGCCATGGAAGGCCACTATGTGACCTCAGACCTGCTTTCACAAATGTGGGATAGTGCACTTTCAATGCACTTTAGCAATTGTTTGCAAGTGGATTTTCCTGTTTCACACAGGACAATCCGATTGCAAACGATTGCTAAAATGCATTGAAAGTGCATTATCCAATGTGTGAAAGCAGCTCTTACAGCCTAACCCATATCACTGAATGGTTGTTATGAGGGTAAAATGGAAGAGCAAAGAATCGTGTAAGATGCTTTGGGTCTTCACTGGTGGAAAAGGCAGGGTATAAATTAAGTAAATGAATCAGAGGAATAAGTAACTGTTATCTATATTAGGCTGTTTCCACACATCCTTATAGGGACAGCCCGTGGTTCCAGAAAAGGCACTGAAAAAGCAGAAACCAAACAGCCTGCAACCATTTTGAAAACGGAGACGTGTGGAGTGAAGGGGAAAAGCCGCCAGGATTCCATGAGTGGGCCATCCCTATAATGATGTGTGGAAACAGCCTTATTTGCACGTGTGCATTTTTGCACAGCTTTATGGGAATTGTAGTTCCTGCCTCACTTCAGTTAATTACCTGACCCAAGCATCTGTGACCCCAGGTGGCATTGATCTCACCTATTGCACACAGACATGGGCATGGACCAGAAAAAAACCACGGACCATTGGTCTGTGGTCCATCGCGTTTCATGGACCATGAACTTTTCACGGCCCCACCCCTGATCGCGGACTGGTTTGTCAGCTGTGGTCTATCCCTTCTGGAGGCCCAAGGACCACCCCCTTTGCACTCAGAGATGCCAAACTCACAGCGAGTCTTCAGCAGGCTCTCCTCTAGCCACTCTCCAAGTTTGGCCAAGATTGCATTTCGGTCCGAGTTACAGACACCCAAAGCAGCCACCCCCCAGGAAACTTCCAGTAGATAGAATAGGAGCCGCAAACACCAATTGACTTGCAGTGGCTTGCAGCAATTGGCAGAGCCCTAGGCTAGCCCACCACCCCACAATCAAATAAGAATTGAAAGGAAAAAATGAAACAGAAGAGTGAGCCCTCAAGGAGCCCAATAAGCTTGCACCCAGAGCCTTATTGCAGCTCTGACATTGGGTTAGGGCAGCGGCCTAGGCTAGCCCACCACCCCACAAGCAAATAAGAATTGAAATTAAAAAATATTAAACAGAAGAGTTAGCCCTCAGCCGAAGAAACACAATAAGCTTGCTCCCAAAGACTTGCTGCAGGACAGGCCCCAAGCCTCCCTCTTGTGCAATCCAAAAAAAATCCCGCAACAAATAGTTCCTCCCTCAGTAACCAGCTGGAAAGTGAGACCACTGCTCAGCACTGGCTGTTATATATTCGGCTTGCTCTCATAGAGAATAATGGGAGCTCTCTGTTTGGCAGCCACAGCTGCCTATCAAGGTTTTCAGGGCTCAGATTAGTGTGCTCCAAAGGTAGCAGAAGGTCTGCAGGTGACTCCCTTACGTTTCCTAGGGAATTGATTGCTCAGCACTGGGATGTCTGGTTTCACGGACCAATGGACCAGCGGACCGGCCCAAAAGTCGTTGTTTCCATGAAAAACGCACGTCCCACGACCCTCCTGTTCACGAACACCGAACTGGTGCAGTCCGTGTCAAATTTTGGTCTATTTTTCGGTCCATGCCCACCTCGAATTGCACAGATGCAACAGTCCCCACAAGGCAAGGCTACCACTGCAAGGAAACAAAACTCCACTATCAACTGCAAAGCTGTTCAATAGACATTCAAGGTGGTCAATTTACAGGCAAGCAGATCTGTCATTCAGCTCACAGGTGATCATGGCTGCCAAACAAAGCATGTTCAACTACTGAATGTTGTTCACCGCAAAATTCACAGTATCTCTAGTTCCTTTCACCATCTTTACTAAATCACTGTACTATAATAGAAGGATGAATGTTTGTTATACTAGGAATTGCTGAGTGGCTATTATGGAGCTCCCAAACTGTATGGTCTTGTAAGCTCTTGTTTCCTCTTGGTTCAGGGCAGTGCCATCCATGTCACTATGGGTTTGGGCATTGTTCTCATCACTCCTGCCAAGTCAGCATTGTAGGTGTTTCCAAGCTGACCAAGGAATGGGAAATAAAATTCACTTTTAATACTGTGAGGCAGCGGGCTGGCACTAGCAGTGCTAAAGGGAAACCATCCAATAACCCATGGCTGGTGGGTCATTGAGAAAAGGGGTTGCATGCTTGCCTCCTCAGAGACGAGGCCACCAGAAGGCATACCAAGTTCACCCTCCATCCCACTAGAGGTCTCAGAGGAGGAGGAGAGGGGATTGGATCTTCATCCTGGTTCACTTCCTACTGTTGAGACCCTTCATTCACCCTCCTCTTTCTCAGCCAGCTCCTTAGAGAAAGGAGCTGCCACAGCTGTGTTCTCCTTTGCTCTCAGCTGGAGGGGTAGAATTGCTCCTCAAAGACCCTGCAAGTTCCTTCCCCTTCCTCTGATCAAGGGGAACCAGCCAGTCCTGGGTGTTGCCTCCCATCCTTGGAACAGGTCTGCCCCCCTCCTTGTGTCCGACTTTGCTCTTGCCTCCTTGCTGACCTGACCCCATCAGGTCACTGTTGGGCCACAAAACAACCCACCTCTGCCACCCTGAGGAGGCCCAGCCCTCCTGCCCTATCTTTATGATGGTTGCAGGACTGGTATCAGAGCCCCATCTGGCTTCAACTTTAGACAGTACTGTACCTCCCTATCTGACTAGTACATCTTTATCCCACATTTCCTTATCACAAGGATCTCAGGGTGGCCCACCTGCTTTCCCCCTTGTCAGTTTAACTGTAACAACCCTGTGAGGTAGGTTGGGCTAAGGAAGAGCTCAAGTCCACCCCATGAGCTTCAGAGCAGGACAGGGATTTGAATTCCTCTGAGTCTAACATTGTAACCACTAGACTGCATCAGCTGTCTGCATGCCTAAAAATCCTTGAACTTACATTCTGGCCACTTCTTAGGGCCCAACTAAAAGATAATGCGTCCTCAAGTCTGCCACAGGACATGGCACTATTTTAGATTTTAACTTTTCAAAATGCCAGAGGGGAGGGATTCTGCTGAGGACCTTGGTGTAGGGGGGATGAGATGTTCTTCTCACCCCCACACCAGCCAAAAATTGCACACAGGGGGAGACAGGAGGCCTTCATCTCTCTGTGCCACAGTCCCCAGCTGCATCAGCTCCCCCATGGCATTTTGAAAAGTTAAAAACAAAGCATCTGCATGGTGGGGAGGCAGTATCACTTGTGTATGTAAAGTGCCGTCAGGTCAAAACTGACTTGTGGCAACCCCTGTTGGGGCTTTCAAAGCAAGTGAGAAGCAGAGCTGGTTTGCCATCACCTTCCTCTGCAGAGTCTTTCTTGGTGGTCTCCCATCCAAATACTGATCCTGCTTAGCAGCTGGGATCTGACAAGTTCGGGCTATACCATGCTGCCTTCCCTCTCCACAATATCATCTAGTTTGGCTCAAAGGTAGAGCAATGCACACAATTGCCGTAATACTTGCAGGTTCTGTTTTGGTTCTGGGATTTTTAAACATCCTGAGCTGAGCAGATCCTGTGATAAATGTACGGAGGACAATTTCTTTCCTGGAGATGCTGATTGGTTGGGTTGTTGAGGGTTTCCAAGACTGTCGTAGGATTTGTAAAGTATTCAGATGCTTAGACAGCCATGGAAAGATGGACAAAGAGAACATTTCTCTGCAATTTGTGCTCCCTCACACCCACAGTGGTTCTCATCAGCAGTCGTAAACTTCAGGGGAAAAGGTCAAATGGGAAAGCTTCTTCTCCCAGCAACACAAGGGGACAGGGATTAGGCATGTCCTTCTTGCTTGCTCAAGATGAGTACTGAGCAAATGTTGTTAATCTTGCAGGGATTGTCAGGACGATGGTATAGTGCCTGTTGTAGGCTAATCTACAGATACATACACACATTGCACAGGAAGGATGGATGCTTTACAATCTTCTGTAATGCAGAGAATGTCAAAACAAATGGTGACACCCCCCCCCCCTGCCCATTGGGCAGTGTGCCCTGAAAACAAAGTGTGACGCAATTGTACTTATGGCTGCACATGTTCTTCAGTGGAACCAGAATCTGTGCGTCATGTGCATATCTTAGAAGCATAAATGCCCTTATTGGTGCAGTGATCGTGTGTGCATGGTGTCAGTATTTCTGTAATTGCTGTAATTTTAAGGCACTGACTTTGAGGGCTGATGTTCCGCCACATTAATTCTTGTTGAGGCTCTGGAGCTGATTTGAGTACATAGAAGTATTTTGGTGCTGTGTTAATGATTGTGTCATGTTTTACTTTGAAAATGGCTTCAGGGAGGTCTCTAGAGGGGCAGCATATATATTCTCTAAATAAATAAAGGTGCACATGGAAGAGTCCTCTGACTGAACTGCGCCGTGTCAGAATCCACAAGGAGGACTGTGTTTCAATTCATTTTTGTGTCCAGTGATATAGTCATAAAATGAGTTAAACTCGGTTACCCTTTGATATTAATGGACTTAGAAAGGTATATCACTGCTTACAATTGTACTATAAGCATCTCTGTATGAGAATTTTTGTCATGGTGTTACTTTCAAACAAGAGTGCTTTTGGGGCTGCTGCAGAGCATGGGAGTGCTCCCACGCTCCGCAGTGACCCCGATCTGGGCCAGAACAGGCCCGATCCAGGCGGCGGCTGCGCACAGGAGCACGCAGCACCACAGGGGAACACGCAGGGAAGGTGCACGCCCCCTGCTGGCCAGGTAAGTGGGAGGCAGAGTGTGTGGGGCAGGGGATCCCCCACCCCCACTGGGGGTCTGGCATCCCTAGTGCTTTCCGATATTATACAATCCCAGGAGAATACTGTACTATGTACACATTTCTTTACGCACTGAAAACTAGTGTAGATATTACAACTGCTTTCACAAGATGCATGAAAAAATATTTTCATCCCTTTTAGATCAGACTGAATCCCTGTTTTATATGATTTTATTTCAAGATTCCCTTTACCTTACTGTCCTGGGCCTTGCCAAACTCCCAGGAATAACTCATCTGACTTTGGCAGCTTTTTGTTTTATAAGTCATCTATTCATTAAGCAGATCAATAATCACTTTCCTGTCTGAAGAATAAGGTACCTGGGAGAATAAGGTTGGGAGATGGACATGTTGCAGCAGAAAATTTCCACAGAACTAGAAGGATGGAGAGGGAAATGTCAGGCCTTGAGGCTACCTCACATTCTCCTTCCTGGAGTGCCATTGACATACACTACTTAGCACAGCTAATGTCAACAGGAGACCTGAGGGAATAAGACAAAACCAAACACATTGGCACTCCTCAGAACAAGAGTCATAAAACCTGCACACACCCGGACAAGTGGCGCAACAGCCTTTTTATGCTGTTCAAATCAATAGCCGACCTTGCTGAGAGTGTTTGCTAACACAGAAACAACATACACCACAGGTTGGTTCATCAGGTTTATGACTCAAAGCCCGGAGGTTCTAATGGAGAGAGATGGCAGGGGGCTAGTTACCTTCCTCCCAAGCCTTGCTCACTAACCAGGCATTAATCTCTGTGCAAAGTCGTTTAAAAACATTACTTCTACAACATTGGATTTGTAAGCGCCAATAGCCTCTTACCTACTGCGCTGTGAGTGAGAGGCAAAATTTGAAAAAAATAGGGCCTGGTTAGGCGGAAGGATGAGGTCCTCAGAGGTTCTCTGCAAACCTTCCTCATCCATCCACAAATTGTTTTCCTATTTCAGGTCAAGGAAGAGCAAAATGGCAGCAACGTCATCTAGGATTGCCAGCTCTGGGTGGGAAATTCCTGGAACTTTGGGGGTGTAGACTGGGGAGGACAGGGTGTGGGGAGATGAAGGACCTCAATGGGCTATAATGCTATAGAGTTCACATTCCAAAGAAGTCATTTTCTCCAGGGAAACTGATCTCTTTCCTCTGAAGATCAGCTGCCGTCCCCAGAGACCGCCACATCATATTCTGCAGGGATGCACATTCCTTTCCAAAAAATGAAAACATAAACAAAGTGGCATTGAATTTCTTATGGTAGTGAAAATAGAGTACAACATTGCTCCTCCATCCGTCTCCTCTGTCTTCCTCCACCTACCACCCTTACAGTGCATTCCTGAACAGAGTTACAGCACTCTGAATCCATTGAAGTCAATGGGCTTGTAACTCTGTTTAGGATGGCACTGTGTATTGAAATGTTAATAATCCGTTTCTTGTTTTATATAAGCTCAAGGATGTTGGAATCAGGAGCAGCTCCAGCCCAGGTTTTTCTCACCGCTGGGTAACCTGGTGAGGGGAGTGCTATGAAGGATTCTGTTAAGCCCTGTTTCTGCAGAATAAAGTTAGCCTCTGTGGATTGGAAGCAACTCTTTGCATATTCCTGAATGACTGCAGAACTTTATATGTATTTGCTGGTAGTGACTGCTGCTGCTTCCTCCAGTGCTGCTGGTGACTCGGAAGGCAAGTTCCTGGTCCCAGGGCAGGTGAGAAGAAACAGTGCACTCCTAAACAGAGTTACACCCTCTAAGCCCATTGGCATACAAACAGACACAAGACTGGGCAGGTATATGAAACAGAGGCCTCGCTTCAATTGGCCGATAATTTTCAGTTCCTCAAACAAATCAATAGACTCCAGCAAATAGAAAACACAAGCCGCTCTGGCAGTTAGTATAGACAGCAGCGCAAACTGCTGAGATTCACAATAAAACTGCAGACAACATGCCAGGAAACAAAGGAGTCTCCAGGGTGAAAGGAGGAAAGCCCCTTTTGCAGTGGGGACGTAACTCTTCATTTTCCCTGAAGTCAAGCTGAGAGGCATGGAATCGGCTTGTATGTGGCCGTTTGCACCTCTCACGTTTGGTTGGCATGGTGCCAGGTTTTTTTTAGTCCACATCATGCCAAAAGGAGTCAGGAGGAGCATGAATGCCTGTTGTTGTCACTGATGCCATCATGCCAGCCCTTTCTTACTTTTTTTGTGTGTGTGCATGTGCTGGATCAACCTATTTCCTGGATTTCAGCCTCTCCGCCCTTCTGTTAGTTGATCCTGATTTGCTGATTTGCCAGTGCTCCTCTTTTTCCTTTTAAGGAACTCCATGTGATTGGCTGCAAGAATCGCCTACTGGCCAGCCAAACAGTGGAAACAATAAGAGGAAATGGAGGAAGCAATTCGAGCATGCGCTTGAATCACTCATGGAAACAAGGAAATGTTCTTTCCCAGAAACAAAGAGAAATAATATTTTTTAAAAGGAATTTTATTTGAAATGATCATCTCATTGGAGCATTAATGCATTGCTGGTAAAGCTCCGTTCCTGCCTCCTTCTCTGTTGCCCCCAAACATCTGTTTCTCCACTATGGGATAAAAAGAGAATCTAAGATCTGATATTAAAATTTTTATTTCTGATACTTAATTTCTGATACTTAATTTTTATTTCTGATACTTCTGATATTTAGCCCCCTATAAAATATTCCCACTCATGCCAAAGGAAAAAGAATAGCAAGGGAACTCCCCTCTGCTTGTTTTCAAACCATCAATTCTTTAAGCCTGCGCTGGACTTAATTTTTTTTAAAAAAAAAAAAGAGGTAAGAGGGGAGGGGGAGGGGGTGGGAAGGAGGGGGTGGCTGGATAGACCAGAAAGCCAATCACAATGCAGTGGGCTGGCAGGGGGTGGGGGGGAGAGTGGAACACCAAAAAACGGAATAAAGAATATGCATGCAAAGCAAATTTTTAAAGAAAAAATTGGGGTATAAGTGTTCCCAGGAAAGCCATGGAAAAGCCACATAGTGGCTGGAGTGACTACTCATGGCAGCAAATTGGGTGCAAATGGTCATGAAAAAAACCCTGCAGTATGGGAACTGAACCGGCAAAACTGGCCAGTGCAGAAGGGGTAGAATAGACTGCAGTGGAGGATGCACTATTTGTTCTGATACACGTATGGAATTCAGTGATCAATAAGCTACTCTTGCAGTTACAGAGCCCGTGCAAATCTTTGGGCAGTATTACTAATTACTTGTTCTTTACGATGTGCCTGAAATACCATTTACTGACACTTTAATTTAATATTGTTGTTCTTTTACTGATTATATTGGTGTGTATCTCATGTCGAAGAACTTCAATAAGCAACCCACTGAGCTTCCCCCCCCAGTATTGTTCCTGGGGGTTAGCAGGCCCTCAAGAACAACATAGGGGTAAGGGGGGGGGATTCTGTTTCTGTAAGCATTCTAAAATGCTGTCTTTCACAAACTTCCACATGCTGGCTGAAGTGGTACCATCTGCTTGAATCACTGCAGCATTCCACCACTTCATTACTCTCCTGAGTGTATGAATTGTTCTCCCTACAGCGTGCCTCTTCGCCAGACACTGGCTTGCCTCCCTGCACCAGCTGTAGCTTGCCAGTTCCAGCTGGTCCCCCACTCATTCCTGATGTATCTCCACCAGCTTATATTGTCGAAGGCTTTCACGGCCGGAGAACGATGGTGGTTGTGGATTTTCTGGGCTGTATAGCCGTGGCCTTGGCATTGTAGTTCCTGACGTTTCGCCAGCAGCTGTGGCTGGCATCTTCAGAGGTGTAGCACCGAAAGACAGAGATCTCTCTCTCTCTTTCTCAGCCCAGAAAATCCACAACAACCGTCTCCACCAGCTTGTTTCTCCCTCCCCCTTCCATCTTTGGCTTGCCAGCATCAGTACACTTTTCCTCATCTTATCTCCTCCTGGATTCAGTTCTGGCTCCTCTTGTCACTTCTTTGGTCACTGCATTTTCACACAGCATTTAGGATTACCATGGAAAGCCAAAATACCAGCTGCATTCTGGTGGTTGGTCAGTTAGTTAATTAGTTAATTTTAATGAACAGTCATTGTTATCAGCTGGGGAGGTGTTAACTTCCAAATCAGTTTTTTAAAAAAGATTTATCTTCTAGGGAGGAGTGCTTCCCAGGTTTGCAGAACCTTAAATCATAGATTTAGGTGGGTAGTCATGTTGATCTGTAGTAGAACAGCGGGATATGAGTCCAGTGCTGCTTAGAAACCAACAAGTTTTTTAGGATGTAAGCTTTTGAGAGTCAGAGCTCCTTTCTTCAGATACAGCTGAAATCATAGCTGAAAGTGGCCCCATTGTGGCTATTAGATATAGGGATACAACCTGCAGGAAAAGAAATGCCTGACTAATTTACATTAAAATATGAAATTTAGTTCCCATCCAAATGCTCCTTAGATTTCCTAACATGTATGGCCCTTTTACAGTCCTCCTTGTGTCCTATAAAACACCAAGACCATCTCAACTGACACCATTCTGTTCCCTCACAGAAAGTGGATTGCAAACATTCTGATAGTTTGTTCCTTGACAACCTAGAATATTTGTGGCAGTTTGTGCCATCACACCTACTCAGCCAACTGCCGTCAGAGGCTTCACTGCAACAAGCACAGTACAAACATGGATTCTCTATTGTTTTATTTTAATACTGATAAGTAAGGCTTGGGACTGCTTCTTATAATAACAATAACCTTGTGCTTATATACCGCTCTTCAGGACAGATTAGTGCCACGCTTAGAGTGGTTAACAAATCAGTGTTATTATTATCTTCACAACAGATGCTCTGTGAGGTAGGTGGGGCTGAGAGAGCTCTGAGAGAGCTGTGATCCATCTGGCTTCAAGTGGAGGAGTGGCTAATCAAACCCAGTTCTCCAGATTAGAATCCTGCTGCTCTTAACCACTCTTACAATACTTTTGTTACTCAGTCATAGATATCCAAATTCAGTGCCTCATTTATTTAATTTAATTTATTATATTTATATTCCACCCTCCCCGCTTTCGCAGGTTCAGGGCGGATAACAAATACAAACACCATTAAAAACATTTAAAAACATTAAATAATACATTTAAAAACATTTTAAAACATTAAATATTACAGTTCATGCTGCATAGTGGTTCATACATGCCTCTGTGTTCGCATAGGGGTGATGGTTTAACCCCCCCTTCACGGGGGGGGCACTGCCCGGCATCAGCCATATGCCTGGCGGAATAGCTCTTGTCTTACAGGCCCGGCGAAATGCAAGCAAATCTTACCGGGCCCTTGTCTCACAAGACAGAGCATTCCACCAGGTTGGGGCCAGGACCGAAAAGGCCCTGGCCCTGGTCGATGCCAGGCGGGCCTCCCTAGGGCCAGGGACACTTTAAAGATGTTTTCCACCAGAGCGGAGAGTCCTCTGGGGCTCATATGGTGAGAGGCGGTCCCTCAGATACGTCGGTCCCAGTCCGCATAGGGCTTTGTAGGTTAACACCAAAACCTTGAACCTGATTTGGCACTCCACTGGCAGCCAATGCAGCTGGCGTAGCACCGGTGTAATATGCTCCCACACCGGTGCTCCAGCAATGACCTGCGCTGCTGCATTCTGTACCAGCTGTAACCCCCGGATCAGGCCCATGGGAAGCCCAGCGTAGAGCGCGTTACAGTAATCAAACTTAGAGGTGACCATTGCTTGGACCACTGTAGTCAAGTCACGGGGAGACAAATAAGGGGCAAGCTGCCTGGCCTGCCGAAGATAATAAAAGGAAGACCTTTTATGAAGGGTACATATGTTAAAACTTTACACATTTTCCATAAAGATCCATGAAAGCCAGCAAGAAAGCACACGGGCCCTATTTGTCTGTATTTTTATAAGAAATGCAACAGTTTCCATATGTTTGCATCCTGCACAGATGACATGCCAAATATGTACAAAATATGATAAGAAGAGAGCCCAGTGCTACATCCTGAAATAACCTTTCTGCAAGAAGGTAGGCTACCTGAGTGCAGTGTCTTGCCACTAGGGGGCAATGAAAAATCTTCAAGAGGAAGAGGGAACGCCAATGGCAGCCGCTTTTCAGTGGCATTTTATGTTACATGTGTTACTGAAAACAGGTGCGTATGTTACTCTGTGTATTTGGAATGTACCACACCTATTAACAGTCATCATGAACTTAGTCTCTGTAGCTCAGACTGGATTAAGTGCATGCATAAAGTTTAAAATTCCTGTCTCGTTGCTTTCCAGACCATATACTAGAATGCACACCCTACCCACTCCAAAATTGCTAGTACTCCAGCAGGGGTCACTCACTGCTTTCTGCATTCTAAAGGGCAAACTAAGGAATCACATGTAGAAAACTGGGACAGGGACAGACTTAAAACAAGCTAAGCTGAACAGCACCAGTGGTTCCAGGCACCATTGCAATCGTTGGCTCAGCCCTGAGCCCCAGCAATGACAATAGGCAAAGACACCCACCATCACCAATACCGTTGGCTAGGTCCAAGCAAAGCAGACACTGGTTTCAACTTTCTTTCCTCCTGGCTGCTAACAGTCCTACAGGCAATCAGCCATTGGGAATTTCCCCAGTAAATTAAAGGGCCAAATAATCCATGTTTATTTCTATCTGCAGTGGTGGAGTGCATGCAGGCACTACAAACAAGTGCCTGGTTCAGGTAGCATATCTCCAGATCATGCCAGCAACAGATTTTCAGTAAGAGATAACAATGTTCATTTCTGCTGTCAGTATTGCTCTACATCATCAAAAATGGGAAGTGTCCATGCCTTTGTCAAAAGTCAAAACTTTTCCCATTGTCACAAAACATTCTGGGATGCGGAAACCAATAATATACAGTGGAGTTGTAATGGGCCTTAGGCATCTCTGAGCAAGTGGAGGTTTCTGTGTATATGGAAAGTGTTCTCCAATCACAGCCAAGTCAGGGCAACCCCAAAGGGTTTTTTTGAAAACTAGAGAGAGACAGAGGTGGTTTGCCATTGCCTGCCACTGGGTAGCAACCTAGATTTGCTTGGTGATCTTCTATCCACGTCCTAACCAGGGCAAACCCTGCTTAGGTTCCAAGAGCTGACAAGATTGGGCTAGCCTGGACCAACTGGATTAGGTTCTACCTTCTATTAATAAAAACTTAGTTTTTGCTTTTTTTTGGTTTTAAACCAACTGAACTATCTTTCAGAGGAGTTAGCAGTGTTAGTCTGTAGTAGCAAAATCGAAAAAAGTCCAGTAGCACCTTTAAGACTAACCAACTTTACTGTAGCATAAGCTTTCGAGAACCACAGTTCTCTTCGTCAGATGCATGGAGGGTAAGAAGATAAATAGGTGGAGAGGGGAGGGGGGAGTAGATGTAATCAGTGGCTTCTGATAATGGGATCAGTAGGCTTCTGATAATGAAATCAGTTACTTCTGAGAGGCCTGGGTGCCTCTCTCTCAGAAGCCCTGGGTGGAAGACCTCTCCTTGCCTACAGGCAGCCCCCCAACCTTAAACGACTTCTCACTTACAACCATGAATCGGCTAGCAGAGTCACCTGCAACAGACCCAGATGCCAGCTCTGCCCTCATATCTACCCAGGAAATATAATTACAGGACCCAATGGTGTCAACTACACTATCTCTGGTTCTTACAGCTGCTCATCCTCCAATGTGATATATGCCCTCATGTGCCAACTATGTCCATCTGCTCTGTACATTGGACAAACCAGCCAACCTCTGAGCAAAAGAATAAATGGACACAAATCTGACATCAAAAATGGCAATATCTAGAAACCAGTAAGAGAACACTTCAATCTACCAGGACATTCCATCAAGGACTTAAAGGTCACTGAGGTTCAACAGAAACCTTTCAAAAACAGAATCCAATGGGAAGCTGCTGAATTGGAATAGATATGTAAATTTGATTCAGTCAGGCTTGGATTGAATAGAGACTATGAATGGTTATCTCATTATCAGAAGTAACTAATTTCATTATGAGAAGCCACTGATTACATCTACTCCCCCCTCCCCTCTCCACCTATTTATCTTCTTACCCTCCATGCATCTGAAGAAGAGAACTGTGATTCTCGAAAGCTTATGCTGCAGTAAAGTTGGTTAGTCTTAAAGTGCTACTGAACTCTTTTGAACTATCTTTGTGACTCATGCTTAACTTACATAACATAAGAACATAAAGAGAAGCCATGTTGGATCAGGCTGATGGCCCATCCAGTCCAACACTGTGTCACACAGTGGCCAAAAAACTAGGTGTCGTCAGGAGGTCTGCCAGTGGGGAAGGGACGCTAAAAGCCCTCCCACTGATTGCCTGCCCAAGCCCCCCAAAAACCAAAACTTCAAAAATGGGAAAAGAAACTTCCCATTTGTATATCCTGAACCTTTCATTTGTATTTAACACTTATATTGGCTAGGTAACTTTAAAGTGGCTCTTCTGCATTCTGTTCCGATATTTTCAGAGCATTTTTATAGTGAAGGCTTAAATCGCCTGTGAGGCTCTTGTGAGGTTTATGTTAATATCTGATCTTGTTCATTTAGAAGAGGAAGTTGTGGGTAGGCATTTGTAATGAAATGAACATTCTGGCCCTGTAGATTTTAACATTCACATTACAATCCTGACTGAAGCAAGAGAATGTTTAAACTTAGCATGGACAATGTCTTTCCATTCCAGACTGAAAGGTGTCCTTAGGGAGCAGTGGCAAATTCAGATGTATTACATTTACAAACATTGTGGGCACTTTCAACATGAGCCTTAAATCATGATTAGGGTTGCCAACCTTGACTTGGGGAATTTTTGGAGATTTGGGAGCAGTGCCCAGGGAGGACGTATTTTGAGAAGAAAGCTCAGCAAGGATGTGTTGTTACTGTATGAGTTCTGTTTCTCCTATGCTCTATGGCTGTGGTTCCCAAACATACTCAGGCCACCATCCCTTTGTTCCATAAACTCACCCCCAGTGCCCCCTATCCTACCCTTACCCTACCCCTACCCTATAAAAAGCATAATTCAGAATAGCAGTTTGCACGATCATAGGATTTGCCCTCTGAAGCTGCCATTTCCTCTGGGGGAACGGATCTCCATAGGCTAGAGATCAGGGCCGAATCCACATGGCTCAAGTTTGCCGCTATTTTCCCGCAATTTATGTGCTTCTCAGAGGGCTGTTCACATACTCTTACCTCAGTCCCGCCATTCTATTGTATCTGTTGTGCTGCGCCTCAGACAAGGTTGTCACGCTTTCAAATGCTTCTCTTGCATAGTTCTCACCATAGATGTGAACAAATAGAAGCGGTTCCCAAAGAGACCGCCCCCTCTTAACCACCCCCACTTCCTTGTTTCTTGCCTTTCCGGAACACCGTCCCTCTTTGCCAAGCAATTCTTATGGTCCCAACTCTGTCCAAGGCATGCCCGCACCCCCATCCTGTTTAATTTTTTTTAAGGGGGCATTCTTATCGCTATTGCACAGTCCTGTTCATGAAGATCACCCACAAGCGGTTTGAGAAGTGGCGTTGTAAAAAGTCCGTGGAGGCATCGGGGGGGGGGGGGGTTGCCATTTTTTTTACAGTAAATAATGTTTCATTGCTGAAGGAGCGCCTAGATAATTTCTGATAAGCGGACTGTGCCTGCAAAGGTTGACTCTTTCTGGGTTTTTAAAAAAATATATATTAAAATTATCGGTATACCGAAAAATCGCTATCCTATAATTATAGTTGAGCGGTCATTAACCAATCACAGGCATCAATGGGGGCATGGCCCCGCCATTGCAACTGAGCAGAAAATCAATATAGCAAAAATCTAGCATTAAATTTTTTTTTAAAAAAGGCTATGTGATGTCGTCATTGGCGACAGCAGATCTAAACCTGCCCCGTATCATGTGATTCTCCTAGGGATGTGAACGGATTATAGCACAACACTGCTGCAGTAAGAGAGGGGATGTGAACACAGACTGGGACATTATGGGATAGAATCCAGCGCAATTATTGCGTATGAAAAGCGGAAGGTAGGGAAGTGTGGATTCGGCCCAGTTGTAGTTTGGGGGAAACTCTGGGCCCCACTTGGTGGCTGGTAACCTTAATCCAGATTGAGCATCTATCATGTTGTCTATTTTAATGCAGGTTGTGGTTTATGCAGGAAAGGTGAGTGTAATATGAATAAGCATTTCAGCCGATTTAAGTTTTATATGTTACAAACTGGATAAGAAAATAAAACCGCTTTTAAAGCTTCATATGTAAAAACACACTCTACTATGTTTTATGCATGGACACTTTTAAAGAGTATTTGCTCTGATCGAAATGAAATTGGCATGGTTCTCCTGCATTCTGCACTGTCATAAAACATTAGAGGCAGCTTCAGTTTGGTGTCTTGTTTTCATTTTACATTGCAAGAGAATGCATTGGTGTAGTTTTGGGTTTTCGGGGGGAACTGCGAGGAACGTCCTTTTTTTAAAAAAAAATTGTGCATGTGTAGTAACGTTGCTACGTTACTACATCAGCTGTCTGTCATTCCCCTACCCTTCCAACAGCTCTTAATTGGACACTCCTGTACCCACCAAAACTTCTTTGCCAAAGATTGGCATTTTTGGGATGCTTTATGTGCAACTGTTCCGTGAGGAAAATGCCACCAAAGAGTGAGGGGGAAATGATTTTGGCACCCAGAAATTTGCTCGAAACAATTGGTCATTCCCCGTCACGTGACCAGGGATGGGGTACTTGTGGCGGTGAGGGACAGTAAATGAATGCTCCGTCGGCCATTTTATGAGACCTTTCCTGAGCTCTACTGTGTGAAATAATTGAAATAAATTATACAGAACCATAAGATGTGTAGAATGATCTTTAGAAATACTGGACAGTACTTATGGAACACAATTTAATTAACAAGATCGATCAGACACAACGCAGTAACATGGCAACATTACTTCCATTAATAATAAATTTTTAAAAGGGGGGAGGAGGTAGAACCACAAGCCCTGCGATCGCTGTATGGCAGCACAAAAAATAATTATAATGTTACATGTTTGAGCACTTGAGTAGCTAGAATGTTGTAACATCAAGCACACGTTCACTTTCAGGCATTTAATGAAATCTGGTGATTGTGTTGACGTTTCAGCGTTACTGTTATTATGCTAAACAAAAAAAATGGCAGAAAAAAGGTTTCTGGAGCTGTGGAGGGTGGGTGTGATTACCTCCAATAGACCAATCAGCTCCCAGTGAAAAGAAGAGGGGGGAGTAGAGAAGCAGACCAGGAGTGTTTGATCTGCACGAACAGAACTCGAAATAGCAGTGGCTGAGCAGCAGCTTTAAAAAAATCGCGGAATGTCCGCAGGGCGGGGGGGGGGGGGAAACGGAGAAAACACAGACAAATCCTGTATCTGCTTCCCATGACTCCCTTGCAGGTGCAGAAGTCAGGGAGAACATAGGAAGCAGAACAGATTCTGAAATGCTGTAAAGTGTCCATGCATGAAACATGTAAGTCGCTTGCAAGACGAGCGGGAGCAAAAATTCCAAGTCTTCTAGCTTTATTTGATTACTTGTTCTGTTAAACTCTGGTAATGTTTGGCCAGCATATATTTACAGATGCCAATTATCACACTGTTAGTATAGTAGTAATAGTAGTTGTCGGACATATTGTATATAGTAGCATTTACTAGCCCAAAGCTGTCAAGACTGACTCTTCGCTAAACTCTCAGCAGAAGCAGCTGCTTGATAGTATCATCTGACTTCCCAAGTACATTCTGGCCACCCCTATGTGTACCTTCCTGGACCATTACATTTTCTTTGAATCAAAGGTAAGCCTGGGATCAGCTTTAATCTTTTCACTTTCCCAGAAGTGGCCTGTGAAATTCAAAACCCGAAACTTACAACCTTGTTCCCAATAAAAGCTGTTTCAGTATGCTACTGCCTTGCCTATGTCGTCTCTCATTCCCTGGAAGGAACTTAGAAAAAAACCCACCACGCTCTACCGTCTTCTGTTTGGCACGTATCATTTCATTCTTGTCTAGAAAGATGTCGCCCTCCCTGTTCTCCACCCATCCCCACATATCCTGTAAAGGGAAGAGTTACACAGTTAACCCTTTCTTATCTCTCCATCTAGGTTCAAGCCAGGTCAGGGAGAGGCTGCTAAGCTGGAAATCACAGAGACGTTTGGGCCCTAGAAAGGAATAGAAAGATTAGCAGAGGACGTGGGTCCCTATCTGCCCAAGGAAAGACTGGCAAATGGCAATGGTGTTGTTCAGCTTTGCTGTTTGCTGCCCTAGATAGCCACCTAGTGGTAAAGTTCTTCTGTATAACCCAAACAGTGACAGCCAGTCAAAGACTTCCAGCCTGCACAAAAGAGTGGTGGCAAGACACCACATTCGTTTGGTTTCACCAACACAATGGGTCACAAATCCATTGACAGTTGCTTGGCATGGGAGTGGCCATCCACTATTAAGACTTTAAGCTGGTCTATCTATTATAAGCACTGCTACTGAGAATGTATTCTCCGTGCATGCTCCAAATCGTAACATTTACAAGTTGTTACCATGTGATGCAGCACCAACACCTTACTAACACCCTTGCCTGGCTACCAGCCTCCTGATGGGAATACTCACACCCAGTTGATGCATAAAGTTCTTTAGAGCAGGAGTCTCCAAACTTGTCTGTGGCCATTTCGGAATTTTGAGAAACAGGATGCCTCTACAAGATGGGTGCCATGGAAGGCAAGACTAGTCACAAAATGGTTGCAGTGGGGGCTGTCACAAAATGTGTGGTGCAGCAAACATCTTCCCATGATGGAGGCAGCTTTTGAATTAGTGTGCCTTCCAGACTCAAAGATGATGTCTCCTGGGCTTGTCTGAAGTACTTGTAGCCTAGTGAGATGGAGGAAAGCTAAGGATGGCTTTTTGCTTTAGGGAAGACAGCAAGTGGATGCAAGCGTATCAGTCCCAGGTGCTTATGGAGGGCAAACTCCAGATGCCCACCAATCACTGGCCATCAGTGGGTAGATGCTAACTGCCACTAGCAGGCAACCTGGGCAAAAAGGCAAGCTCACCTCTGTGCCCTGCCACAATGATGTCACTTCCAAAAATGATATCACGTGGGGAGCGCACGCTTTGTGCCAGGGCCGATTCCTTAAGTATCAGTTGGACGGGGTCCTTTTTTTATCGCCCATTCCATGTGTCTCTTGGGCAAACTCTATGAAAAGAGAGAAAGAGCTTTTCCTCTCACAACTCTTTTATATCTGCAAAAGCGTGATGAGAGGAAAGCAGAGACAGACAACGCTGCTCCTGCTTTTACGCACACACGGGAGCACTTTTTCTTTCCCTCAAACCATTTGGAAGGTGAATGCAGTCACACATTAAACTCAGGTAGAGTTAGGGTTTTCCCCAATCACCCTCTGAATTCGTGTGTATTTGAACAGGCCCTAAGTACTGCTCTGTGTTACCTTATGAAACCTGCTCCAGCACTCAGCAGAACTCCTTAAAGCCTGTAACTTCAGTGTATGAAGGCCCACTTCCAATCAAATCTCATTGTGACTGGCATTAAGGGGATTAGCTTATGCCTGCAGCCCACACTTCAGCTGGCCTCTCTTTTGCTTAGTCAGACAGAACATGGCTCCCTGCTTGCACTCTCTGGGCTTTCTGCTGGGCAGAAGTCCCTGTTTGGGTGTGACGCTCCTCTAGCTCCTTTTTTGGAGAACCAGCAAGTCCATCTGGATCATGAATGGCTGTGATTTGCTTCAGGAAACACCAGGTACTGGGTAATAGGACTTTAATTTGGACCAGTTGGGGAGGAAAAGGTATTTTCAAATCAAGTGTCACTGAAATTTAATCAGGTGAACTGAAAAAGAAGCTGTCCTTCACCTATGAAGAGGCTGAGGGCATTTTCACACATAAAATTTGCATTTTTTACTATGGAAAGTAAAGCCAACATTGTCTGGAATTCCCCCTTTCTAGCCCACTTTAACATTTCACACAAGCATATTTATACAAATACTGTCAAAGAAGTGCAAAAGTATGTGTGAAAATAACCTTGGGGTTCCTCTGAAAGCTGTCCCCCACACAATGAAAGAATGGGAGAGCACCCAGTTTAAAGTGGTTTTGAAACACATTAACAACTTTTAAGTTCCTTGAAGATGAGCCAAACCCAGCGTTGTTTTGTGAGGATAAGCACTTTGGGTTTTCTGTCTGATTAGCAGGAAGCTTTCTGTGCTAGTTTATCGTCCGGTAATTTCTGGGCAAACATTCTCTGAAGCCAACATATCACAATCGTTCCATGTATGGCCTTCAGTTTTTTTCAGATGTTTAAAGTTCCTGGAATCGTGGAGAAGCAACTCTTTATTTTCTGTCTGTCCTCTAAAACCCCCCCTGCAATAGCTCCAGGCCACAAGCACCCCTGTCATTGCTCCTTCAAGGTGCTATCCACTGCCTGTCACGGGAACTGCTGTGAGGAATATTCTGTTAAGAGCGACAAGAACCGGAACTACATATAAACAGAACCACTGTTACATCTTCTAGTAGCAGCGATCCCTACCCTAGTTCAGGGCTTAAGGCTGGAATTAGGTGGGAACTACCTACACACTGTTCCTTTTGAAATGCTGTGCTAAACCTTAAAAATCTCTGTTGATAATCTCATTCAATTAGCAGCATCCATTTGCGGGTGGCTCACTCACAATCCCTCATCTAAAAAAGCCATCCTAAACAGAGTTACGTGTAAGCAGGGCTTTTTTTTCAGCTGGAATGCGGTGGAACGGAGTTCAGGAACCTCTTGAAAATGGTCACATGGCTGGTGGCCCCGCCCCCTGATCTCCAGACAGAGGGGAGTTGAGATTGCCCTCCACACCGCTCAGCGGCGTGGAGGGCAATCTCAGCTCCCCTCAGTCTGGAGATCGGGGGGCGGGGCCACCAGCCATGTGACCATTTTCTCCGAGGGCAACCTACTGAGTTCCAACACCTCTTTTCCCAGAAAAAAAGCCCTGCATGTAAGCAAAGGCTAAGCCTGGCAACTGGCTGGAGGGACATGGGGGGGGGGGGTCATGAGAGACGGCATTGTGGTCACTTCTGGGGAAAACTCAAAAGAGATGGTGGGAATTTCCAGCTAGTCCTAAACTACCGCCGTCACTTCTGGGTTTTCCCTGCCCCCCACTGGGTGGCTTGGCAGCCTTGTTTAAACCCTTCTAAGTCCACTGAAGTCAATGGGTTCAGAATGGTGTAACTCTGTTTTAGGACTGCACAGATAATCTCTTCACCTTTGGTGGCTCTGCTGTAATGTCCAGTCCAACATGCAAGGAACAGCCCTGAAAAAAGCAGGTACTCATTTTCTCAAGGGACAGTCCCTCCCCACATCCCACAAAATTATGTCACTAAACTGGCCATGAAGATTGCATAACCCTTTCTGTAGTCATCCTTTGTACCTGGCACTATGAGCATCTGATGTACTCCCTGAGTACAGTATCCTCAAAAAAGCCATCTTCTGATGTTCTGCAATACAGCCCTCATCAGACTGTGCATATGAGGGACTGCAGTTGCAATCCTAAATACCCTTTCCTGGGATTAAGCCTCACTGAATAACTTGGGAGTCACTTCCAAGTACACCTGCTTGGGATTGCTCCCTGTATATTGAAATACTACCATTAATATATTCCTGCATTTAGAACTTTTCCTGACTACCATATCAGGGGGAAAGATTCTTCTTCAGCTAACTCTCTGGTATGCTAGTAACCTATGTACTGGGAGTTTTTGTATGAAGAAGCATTCACAGATATGTAGCTCACCATTTGTCATCTGAAGTCCTACAACATGAAGAGGGCTGTGCATTTCATATGATGGTTTTAATGTGTAGATCAAATCTGAGAAGCTCCGCCACCTTCCTTTTTTTATTCTTTTCTTCGTATGTTGAAGTTCCCAGTTTCAATCCCGGGCAGCTCCAGTGAAAAGGTTCAGGTGGCAGGTGATGTGAAAGTCCTCCACCTGAGACCCTGGAGAGCCCTTGCCAGTCTGAGTAGACAATACTGACCTTGATGGACCAATGGTCTCATTCAGCATAAGCACCTGTGTTCAAGCCTATGGCCACCTTTGATTTCCTGTAGTGATCGGACTTGTAACACTAGTGATATAGAGCCAATACCAAAGAGCCAAACTGGCCCAGAAGAAAATGGGATCACTCTAAGGAGTGATTCCCTTCCTATGGCTCTGTTCTAAAAACATCTTGGATTTCTTGCTGCAAGGGTTGGGAGTCACCTTCAATGTATCCTGTCTTCCATAGACTGACAATCATATTCTGACTCTACCCGAGTGGTGAGGGAGCCATTTCAGCATGGTTCCTTCACACACCATCAGCAATGCTCAACCACATGAGGGGGGAGTATACAATATGTCTCTTCCCCATGCCACTGGTGCCCTTGTTTTCGAAGGAATGACACTGGTGGAAGAAGGAACTGTGCCAATGCCTTATCCCGTGTGATCTGCAACTCCAATGAACTCCAATTGTGCAGGGAGGAGCTATTCTGTTGCAAGAGCTCTCATGTCTCTTAGGTAATGTCCAAATGAGCTCTCAGTCATACAAAACTCCCCTTACAAAAGATATATTGGAAATCTCAGGACATTTTGTCTGTTTCTGCTTCCTTCTTTCAAAATATAACAGTCAGGTCTCTTTAAATACCAACTGGGTTCATACCCCATCAGCCATTCTCCCTCCACCTCCAAATTAAATTACTCAATATCGCCCATCTTCAGCCTGTTTCCAATGAAACCTGCTTTGGGGATGCTGGTTCTGGGAGTTAATCATTACATTGTTTATCAAGTTGATCATTGATTTATAAAAGTTCATGACTTCAGCATCCATCATGTTCCAATTTGTTGAAATGCTTGGTTGACTTAAATGATACACTTTATGGTTATAATATAATTTAATTATTTTATGGCATTACAGGGCGTTAGATAGAGCTGTTTGCTGGGAGAATCAAGTAGCAATAAAATAATATTATCCTGGTAACATGATACTTTATAAAGAGGATCTAGAAAGTTATTGATTACATGGGAGTGTTTTGTACAAGTTGTTCAAACAGCTCTTTTTCATCTGTGCGATTATTAAGGAAAGTAATAATTTGTTGAGATAACTGTAAAAAATAAAAATGAAGAAAATAAAAGACTTGCAGATTAAGCATTGCTGTAGAAGGAAAGATCATTTTTGTACAATAAATGTGCAACTGTTATCCCTCCCTATATTTATGCAAAAGGACTTTATCCATCATTGTTATCCATTTTTCTTTCATGATGGGGAATCTAGAGGCACTTCATCACATGCTTCTGTTGCAGCAATATATTGCATTTTTCTAGCACATAAACCACATACTTTCATTATGGGAGAATTGCAGTCCACTTCCACCCCAGTGCCACAATAATTGATTTTGTAATTGTCTTCCCATATGGTTACATCATTATCATGGGCACCGATTGCCTGTATCATCACTATAGAGAGCGATACAGCTTCAACCCCCACCCATGTTATTCTGTAACCATTATGCATTTTATGCTATTACCATGTGCACATAGGACACTGAATAACTGTATCTACAGAGCTAATATGCCAGTGCATTGGCATTTTTTGCAGATGGATTACAATAATCCTATTGCATTGCAACTGCCACCATGGACAGTTTAGAATCTTTTGCAATTCAACATTACTAAGTCCTTTTTGGAAGGGCTTCTGCAGTTGCCCTGTTCATGTTACAATGAATGTGATTATATCTGTCTATAAGACAGAGCAAATGCACAGTCACTTTGCAACTGAAACCAGGGACCAGTACCTGGATAAATGTGCGGTTTATATCATATGTACATGCCGTACATGCATTGAATGTAACTTGAGAATTACCCAATGCACATATTAAAACAATCAAGAGTAACACTAAATGGATTGAATGTGTGTTCACTGTAACCTGTGAATACAGCCAGTGTCAAAAACTTCTCATCCAATCTAGAGTAACCTTTCTTGTTTATTTTATTGTCTCTGTTGACATATCTGTTACCTTCACTGTCCTCTGATAGCATTGTTGTTTTTTTGACAGACAGGTCCATTAGTTGCTGCTGCCGTTGAGAATGTCCCTTTTGGTTCCAATGGACAGAATTCCTAATTTGTTCCCTGACAGAACGTACTTTTATTGGTTGAACCAGTAAAATACTGTCCCCCGCCCCTCATTGGAACATAGCAAATTCTATTTTTTTAATGGTGCCAAAAAATCTGTTTGAGATCTTTAGCTGCTTCACAGAAGCAGACCCCAATGTTCCTGGGAGAGAGAGTGCGGTTGGGGAGAAAAAGACATCTAAACCATTATAAACAGGGCTTTTTTCTGGGAAAAGAGGGGGTGGAACTCAGTGGGTTGCCCTCAGAGAAAATGGTCACATGGCTGGTGGCCCCGGCCCCTGATCTCCAGACAGAGGGGTGTTGAGATTGCCCTCTGCGCCGCTCAGCGCCTCATACTGAATCAGCGGCGTGGAGGGCAATCTCAACTCCCCTCTGTCTGGAGATCAGGGGCTGGGGCCACCAGCCATGTGACCATTTTCAAGAGGTTCTGGAACTCCGTTCCCCTGCGTTCCCCCTGAAAAAAAGCCCTGATTATAAATATGTAGTGTAGACTTGTCGTGTGGCATACACCATCACAAGACAATATGTAAGTCTATCATTTTAGCTTCTGACTATAGTTTTAAGTGGGTAGCCATGTTGGTCTGCGATAGAACAGCAGGATTTGAGGCCAGTGGCACCTTAGAGACCAACAACATTCTTAGGGGGTAAGCTTTTGCGAGTCAGAGCTTCCTTTTTCTTTCTGCCTGAGGGGAGCTTTGGCTCTCAAAATCTTAAACCCTGAAAATCTTGTTGATCTCTAAGGTGCTACTGGACTCAAATCCTGCTTTTCTTTATATAATAGGAGGTTGTCTATTTTCAGACAAGTGAATATTTATAACTGCCTCATACTGAATCAGACCACTCGTCCACCAAGTGCAGTAGGGTCTTCTCTGACTGCCAGTTGTTCTCTAGAGTCTCTCTCAGGCAGATAAGGTTTTTTTCCCACCTGCTCTTTGAGAGCCTTTAAATGGCAACACCCTTGGGATGAAGATCCCAAACAGTGAATTTAACACAGGCTTTTTAGTCCTAGACTCATATGGGGAGAATACAAATGGACAGCTTATCCTGCCCTTCCTCCAAGGCACTTACAGCAGTATACATGGTTCTTCCTTCTGCCATTTTATCCTCATAAGTCCCCTGTGAGGTAACTTTGGCTGAGAGAGAGAGAGTTGTTGGCCTAATGTCACTCAGTGAGCTCCCATGGCAGTGTGGGTATTTGAAACCAGGCTCTCTCTGGTCCTGATCCAACTATCTAGCCCATATGCCATGCTTCTTGAATGAGTGCTGCCGTGCTGTGAAACGGATGACCATGGCTTCTGTCATAATCTTCCATGGTTACCGTTTCTGCTAACCCGTTGCTATGGAGTGAAGATGGTAGTTCTCCAGGGATTGTATTTTGTTATTAACTCTTCATTCTTCATTTATAGAAGTAGACAATGGGATTTCAGAGGTTAAAACAAGAACCTAATTTGTATAATTTAAATTATCCAAGCAGGTTCTCTATATGTGTTCTTTACAGTTTGTTAGTAAAAGAGGGAAACCCTCTTAAACATTGTGGCGCTGCCCCTTGGCCTCTGGGGTTCTGCAAAGTTCCATCTTGTCCCCCATGCTTTTCGATAACTATGTAAAACTGCTGGGAGAGGACATCTGAAGATTTGGGCTGTGTTGCCACAAATATGCAAATGACACTCAGCTCTATCTAGCGCTTCTAACAGATTCCAGGGAGGCTGTAGAAACTGTGAACAGGTGTCTGGAGGCAGTTTTGGAATGGCTGAGGGCCAAAAAACTGAACTTAATCCTGACAAAATGGAGGTGTTACTGGAGTGGGAGGGGGTTGACCCAGGAAATGGGATATCTCCCATTCTGGATTGAGATACACTTCCCCTAAAGGAGCAGATTCGTAACTTGGGGGTATTCCTGGACCCAACCCTGCTGGATAAACAGGTGGAAGCAGTGGACGGGGTGCCTTTCACCAGCTGTCAGGGAACTAATAGGGAGTGGGGCTAAAGAACTATTAAGCTGTATATTTTACCCAGGTTCCACCCATACGCTGCCAGATTTTACTCATGCTCCTTCCCAATGTGCCATATTCTTGGCTCTGGTCCTGGTCCTATAAATTCTACTTTTTTTCTCTCACTTTCTACCAGACGTCACCCTGAAGCTCTGTTATAGTCACACCTGTGTTGATGTCCCCATCTGATATGGGGACAGTATTTTTGAAGAGAAAACTTGGCAATCCTAGGTGGAAGCCATGATGCTTAAAACAGATTTAAAACTAGCTTAGGTCTGCAAAATAATTGTAGCCCCTTCAGGAAAGATAACTGCGACTGATGTGGTTGTTGTCACTGCTTTGGTCACCTTTGCAGGGAAATAAACATCTCACTCCATGAGGTAAACAGGAACCTCCTGGAAAGAATTGGTCTAGACAGCCAAGGCTAGTTCAACAGATAATTCACAGGACCTTAACTCCGAAACAAACAACTACATCAGACTATAGTGACCAGTCATATGACCCAAAGAGCAAAAATAGCACACAAGGAACCTGTACTCTTTTTCTTATCATTTCTCTAGCCAGTTCAGAAATGATTTCATTTTCTAGGTGTGGTCCCTCTTTACACTCCACAAGCTCTTTTTCAAGTACATGGAGGAGCTTGGTGACATGCATGACCATGTCACCAAGCTCACTGTGTCTCTGTGCAGTGTTTAATTTATGTGGTCCCCAATGGTGGGAAATGAACAATATTTTAAAGTATTGTTGAAGGCTTTCACGGCCGGAGAACAATGGTTGTTGTGGATTTTCCGGGCTGTATAGCCGTGGTCTTGGCATTGTAGTTCCTGACGTTTCGCCAGCAGCTGTGACTGGCATCTTCAGAGGTGTAGCACCAAAAGACAGAGATCTCTCAGTGTCACAGTGGGGAAAAGAAGTTGGCAGGTAATTTATATCTACTCAGGAAGGTAGGGTTGGGCTGAGTCATCCTGTAAGAGTTTCCCAGGGTGTGGAATGCTCATGGAGGGAGGCTTCACTGTATCCTGAGGAGGTTCTTTTGCATATGGATTGGTGCTTGATATGCTAATCTTCTCTGCAGGGCTATTGTCGGGTATAGAGTATTTTGTTACTCTAAAAACACCAGGCTAACAAAATACTCTATACCCGACAATAGCTCTGCAGAGAAGATTAGCATATCAAGCACCAATCCATATGCAAAAGTGCAGCCCTGCTTGTTCTCTCTCCCCTCATGTTTGGTGAATGGAAATATGTTGACAGAAAAGGGCTACAGCTGTTGCTACTGAAATCCCGAGTAAAACAAAAGGTATCCCTTCAAGAACCAATGAAAGAGTGTGTTACTCCAGAAAGGGAAACAAAAACCTACACCCACAAACAATGCAAAATGAGTTAAAAATCTATGAGTAGTTAACACACGAACTTATGCATCAGATATGCGTTGTGTGGTAACACACTCTTTCACATGATACTGAAATCCTATCATAGATTGATGGGAGTAGACCAAATTGAAAGCTTTCTGATTTAAATTGAATATCCTAGTTGTTCTTCCATCATGCCACATTTTCCCTGTTAAAAATAATGCATTTTTCATTCTGTTTTCGTCAGCTGTACAAACATTTGTGTATGCACAAGGGGTGTAAAATGGCATTAGGAAAACAAATCCTCATCAACAAAAATGAGGTAACCAAAGCCAATGTCAGCATAGGAAACTAGGGATGCTTGAATTAGGTTTGGCTCATGTTCTGCTCACTGGACATGAGAAAGGAGCTGATCTTTCGGTGGGCCATTCATGGTGCTTGAGTCTGCCTGTGGGTCTTATTTTGAGTATTCAACCAGGACAGGATAGCACAACTGGCAGTATTTAGGGTTGTCAACAATTTGGAAAAAAAAAATTCCCCTTTAATAGAGACTTAATGTATGGAAACAGGTAGGAAGTAAATAACATCACCTGGTAAATAAACTTCTGTTAAAGGGACAGGACATTGTTTTCTACAACTTCTTGGCAACTGGAGTTGCCAGCTCCAGGCTGAGAAACTCCTGGAGATTTGGGGGTGGAACCTGGCCAGGGCAGGGTTTAGGAAGAGCTCAGCAGGTGTGTGATACCATAGAGTCCACCCTCCAGAGCAGCTTTTTTTTATCCAGAGGAACTGATCTGTAGTGGTGAGATCAGTTTTAATTCTTGGAGATTACCAGGCCTCACCTGGAGGTTGGCAGCCCAGCTGGCAACCCTACCAGTATTTCATGCATACACATCTTTACACAGCCCGATGGGAGTCCTGGTTCCCCCTTCCCCCTTGTTCTTGCTGCTTGTCACTTAGCAGCCAATCATTTTTAAAAAGTGAGCAAATTATTTAGTCAACCACAGTGCCATTGTAAGTCTAAGCAAATCTGCTCAGAATCCAACTCGAGTCAGGACTCGTCGTCAGTGGAGCTTACTTCCAGGTCAGCATTCTTTAGATTGCATTTTTCAAAATGAAAAATGGCTTGCTTTTTGGTTTCACTTACGTCTGTGGTATTGTTGAGGTTATTCGTGTTTTCACACAGCCTTACAGAAGTCATAGTACCTTTCCTGCATGAACCTGGGGGAGAATCTATTTTATCCATTGTGCAGATGCAGAAGCAGCTTGCAAGGCTGAAGGAAAGGAGACTGAAATGCTAGGAAATGGCACAGCTGCAAAACTGTTTGGCAGCTGTTTTGAACCAGATGGTGGAGAGGCAAGGACATTTGGGGCTCAGCTCATGAGTGACCGTGGTTGTCAAACACAGGATGTTTGCCTGCCGAATCTGTCCACTGCAAAGTTCACAGCATCCCTATATGAAATCAAAAAGAAACAGCAGTTGCCATATTGGCTCATCCCTGAGACAAGGACTCAACGTAGACTAATCCCTTGCGTTTGAGTATATTGAGTGTCTGAGTGTATTGAATTATGTTGATCTTAAGTGCTGCATCTGGTACTGGGATGGTTTTAATTATATCTGTGCCATATGAGGTGGTATGTTTACCTATTTATATTTATCATATGTTTAATTTTGTATGTAGATTTGATGTTGTGATCCACCTTGAGTCTGCTTGTGGGGAGGGTGGGCTAGAAATATAATCAAATCAACCTTGCTAGTTTCTCATACTTCCGAGTTGGTTCACCCTAACCCTAAGCCCAGCTCCCTTTCATTTTCATGGAAAGCAACAGTGTGAGTAGCAAAGTGGGACTTTCTGTTTGTATAATCTATATATGCTCCAGATCCAAGATGAATCTTCTCCCATGTGTACCAAGTTGGTGATTCCAGATGAGGAGTTCCCTCAAGTCTCCAGAAACTAATTACTGTCCCCTTCATTAGAAGTCTTTTAAAACTTATCAGAAAGATACCCGACTGGTGGATATCTGCTATATTTGCCAATTGAAGATCGAACCTGATAGTTAATTATTAGCATTTAAAAGTTGCCTGTTTTTTTCTCCCTGACACAGCTTTTTCCTGACACCTTTAGCAGGAGAATAGCAAGCATGATATCGACTAGGTAAAGCTTTTCATTATATGCAGATGCAGTGACGAGAAAAGTTTCACTTGAGGAATTTCTGCTTGTTACGCCATTGTTAAAGGCTCAGGAACCTTGCTAGATGACTCGCTAGTAACTTAGTGGAAGAGTCTCATAACCATGTGTGTATAGGGAATGCATTCGTTTTTGGCCTTTTTAATTCTGGACATATCTGGGTAATAGCTGCCTGAGTTCTTGGTCTGACTTTTCACTATGAGATGAAAAGTCTGTCAAGATGATTCTGTCTTGGATGATTATATCTTGTGCGGACACCTGGAAGCCAGGCATGGTGAAGGCACAGCCTATGCCAAGCTGTCTGTGGCTCCTGTCAGCCATATGCAGAGGCAAGGACCAATACACAGTGAACCCACCATGTGTCTGAATTGTCTGAGTTTGTACATCAGTTGCACACTGTGTTGTCTAGTGATTAGAGCATCTCACTACGATGGGGGAGACCTGAGTTCAAAATCCCTAATGTGCCATGCAGTTCACTGGGAGTCTTTGAGCCTAACCTACCTCAGAGGGCTGTATGAGGATAAAGCAGAGTGAGAGAAAGTTGTATGCTACTCTGAGGAAAAATGAGTTAGAAAAATAAGAAATTAAAAAAAAAACTTGATGCACACTCTCTTCTCGGCTCGACACATGCCTATCGCTTTTTCCATGGGCAAGTAAACCATAAATGCTCAGCATCTTTCAGTCTGATTCAGCTGAATTCCTCATGGGTGCTTATTAACATGGGGGGGGAGCTGTTCTGTAATTGTTTAAGAAATGAATCCAGGCAAAAGGCAACTGGGATTTGATAGTGTAGAAAGAAGATTCCTGTTTACTAAAGTCTGACAAAATGCAAGCCTTTGGTGGCTTTATCTCTTCTCACTTTGGAAACAGCCAAAAAGTAAATATATACTCAGGTCATGGAAAAGGAGCAGGAACAAAATATTGACAGGGAGGGGGAGAAGCATTTCTTCTTTTTAATTTTTTTTTAACCCTGGTGCCCTAGATGTAAGATCTTGCACAAGGACTGAAAATCTACCTGGATGATTTCTTTTACCATTTCTTGCAGCGGTGAACAGGTCATGCAGTAAACTATTCTCGGTTAATTTTTTAATGCCAGATAAACGGGCCAAGAAATGATTAGCACAAAAGTAAGTCTGACCTGATCTAGAGGAAAATAGAAAGGATGAGAGTGAGAAAAATTGGGCTGGAGTTATCTGTTAACCACATAAAGCATCTCCAGTTGGAAGAGTTCTTTCTTCCTATCTCTTTGGCTTTCAATCCCCTACCCTTTTTACATTGTCTTCCTTTTTTAATCTTAAGTCATGGCCCAAAATGATGAGTAAGCACAATAGCAGATTTCATCCCTCTCCTTTGTAATACAGGCTAGTGGGAGCCGCAGGCGACAAGAATCTTCCTACCTGGTTTGTTACTGGTGATCAGAAGATATCTTCTTCATCCATTTCTGACTTTGTAATCACATACACACAAATTAGTAAAAATCCATTCTTTCAAGGTGCGTGGCTGTTCTGGTAAGAAAAATTAGTTTCTGATCTCCTTCTCAGCTTCAGACATTGAATGTCAGCTCCTGGGGAAAAGCATTACTAGATAGTTGCTTGAAATGGAGTTTGGTCAGTGGTTGGAGAGATCTATATTCTGAGATAGTTAGGACTTTGTCCACAAACTGGAATTTGAAATTTCAAAGGGGGGGAAAGCAGAAAGGACGGTTTGAGAGAAGGTTGTGCTGGCATGATTCCCCTAGGACTTTAGTTCTTAGTCTTGTAATTCAGGGCAGTGCCTGAGCAGGTTTACCTCATGGTCTGCCTTGACGAGTAAAAGACTTGGATGTAGGGTTGCCAACCTCCAGGTGGGGTGTGAAGATCTCCCAGAATTACAGTTGATCTCCAGACTACAGAGATCAGTTCCCCTGGAGAAAATGGCTGCTCTGAAGAGTGGGTTCTATGGCATTATACTCCACTGAGGTCCCTCCCCTCCCCAAATTCTATCCTCCCCAGCCTTTACCCCCAAATTTCCAGGAATTTCCCAACCTGAAACTGGCAGTGCTGTTTGAATGGCATTTTCATTTATGGGCACAGTATTCAAGTACTTAATACTGGGGCTGCAACATTGCTCATGTTCATCTCCACAAATGTAAGATAAAATCCAAATGTTTTTTAAAAAGGCAAGGCTGGCCTCCTCAGAGTGAGATGTCCTCTATGGCTAAGGGTGATCTTAGCTTTCCCTCCCAAGCAAAGACCAGGATCTGCACCAGAGAGAAAAAGGTCAGCTTTGGATCATTATAGACTCTGCTGTCTGTGTGACAAGCCTACTGTTTTTAAAGTTAGAGATGTGGTTCTTTCTGTTCCATACTCCCTCTTTCTAAGAGGCTAATCCAATCTCAGTGGAAGCAGGCCTGGCATGAGAATGGGAGGAGAAACATTTTCACTAAAGACCAGCAGCCAAGACAATTCTAGGACTATGAAAAGTTTTAGTTAAGTGTTTGTTTATATGTATATAACAACAACAACAACAACATTTGATTTAGATACTGCCCTTCAGGACAACTTAACACCCACTCAGAGCCATTTACAAAGTATGCCGTTATTATCCCCACAACAAAACACCCTGTGAGGTGGGTGGGGCTGAGAGAGCTCCAGAGAGCTGTGACTAACCCAAGGTCACCCAGCTGGCTTCAAGTGGAGGAGTGGGGAATCAAACCCGGCTCTCCAGATTAGAGTCCTGCACTCTTAAGCACTGCACCAAACTGGCTCTATATGTCTTTTCCTTCGACTTGAGTCGACAGTGCTGGATTTCCAAATGTTGAAAATACATCATGAACTTAAAAGAAGTTGGGGTATGGGATCACAAAGGGCAGAGTTCAAGAAGGGGGGCTCAGCAGGGTATAATGGCACAGGGCCCACTCTTCAGAGCAGCCCTTTTCTGCAAGGAACTGATCTCTGTAGCCTGAAATCAGCTGTAATTCCAGGATATATCCAGACCTCATCTGGAGACTGGCAACCATATGTGATACATAGCACTTCACCCAAAACAAATTGTTTCTTCTAGTGCGATTCTAGCAGAATCGTGCCACAAACCAGCGTCATGACTAGAGATGGGCATGATCCGCATTACGATCGAAAAAAACCCACGATAATGGCGATCGCACAATCGTGACCCGGCGGATTGTGATCATCCACGGCCAACGATCCAGCGATCGGGAGGGGCCTGGATCCGGGCGATCGGGCTCGGATCGGGGATCCAGACACTCAGGTGCCAGCAATCTATTCCCCTGGCAACGGAGCCAGGGGAATGCCTGAGCTGTGTTTGCCCTCCTTCTGTCGCCCTGGAAACCCGAATGGAAGCCTAGCTTTCCTTGATCAGCAGGGCTTCCTTCAAACCACGGAGCAGCAAAGCAGTCACCAGTTGGGAGAAGACACCCAGGGGAGGGAGGGGGAAGGGGGTGTTCTGTAGCCATGGGCACTCCAATCTCATCCCTGCAAACCCTGATAGGCAGCTCTGACAGCCAAACACAGACAGCCAAACACAAAAACAGATGCAGCCGTCATCACCCACCTTTCTTTTCTTGCCTGGAATACCAGCGCGCTCCTCTTCGGCCTGGCAGGAGGGCACATGGGGGGTGCCACCGGCGAGCAGTCAGACCCCCCACCCCCTGAGGGGAGGCGGCTCGTCGCCGTCTCCCCGTGCCCACCAGGCCCGGCGACCATCGCCACCACCCACCTTCCCACATAGCTGGGAATAGCAGCGCGCCCCGCTTTGGTCTCCACCATCCACGGATTGGGAATGGGAGATGATCGGTGTGGATCGTTAATTCGGGATCGTCACCGGCGCCAATCCACGATCAGCTGGATCGTTATTTTTTTTTTGGATCGTGCCCACCTCTAGTCATGACAGGAAATCGCACCAGGAAGATGCCGTCATTCAGGGAGTTCTGCGTGATTTTGCGTGGCCAGTAAGATGTGTGAAAACGGCCTAAGTTGTTTGAAGGCTATGCGTTCCTCCTTTCCAGTTCCACACATCTCCACTGATCCCCCCCCCACACACACACACAAACCAGAGAACAAAATCAGCAAGAAATGATCACTAAAATCCTGGATTCCTTTGGAAAATGCTGGTTGCGTTGCTTTTCCTTGATCTCTGTAGCTGGTTAGCACACAAGGACAGCAGTGGATAACAACAACCCAGGATTAAACCAGGATGTCTGCATTCATAGACCACACAAAAACATTGTCTTAAGACTAACTGTGGTTAATAAACCAACTTCAAACCATGATTTCCAATCCTGGTTTGATAGACCATAACCAATAGTTAGTGGAACATTCTGCATTCAATCACACCAACTGGTTAGTTTACTTAAACCATTGTTTTGTACTATGTCTGAACTGAGCGTACTCATTTTTGCATATCCTGGGACAAGGTATTGTGCTTCTGTGTCATGTGTAGCTGTAGAGTGCTGAGAAAAGTAGAGAGATATGTACGGCGCAATCCTAAATAGAGATAAACCCTTTTAAGCCCATTGATTTCAATGGACTTAGAATGGTGTAACTCTGCTCAGGACAGCACCGCTGCCTACTAGGAGCGGGACTGAAAAAACCAGCAGTGGTACATCTGACTCATCACTGCTAGAGATGAAAGGCTTATGATCCTTTGACAATTTCCAGGTATTTAATCCTTCTGTTCCCCTTAAGAAACTCCCCCCACCCCCGCGACCCCTTGTGCATACACCTCTTTCGTTTGCTATTTCTAGCCTCCTTAATCCTTCCGGAGCTGGGTCCTTCAGACCTTGCAGCAGGGAAAGAAAGCTTATTCGTGCCTTATTTAGTTAGGCTTGTTGTGCTGAAGTGAGCAAAACGTGCTGGATGTTTACGATATTGTACTAGACACGATGGCCAGTCCTGCACATATTTAACTTGGTGTCTGTAGTACACATTTATCTAATCACAGGGATCACTTTATCCAAGCCTGGATTGGGGCTGAAAATCCTTCAATGGGGTTGTTAAGACTCTTTCTCCACCTCCCTGACCCTCTCACGCTCCATTGTTTCTTTCTATCAACCAAATGAATTATTGGCTCAACAGGCTCCAGGCTGAAGGGAAATTACCAAGAAGGAATAATTCTGTCTTCAGTGGTCACACACTAGAAGCCTGCTCCATCTGCACAGAGGAACAAAGGAAAGGCACATATCATGATTTTTGCAATGGTGGCAGTATTTTTCAAGCCAGCTGTGATTCCTTGGACACAAGTGGCCATGTGGAGACACTCCAAGTGGACGTGCTTCTTCATATAACAGGGCATCCCTAGTTCTGCTTAACTGTGAGCCTGGAGGTAGCCCCTCGTGTTCCCAGGGCTTTGGTATAAGTGGGAAATAGCAAAAAGATTGACACCAAATGGCTGTTGGAATGCATTGGTTTCTTCCAAATGGCCCAAATGCCAATTGAATTATTCTTTTTAGCTTATCCCCAGAGGGATGCCGAGAGTTGTGAACATGGCTGTTGACTGTTGAGCATAGCTACTTGCAGTGTCAAAAATGTACCTGATGCTATTATGGTGTTTTCTTTTACAGAGGTGTGCCTTTTTTGAATAATTGTCATGTCCTCATGGGCATTTGGAAACTGTAAGCATTTTAAATCTATCTCGCAAGGCTGTTGTGTGAATAAATGGAGATGGATCTATGTAAGCTGCTTTGGGTCCTCATCAAGGAATGAATGAATGAATGAATGTTAAAGGATTATCACTTAGCTGTTTTACCACATGAGCAATTATGCACACCTTTCAAAAGATTATTATTATTATTTTAAAAAGTATCAAGCTGCCTCTTTTACCACAGAAAAGTACTATCATTTCAAGAACGCTTTTCTATTGGTGAAATGCTGATTTCAATAGAATTTGCTCCCAAGTAAATGAATTGGAGTCCTGGCCTGGCTAGCCTGATCACGTCAGATTTCAGAAGCTAATTTATTATGATTATGATTTCTTTATTTCTTTATCGTCTCACTGATATCCAAGGCAGATTACACACTGCAAGTGAATACAATATAATCAATTGCTAGGACATTCACAGAGCAAAAATACAGTGTGATCAACAGTTAGGGCATTCAAGAGATACAAATAGTGTATGGTAGCCACAAATTTGAAAACTAGCATAAAGCTGAACACATAAATGAAACATTTCTGAATTAAAGTGTAGGTACAAGGTTGACTCAGCCTTCCATGCTTCTGAGGTCGGTAAAATGAGTACCCAGTTTCCTGGGGGTAAAGTGTAGATGACTGGGGAAGGCAATGGCAAACCACCCTGTAACAAAAATTCTGCTAAGAAAACGTCGTGATGCGACGTCCCCCCATGGGTCAGTAATGATTCGGTGCTTATCTTTAATTAATATGACATCTTTAGCAATGTTGAACTATCCAATAGAAGTGTATCTACATCCGTAGACAGTACCCAATAGCCTAGTCTATAGTCCCTGTCCCTTACCAAGGTATCTCTTTGAGCTGTATTTTATGACACAGCCCTATAATCTGAGTAGAAAGCCCTCCTGAATAATTCAGTATTGCATAGTTTGTGGAAAGCCAGTAGAGTGGGAGCTTTCCTGACCTCCTCAGAGAGGGCATTCTACAAGGTTGGGGCTACCATAGAGAAAACATTATGTACAGGCAGTTGCTGATTTTGCCCAACTGCAGGGTGGTATCTGCAGAATGCCGTATTCATATGATCAAAGCTGCCGTGGTGGAACATAGGGAGAGAGGCTGTTGCACAGATATGAGAGGCCTAGGCCAGAAGGGTTTTGAATGTGATCTTCATGACCTTGAATCGAGCCCTGTAACTGATAGGTAGCCAATGGAGTGACTGAAGAATGGGAGTGATACGTATGTTCCATCTAGCTCCTGAAAGTAAATGAGCTGCAGCTGGAGTCTCCAAATTGACTTTGAGGAGAGACCTACATAGAGTGAATTACAGTAGTCTAGTCTCAGTGGCATGAATCCAGGTGGCAAGATCAGCCGTGTCAAGGTAGGGGCCTTGGTTAGTCATTGGATGGGATACCAGCAAGGAAGACCGAAGCCACTATGCAGAGACAGGCAATGACAAACCACTTCTTTTAGTCTCCTGTCCTGAACGCCCTAGCAGGGATCACCATAAGCTGGCTGTGACCTGACACACACGCATGCACACATGCACACACGCACACACACACACAAATGCAAACAGCTTTTTTTAACCTTTTACAGTTATCACATTACTGTTGTCGCTATTAGAATCTAAGAAGTGTCCTGCTTCATGAGACGAAAGTTGCCTTGAGACTGACACTTCATTTCTCACAGTGGCCAACCAGATGCCTCCCAAAGGGTTACAGGAAGGGCTGTTGTTTTTCCAGCAAGGATACTGAAAAGCATATTGCCTCTGAACTTGGAGGTAGCCAACATGGTTAATAGATTTTGATGGCACTCTCCTCCGCAAATTTGTGTAATACACCTTGTGGCAGTGAGTTCAACAAGTTAATTATATGTTTCGTATAATTTTGTGCTTTGTCTGTCCTGAACGTACCATCCATTGGTTTCATTGTCTTATGTTATAGCACAGGAATAGAGAATCTCTTTGGACAACTGCTGAAAAAAATGCATAGTCTTCCCCGTGAAAGTATGCTAGCAAACAGAATGGGGGGGGGAGATGAAAATTGTACTTGGCCAAACACACTTTGAGCAAGCCAAGCCCCAGTAGTGCTGCCAGCATCACAGGGATTCACCTTGGATTTGGCTGTGCAGGTAAAGGAGATGATGATGGACCTGTGCCATGTCCATTGCCCTCTCTCACATAGGCTGAGCCTGGCAACTGGTAGGAGAGTTGGGGGTGGGGACATGGAGGGGGGCAGCATTTATGGTTTACCCATCCCTGTGTGGAAACCTGCAATGAGTGCATTGCCAGGGGATAAGCCAGAATATCTGGATTTATATCTCACACAAAACCACAGTTAATGGTTAATAAATCCAGAGGAGTTAGCCGTGTTAGTCTGTAGTAGCAAAATAGTAAAGAGTCCAGTAGCACCTTTAAGACTAACCAACTTTACTGTAGCATAAGCTTTCAAGAACCACAGTTCTCTTTGTGAGACAGAACTGTGGTTCTCGAAAGCTTATGCTACAGTAAAGTTGGTTAGTCTTAAAGATGTTACTGGACTCTTTACTATCTGGTTAATAAAACAACTTCAGACTCTGGTTTTCAGATCCTGGTTTATTAGACCCTCACCTGCCTTGTTTTGGATTCTTTCTGTCTTTCAGGATAACTGCTGTCTAGAGTGGTTAACACTAGTGTAGGGTCGTTAATTTACTATCTGCAGATTAAATCACATGGGTGGCACAAAAATGAAACCAGGATGTTTTCATTAAATAAGCAGCAGGTCATAATCATTAATTATTACTAGCTATTCAATGTAATTCAGCTGATGCTGTTAGATGGTAAAATGATTTATATTTTAGAGCTTTGGTAATTGTACAATAAGCAGATCATAAAACCCACTGCCCAGTTCAAGTCGTTGCAACCACTTCTCTACATAAATTGGGGTCGCTACAGATGAAAGCAATGTCAGGAGAAATGATTTATTTGTTTATTTACGTTATTTATAGCCTGCCTTTCTTTCTGAGACTCAAGACAGAGTACACAGTGAAGTTCAATACAATCAACACCTGGGGCATTTAATAAACAATACAGTAAGAGTATAGATTGAAGAAATTTGAAAGCAAGGAGGAATCTTATACAGAGCCAAAACAATGTTGAAACAAAACATAAGCAATTTGACATGTGACAGATGACAGTAACAGACAGTGCCCAGTAGTATAATGTACAGTCCCTATCCCTTTATCAAAGCGTCTTTGAACCCTATTACCTGTATAAGAAATCCTTCCTGAATGATTTGGTTTTGCAGTTTGTGGAAAGCCAGGAGAGTGGGAGCTTTCATGACCTTTTCAGGCAGGCTGTTCCAAAAGTGGGGACCACTACAGAGAACGGGTGTGTGTGGGCAGCTGTTGATTTTGCCTGATTGCAGCATGGCACCTGCTGAAAGCCCAGTTCAGATGAGTGAAGCTGTTGTGGTGGAGTATAAGGAGAAAAGTACTTCTGTAAATATGAGGGGCCGAGACCAAGAAGTGCTTTTTATGTGATAGCCACACCTTGAATTGAACATGGCAACTAATCAGCAGCTAATGAAAGTGACTGCAAAATGGGAGTAATATTAACACTGTGCCTAGCTCCTAGCTGCGGCGTTCTGCACCAATCGCAGTCTCTGAGTTGACTTTGAGGGTAAAACCTATGTATCTCTCCTGTATGTTTGCTATTCAGGAAATTGATCCCAAAGCCAGTTAATTGTATGTGTTAACTTCAGCTGGATTTGTAGCCACTTGAATTATATAGAATATTTGGAAAGCTGTACACGGTGAGGGGTCATGCACAAAGATAGTAGTTGATAATATGGGCATGTTCTGAAGAAAGGATAGGGGTCAGTTGCATGTTGCAGAGGCACCAGACTCACAAATAGTTGATGAAAGGAGTAAAATTTATTTTATGTAAAGTGCATGTGAGCTCCATCATGTGATAATTATTAATGCCAGGGCTTTTCTGTGGTGGTACTCAAAGGTACTGAGTACTGGCACCTTTGTGGAGGGGGGAAGCTCTCCCAAGTCCTGATGAGGGAATTGGTGGAAATCAATTAAAAATCAGTTTAAATCCAGGTCTTCCAGACCTACCATTCTAGCCAAAACTCCACATTGGCTATTGAGGTTATTTTAGTATACTCGATCATGCTTTTTTTCCTGTATCAATATCTACAAAATATTTTTTTCTGCAACCCAAATTATGTGATTTTAAATGTGAATGTCTTCAATGTATGGACCACCAGCATTTCAGACAAAACTGAGGTGCAATTGGTCAATAAAAGTGCCAATCACTTGAAGTGTTATCATCCATCAGAATGAATTGCACTCCCCTTGAAGAATCAAGATTACACCTTAGGGGTATTGTTAGATCCTCTGTTTCATAAGGACATTCATACCTCCTCTGTAGCTATTATCATTTCACAACCTGCTTCTCTTCCTTGAAACAATTAATTTTGGTTACAGTTATTCATTCTTTGATCACATCCAGGTTAGATTATCACTGCAGTGTGTGAAAGGTTGCCAATGTACACTTAAGAAATACGTGGAGATTTGAGGGTGGAGCCTGGAAAGAGTGGGCTTTGAGGAGGAGGGGGAGCTCAATAGGGTATAATGCCATAGTCCACCTTCCAAAGCTGCCATTTTTACGAGAGGAACTACTGTTTGTAGTCTGGGAATCAGTTGTATTTCCAGGAGACCTCCAGCCCCCACCTGGAGTCTGGCAACCTTATAGGGTTCCCCTGAAGGCCATTGAGAAATGTAGTACCATTTGGTCCTGCAAGGCAGCTAACAGTTCTACTGCTTGGAAACATATTTTGTTAGTTTTAACAGAGCTCTACTAGTTATAGTGAGTTTCTGAGCACAATGTAAAGTGCTGTTGATTATCTTTAAAGCCTTAAGTGGACTGGTGACCCTTAGGGTCTAACTTGTCCCTATTACTTTTGGGCCACAGATTTGTACTGCCTTCTCCCTTATGAACCTTCTTGACCATTAAGGTCTTTGTTGTATCTGTCTCATTCTTAAATTTGAGGTGGTTGGTCAGGAAGACTGAGGCATTCTTGACTGGGGCACTTCACTTGTGGAATGCCCCCCTGCAGCTATTCATCTCTTGTGAGTTTGAGATAGTAGGTTGAAGGGGTTGCTGTTCTCCAAGGAGCTATGAACTAGTTTAGTAGTGGTTTATATGATCACCTACGCTGTAGGCCAATGAAAGCTTCTTCCAAAATGACAGAGACGTGTAGGATTAAAGGAGGTTATCTGTCTGGTTTAGTCTGAGACAGTGGCCTTCTTTCTTAATCGCAGTCAGATTCCCTCAAGTGTGATCATCAGTTGTAATCTTTACAAATCATAGCTCACATAGAACTTCCATATTGCTTCAGAATTACCTCAGTGCTTTTAAAACATGTTCACACATTCAGAAGCTATTCATTCAGTGTATATCAATCATGTGATGAGTAATCATGTGATGCATTTTAGCCTTTAGGATCAAACTAGAGGATCCATGAAGCATTTCTCATACATTTTTTTTATCACTACATAGTTGCAGGAGGCCCCAATTTGGACTGAGAAGGGTACACAGGGTGAGATTAATTCTCATCACCACAGCCCACTGAAGTGGCTTCATAAATAGTGTATCTGGAAATGATATTCCATGTCTATGTGTATCAAAGCAGGAATATAATGTGTTCCCTTAATCACATGAAGTGGCAGTCATGCATATAGAGAAGATCATACATATGAATGACTTGCAAAAATTTTAAAGGATGAAAAGTCTGGATCAGAACTGGCATATCAGACCTATCAAATGATACATAGTACCAGGCTGAGGCAATTCACAAAGCAGATGTTATAAACACCCTAAATCCCTTCCAGTAGCCCACAAAAGGTATCTGTGCAGGAACACCCCAACCAAATGTACAGTTTGTCTGCTTTACATTTGCGTGCCTGGCCCTGAAAGGTCTGTTGTAGGTAAATGCTGTGGAGTGGGAGTTGTTTATAGTGAAGTCAGAGCCTGTAAAACATGGTTTTATAGGGAAGTAAAATGAAAGTCCCACATTGTTCCAGTGCACAACGGTGTGTAAATTACAATTCCTGTTACACTGACCTTCAACAACTAGAGAGGCAACAGGGTGTGGGAGAAGAGAGTGAGAAAGGATCAGGAAGAGTAAACTTAATGAAATTAAGACGAAGTGAGAAGAGGGGGAGGAACATGTGTCTGTGGTCCAAATCCAATGGTATGATACTTTGCAGCCCAAACACCCAAGGAAGCGACTTTTCTTGCGGAGAGGTAGAATTTGCAAGTCCCATTGCAAACCTCAAGCATACACCTGTCCTGGAGCGGCAGTCAGCAACATGCTGCCGGCTCATCCAATAATAAACAGTCAACAAAATTGCTACTGCTCTACCAAAGGAGGAGGGGGAAGGAAGAAGAAGCTGAGCTGAGCAGCATGCGCTAGTGGGTGAGATGATTAAAGATTAACCCCCCTGGCCTCTTGCCTCCACCCCTCTAGGTAGTATAGGCCTTGAAGCTCAGCAGATCTTTTCAGAGGAATATTTGAAATAAAAGCCAACAGATAGGGGGACGCCAGCAAAATTGGTTCGGAGGGGTTGCGGGGCCAATAACCTCTGGCTGTAGAGTCGCTGCAATCCAGCCCCGTGTTTGCTGATGATAATGCGCCTTTCCAAAGCCCTGATAGACATGGAGATGGCAGATTATAGTGCAGCTTTAGACCCAGCATACACTACTCTGGAGTTTGAGAACATGCAAGTCCTGGCGATAGGCAACGGTAAGTCCCAACACAGAGTTTATTCTTCTATGTTAACATTGGGAGGGCAAAGCAACCAGAATTCAGAGATGAATTTGTACAGAGGGGGCTGGACTGTACAGCGGATTTGTCCTTTCTCTTACTGTTTCCTTGTGACACAAGGGAAACCTGTAAAAGACTATGTCAGTGGAGGTTTTCCAGACTAATCCCTTTTACCCATTTATAGCAAAGGTTTTTTTGTTTGACCAATGCTCCACTTGGCATGGGCTGGGTAACATTTCCAGGGATGGGTGCGGTATAGAAATATTATAGGTCTTTTCTCACAATGTTCATCTGGCTGTGAAAGGCAGAGAAACAAACTTGGAACGCAGCATGGATGGTGAGCTCTAAGGGGAAAGAAGAAATATAGAGAGGGTGGCTCCTGTTCAGTGAGTTTTGGAAGGATCAGATGGAGAATGTAGCTTTCTCGGGCTAGACAGACATCTGCAGTTCTAGCGGCCATTAGGGACGGAAATTGCCATTGATGGGAGTGTAGCATAAATCTCTGACATTTCTGATGCCATATACTGTGGGAGCCTGCAATTAAAATGAATCTGGTTCAGGATGGTAAGATCTGTATTTTAAAGTGTCACTGCACGGTAATTTTGGATAATCCTATATATGTGCTTTTTGAAGGCACAGTAGGTTAATAACTCCTACACAACAACTCTGTAGGGTAGGCCTGTATTATTATCACCGTATTGTTGATAGAGGGCAGAAACTAAGAGACCACAGCCAAGCCTAAGCCTACCTAGTGAATCTGAGGGTAAGGTGAGATTTGAACTAGGAACTTGTTATACTGCAGTTCACAGACGGAATGTCATGTCAGTTCTCAGACGATCTTGGCAAGTTCATGGGCAACATGGTGAGGAATTTTAGGTGGTCACATTTATCGCCTGCCATTAATTTGATGTGATTTAAAATGGGAGTGGATATTAGGCCAAAAGGAAGCTCGCTTTTTCCATAGCTTCAGTTTGTTTTATAGACAGGAGTGGAGTAACACAGTAGATGAGCAGACTTGCCTCCCAGCCCCAGCCCCATCTGCAGCCATATACCAGTGTTTGATTTGATATGATTTGGTTTGATACTGGGATTTGGTTTTGCTCACAAGGTCAAAGAACTATGGTGTGTTTATTTCAGGTCCTCTGAATAGCAGGGAGATGCCTAGTCTTGATTCTGAGCACTGCCTTGTGGCCAAGTGCTTATGAACATCTTAAAGGCTTTTACAAATAGAAAGCTTATCAGTGATGATTTGTATTTTCCGTATTCAACTATTTAGTAAATTCTGTATCTGTTTTCCAAAGATGAGTACAGTTTGCCTGTATGCGGTATATAGAATTTTGTACCTAATTGCAGTGTCTGTTTGTTACCTGTACTTGTTTTGTATGGTACAGTGCAGTCCACTTCACTTTGGGATTATTTATTATTATCTATCTATTTATTTATTTACTTCTTTTACATCTGGCTTTTCTCTCAGAGTGGCTTGTGTTGTTCTCCTCTCCTCCATTTTAACCTCACAACAACCTTGTGAGGTAGGCTAGGCTGAGACTGTGTGACAGGCCCAAGGTCACCCAGCAATTTTCCATGACAGAATGGGGATTTAAACCTGGGCATATCAGATCCTTGTCTGACACTCTAACCACTTATACTACTGGCTGTCATCTGACCACTAGCTGTCATCTGACCACTAGCTGGTACAGAAATTGTAAACATTTTAATGGGGAATGGGCCATTTGGGGACAAGAAAAACTCATATACTTATGACAAATGTGCATTGTAGGGAAACGTGTTTTGAAACAGCTCATGATTGGCCATGTCACCAAAACTAGCTGATTCGCCCACTATCTCACTTTCACTATGGACATGTCCGCTTTTCAAACATAGCTGTTAACAGAGGACCCTGGGAATTGTAGTTTTATGGCAAAGGAAATCTCAATACTTTGTAAAAATGCAATTCCCAGAGTTCTTCGACAATCAGCTGTTATAGGCTTAGCAGTTTCCAAACAGGTTTAAATTTAGAATGTGGATGTACCCTATGAAATTTTTGTTGACTATATAAAGCCATTCCATTATCTTATTCCAAATATTGGAATATCTGCTATTTCTTCTGGAGATTATAATAGTGTACTTCTTCCCTTTTGGAAAGATTTGGACTTATCAGAGAACAGGGGTACATTTTTCCTATTACCAGTTTATGGGTTCCATAACTATATTTACAGATTTACTCCCCCCCCCCACAAATACACAACCTTTCTTCCAAATAGTGACCCAGAGGCTTACATCATTCTCCTCTACAACATCCCTGTGAGGGTAGGTTCTACTTTCTACAATATCCCTGTGAGGTTGGTTAGGCTGAGAGAGTGTGACTGGCCCAAGGTCACCCAGCAAGCTTCCATGGCTACACCACACTAGTTGTCAAGGCTTTGGGCATAGCATGCTGTAACTTTTCTTTACAAATATCCTTCAGGAACAAGCCATTAAAATACAGAGAAAATAATGGAGTTTTTGTCTGTGTGTGTGCGTGCGCGTCACACTTAGCAAAAAGTATCAGCTAGCCTAGCAATATCATCCAAGGCTAGTTTTTCTCTGCCTCTGCAACTGTCCCTTTTCCTTTCCTGGGTATTCACAGGAGACGACATGACGGTATATAAATGGCGTCATGGCACTATACCTGTCTGCTGCATAGAACCATAGTTGCCTCAGCTATCGCACACAATTTGATTACCCCGGGTCTTTCAAAGCATATACGTAGATGGAGCTGAGCTAATCCAAAACACTCCTTTGAAAAGCAGCACAATCAAAGGCACAAAGCTACTGCATATTAAAATCTGCAATTCTTGCAAAATTCCTGCTTGGGCAATCTGTTTTTTTTTTAAGTTTCCCACCTTTTTAAAAACCGAGTACTAACTTTGCACTTATCATAAACTTCAGTAAAGACTGCAGAAGACTTTTAAATGTATGTCCCACAAAATTGAAACTACAAGGCAAAACTACTATCCTGCATTGCTGCTATTGCTCCTCGTTTTCTATATCCTTCTCTTTTCTATATTGCTATTTTCCTGGTGTGACTTCTGAGTTAAAATTCTGCACCAGTTGCCAGTGAACAGAAGGGATGAGTAAAGAGAAAGTGAGTTAAAGTCATAGCATTTAAGAGAGCTAGACGCAAGATTGTGCGTATTTCCTGTCTACCCACCCCCACCCCCTGCCACCTTCTGCTTTATGTACTTATACCTGGGTATGGCCTGTACCATTGCAAGACCATATGTGTAGTTGTTGCAAATACCTGTGCAAATACCCATGATGAGGGAAAGGTTCTTCCCTGGGCATAGAGCCAGGGGCCTCTGGGGGAGGTGAGGAGGGGAGATAGCTGTGAATTTCCTGTACTGTGCAGGAGGTTGAACTAGATGACCCTTGCTGTTGCCAGCTCTATGTTTCTATGTTTCACCCTGGAGTTTTTGGAACCATTGCACTGATTATGAGGGCAATCCTGTGCCGGTCTACTCAGAATCCTACTCAAGTCTATTCAATGGGACTTACTCACAGGAAAGCATTCTTAGGATTGCATTGTAAGGCTGGAGTCCACTCCTAACCACACTTAGTAGGGAGCAAGCGAATCCATTGAACTCAGTGAGATTTACTTCTTTATGCATGGTTTCGACTGCATTGTTAAAGGATTAGCAGTGCAATCTTATGCCGAGTTACATCAGTCTAAGCCCACTGAAAGCCCATTTGCTGCCTTGCTGATCCTCATGAGGGCAGAAAGGCGTGGTATACATTTTTAAATAAAACAAAATGAATAAATGAGCATGGAATGGAGTAACCGTGCATAGAATTGTATTATACAGCTGTTAAGGTTTTTAAGGACATGAAAGTATTTTTCCTTCTCCACAAATTATTATGGTTTATGGGAGAACTTAAGTGTACCTTGCCAGGCAACTAGCACCTCACTTGTTTACACTGAGGAAAGAGTATGAGTTAGAGGATTACCTCCACCCAGCATGTGATTCTGGTCAGAATGAGGGGACGTCAGTGCTGCAAGTTGTTTAGTTGGGCCCTCAGAGAACTTAATTTTGCTTGGGTTGTTTCCACGCTGTTTTTTCTTTACTGGTACTATCTGTTTTATTCATTTTGGGTGTCAATCTGAGATCAGGCTAAAGTTGCCAACATCCAGGTGGAGCCTGGAGATCTACTGGTATTATAACTAATTTCCAAACCACATAGATCAGTTCCCCTGAAGAAAATGACTGACTTGGAGGGTGGACTCTATGGCCTTATACCTCAGTGAGGTCCTTTCCCTCCCCTCCCCATACTTCACCTTCAAATCCCCAGAAATTCCCCAGCCTGGAGTTGGCAACTCTAGAACAGGCCTTCTCAGTTGCGGCACCAGAATTATGGAATTTCCTCTCGAGAGAGAGGCTGTTATCCCCCATCTAGCACTGTCTTCTGCTAGCAGGTGAAGACTTTTCTGTTTCGTTTGACATTCCCTCAGTGACACTCAATTGGCATTCCTTCCTGCATATGTGCTTATGTGCTTGTGTTTTGTTAAACTGTTTTATGGTTTGATAAAGATGCATTTTAAAATTTGTTTTAATGTTTTGCTGTTTGCTGTCTTGGAGATCTTGAACTTGATGGAAAGGTAGCATTAAAATGTTTAAAATAAATAAAACAAAACAAAATAAATTTGATTAATTTGTAAGCTACCTTGGGTCTGTATTGTAGAGGAAGGTGGGTAGTGGTCTGATCTACCAGTGGTTGCCCTGTGTCTCTTTCCCCTTCTCCTAATGTCTTCATGTCTGTTTGAGTGCTGTGCATGATGTGACATCATTGTGTTGTGCATTTCTCTCCCTGGCTCATATCACTGTTTGTCGGCAATTGGGTTTGTGACAATGTAGTGTTCAATAAGACAATGTGAGGAAGAAGGAGAAGAGTCCCATGGGTTGGATCCAAACTGGCTTTTTGTTGATGAAAAAGTGAGGAGGGGGTTCCCTTTGACCACCCAAGAGTTGCCAGGTCCTCTGGGGCTTAACCTAGGGGATGGGGGTCACAGGGGGGTTACTACAGGAGTATATACCTCTCATGTACATGCAACACTCACGCTCTCTAGAATGTTTCTGTGTCATACCAGGAATTATGTGCAACAGAAGCAGGGCATCCTGACCTTCTCTCCCCCTCCCCCTCTCACCTTTCCCCCTTGCCAGCCAGGTGAGAAGTAGAAGGGGGCAGAAGGGGGAATGGGAACCTTACTCAGCAAACGGTTCATAATTTAAAGTCTTTAAGATGAAAAAAGACATTAGATTGTAAATATTGTAGTTTTGGGTCTCTTCTCACATGCCAAGTGATTTATCCAGTGCCTCACTTTTGCAGGAGGGAAAGCTTTCTAGGGTCACAGACTTGTTGTTAGGCAAGAGAAGGAGGCAAGTCCTGTGCATTGATTTAGATACTCATCTCTTCCCACCAATATCTATCAGATGAAAGTAAAACACCTTGTTTGGTGTTATATATAGAAAGGAGCTGTGGTTCAGTGGAACTGCATATACTCTGAAAGAGACCAATCCAAGGTTCAATCAAAAGCATCTGCACTACAGTTAATATCTTATGTGGCAAATGTTGGAAAAGATCCTTCCAAAGAGACATGGTCAGTCAGCATAGACAATATTGAACTAGATGGTCTCACTTTGCATGAGGCAGCTTTGTGGTGGCAGAGAGTACCCTCAAGTCATAGCTGACTTATGGCAACCCCTGGTGGGGTTTTCACGGCAAGAGACTAACAGAGGTGGTTTGCCATTGCCTGCCTCTGCAACCCTGGTCTTCACTGGAGGTCTCCCATCCAATTACTAACCAAGGCCAACGCTGCTTAGCTTCTGAGAGCTGACAAGATCAGGCTCATCTGGGCTATCCAGGTCAAGGCATAAGGTAGTTTTATATGTTCCCAATTACATGACAGTATATTTCCTCAGAGTGCGACAGCCTGTGCATATTGGGTCTACTCAGACATAGATCCCACTTTGTTCCATGGCACTTACTTCCAACAAGTAAGGAAGCATTTTTGCAAATTTTGGGGAAAAAAAAGTGGTGTGACTGTCAGAAATGTATGTTTCCCCATCATATATTAACATGTTTAGAATTTAGATATCCTACACTTTGTATTGTTCTGTGCTACTAATTACCAAATAGTACCAAACAGGGCTTTTTTTCAGTGGGCACGCGGTGGAACGGAGTTCCGCAACCTCTTGAAAATGGTCACATGGTTGGTGGCCCTGCCCCCTGATCTCCAGACAGAGGGGAGTTTAGATGGCCCTCCGTGCCATACAGCACGGAGGGCAATCTAAACTCCCCTCTGTCTGGAGATCAGGGGGCGGGGCCATCAGCCATGTGACCATTTTCTCCACGGGCAACCCACTGAGTTCCACCACCTCTTTTCCCAGAAAAAAAGCCCTGGTACCAAACAAAAACAAACTTCCAAAAGGCTTTTGAAGAAGTACCTCACTGAAGACCCCTGAGTAAGCTTAACAGTCATAGGATAAGAGGTTGGGTCCTCATATGGAATGAAAACTGGTTAAATGACTGGAAGCAGAGAATAGGAACAAATTGACAGTTCTCTCAATGGTAGGATGTAAGCAGTGAGATTCCATGGGAATCCATACTGGGATGGTGCTGTTTAAGTTCATAAATGATCTGGAACTGGGGTAAACTGTCTAGAGCCCAAGTTTGCAGATGATACCAAGTTATTCAGGATGATAAAAACCAAATCAGATTGTGAAGAACTCCAGGCACACCTCACCCAAACTGCATGAGTGGCTGACACAGCAAATAAAATTCAGTGCAGGCAAGTGCACGGTGGCATACACAGCAGCAAAAAATCCTAACTTTAAATTGATGCTGATTGGGTCTGAATCAGCGGAGACTGAGAGGGATTATAGAGCATAGTTCTACGCACGGATTTTTTCTGGGAAAAGAGGTGGTGGAATTAAGAGCCAAGCTACAAGTGTCGCCTTACACGGGTTGGACACTTGTCAGCTCACCTCAAGTTTTGATGGGAAATGTAGGCGACCTGGTTTTACAACTTGGCTCTCCATTACAGCTGCAAGACCAGGATGCCTACATTTCCCATCAAAACTTGAGGGAAGCTGACAAGTGTCCAACCTGTGTCAGGCATCACTTGTAGCTTGGCTCTCAGTGGGTTGCCCTCGGAGAAAATGGTCACATGGTTAGTGGCCCCGCCCCCTGATCGCTCCCTGTCTGAAGATTAGGGGGCGGAGCCACCAACCATGTGACCATTTTCAAGAGGTTCCGGAACTCCATTCCATCACGTTCCAGCTGAAAAAAAGCCCTGGTTCTATGAAAATGTCAACATAGTGTGTGGCCAGGGCCGGCGCGCCCATTGAGGCCAGGTAGGCGGTGGCCTCAGGCGTGGGGTGCCAGAGGGAGTGCCGGAGGAGGCGTGGGGGGTGGGAGCGCACGCCACAAAGCAGCAGCCTCCTATCCCTCCCGCCCCGCGCCACCGCCAGCACAAGCCCCCGGCCAGGCACAGCCACTGCAGGCAGGCATCTGTGGCGGTGCAGGCTACCGAGCAGGAGAGCTCGGAGGCCGCCCACCGCAGCAATCGGGCCAGCGGCGCGCACGCTCCCATGATGACGTCACACGTGATGTCATCATGCAGGCCGGTGTGCGTGCGCGCTTGCGTGGACGTGGGGGGGCGCCCGGCCGGCCGCGAGCGCCGCAAACCCTTGCACCGCCCCTGTGTGTGGCAGTGTTGAAAAAGGCAAACTCCATACTGAGGATTATTAGAAAGGGGGCTGAAACTAAAATAGCGTTGTAATACTGCTGTATAAATGGTTAAGGGAACGGGAGTACCTTTCCTATGAGAAATCCTGAAGAATCCAGGGCTTTTCAGTTTAGGAAAAAGGGCAAGGGGAGGGGTGGGGACGACAATTCAGTGCCCGTCAATGGTCTTAGACTGGAGTAACTCTGTTTAGGATTATACTGTAAATGGGGACATGCTAGAGGTTAATAAAATTATGCATAAGGTAGAGAAAGTGGACAGCGAGAACTTTTTCTCCCTTTCCCCAAAAGAACTCGAGGGCATCCATCCAATGAAGATGATGGGCAATGGATCCAGGACATACTAAAGGAAATACTTCTTTATTCAAGGGGTGAAGGAAATGTGGAATTTGCTGCCAGTGTATGTAGTGATGGCTGTGGCATAGATAGCTTTAAAGGGGATTAGGTGGGTTCATGGACAGATCTGCCTACTAACCATGGTGATTAAAGAGATCCTTCTATCAAAGAGACAGTAAACCTCTGAATACCAATGTGAGGGAGCAACATCGAGAGAAGACTTTAGACTCCATGCCCTGTTTGTTGGTCCTCCAGGGGCAACTGGTGAAGATGCTGGATTAGATGTAGGGTTGCCAACCTCCAGGTGCGGCCCCTGCAATCTCCCAGAATTACAATTATCTCCAGATGACAGAAATCAGTACCCTTGGAGAAAATGGCTGCTCTGGAGGGTGGACTGTACGGCATTATAACCTGCTGAGCTCCAGCCCCTCCCCAAACCCCACCCTCCCCAGGATCTGCCCCCTCAAATCTCCTGGTATTTCCCAACCTAGAGGCCTGGTATGTTCTGCTGCAAAATAATAAAGCCCTTGATTCATGATACAAACCCTTTATCTTTCCCCTTGTAGCAGTATTCCCAGAGTAATTGATGCAATTAATTGTGCAACTGCCAGATTAGAGATGTATAAGAGAGTCAGCTTTTCTGGTTTGCCATCACTAAGCCCTTATCAGCTTGCTTCATGCCCTGCCACCTGCATTTGCAGCTTTATTCTTCTTTCTTTTTCTATTTTCCCCTCACATACATACATACATACATACATACATACATAGCAGAATATCATCCTATTGACACTGGATCGGTAGACTGGCAAATGCAGAAGTCAAATGAAAAAGGAAGAAGTGGTTTAGTTTGGGTTGCCAGCTGTGGGTTGGGAAATTCCTGGAGGGTATCATGTCATAGAGTCTACCCTCCAAAACAGCTATTTTATCCATGGGAACTGATCTCTGTTGTTTGGAGATCAGTTGTAATTCTGGGAGATCTTCTGGCCCTGCCTGGAGGTTGGCAATCCAGGGCTTACTCCTTTGGAGAAGACCCACTGCTTCAAAGGAGCCAGTGTGGAATAATGGCTAGAGCGTTGGGCTAGGACCTCAGACAGTTGGGTTCAAATCCCTATTGTGCTATGAAGTCCACAGGGTAACTATTCTCTCTCAGCCTAACTTAACTCACGAGGTAGTTGTGAGCATAAAACAAGGAAGGAAGATAACCATTCTCTCTCAGCCTAACTTAACTCACAGGGTAGCTGTGAAGATAAAATAAGGAAGGAAGATACAAGTATCGGCCTGTATCAGCATTCACTGAGGTGGGGTATCTGCTGAGGCCCAGGGTTTCTGGCGGGTTCCACTGTCACTGACTCCTGCCTGCATACTTCCTGTGCCACCTGCCTGCGTGCCCTTCCTTCACGCAGTTCCTTGCAGGCGCTCCACCTCCTGCACTCCTAGTTACCTGGGCTGTCCAGCACTGTCAGGGAAGAGTGCGTGGATAATGATAATCATAGCAGCGGCACTCCTGGCCACACACATGACCCAATGCCATTGAGGAAAGGGCATGCAGGTGGCTGAGGGAGAGGCCATGAGCAGGCAGCAAGGATGCACAGGCAGGTGGGAGTACATGGGTATGGGCAGAAAAGGCAGTGTGTGTGTGGGGGGGGTCCTTGAGGGGGGCTTGTGGAGGGGGGCTGAGAGTCTCTGCCAATCAGACCCTGGAACTGTCCCTGTTCAGCTCCTTGGAGGAAAGGCAGGAGACATAGGAACAGATATTGAGTTATAAAAGGGGAGAGACATTGGGTTACCAAGCAACATGGGGACAGCTGATTCCAAGCTGACCCCCCCCCCACACACACACACACCTAACGTGACACAATTTCTGCTCTGTAATTTTGTTCTAATTATTACAAATATTACAAAGAGAAATGGCCCAAGTGTTCTCTTTAAAGTCAGAGAAAAAGAGGGAAAGGTTAACTACAGAGTGCAATCTAAGCAGAGTGACACTGGAAGTCTGTGATCAGAACCTCCACCCCCAACAAGTTTATCACTCTCCCCTCCCATCCCTACTCCAAAATGGTTATTAACTGTTTGGAAGGGATGCATGCATAATCCAAGGATAGCTGCTATTTATTTTCCAATGCTAAGAGCATCTTCCAGGAGGGGTCTGTTAGATCAGGAAGATGGCAAGGAGGGAGAGTGACTGACTCTCTCCATCAAGACCACTGATTTAATCTTGTAGTTTAAACACATTATTTTGAGTCCTATATCCTGTGTTGCCAACAGGGAACAGCTCCCTTCCCTCCCTTAAGTGACAACCTTTAAAGGAGGTATCACCCCTTTTACTTTTCATTTGTTCCTCACGTATCTGAAGTACATCTTTTTGTTGTGGAAAGCCCCCCTGGCCAGTGTAAATTCATTCTGAGCTTTGGCCTCTCTGATGTCTGCCCTTCAGTGCTTAGCTACCCCTAGGTACTCTTCTTTAAATGCATTTCCTTCCCTCCATTTCTTGAACATCCTCTAATTCTCTACATTCTAGACTTTATCTGTCCTCAGTACATTCTTTCTCACCTGTTTTGGTATGTATTTCTGGGGGGAAATGCCAACTATCTGGATAAGAAGGTGACCGTTTTCAAAAGTCTTGCTCACATCAGTACCATTCTCCTTCCATCTTTCCTTGCAGATGCTTTTTTACCTTGTAGCACTGGAGGGCTTTTTGAGGGTTTTTCCACAAATCAGTAATTGCCATTGTGCTATAGCACAATCAGGGCTCATTTCGAGGGGGAACGCGCCGGAACGCAGTTCTGGCAGTTCCCCAAAGAGGTCACATGTCAGGTGGCCCTGCCCACCTGACTCTCGGCCATCTTGGGCCTGTTTCGTCCTGTATTGGGGCCAAAACAACCCAGATTGGGCCTCTGATGAGTGGTGGATCACTCTCCTGTTCAGCAGTGGCCTGATCCTGACCATTTTGTGCCCCTTTTTAGCTATTTTCAGCCCCTTTTTGCCATTTTGGGCCCAATTTCGGTCGTGAATGGCCAGGACTGGGTCCAAAACAGATAGAATAGGTTATGTCGGGGTGTGTGGCATATGCAAATCAGTTATGCTAATGACACATTTCCGATGATGTTAAGGGGCATGGCATATGCTAATGAGTTATGCTAATGAGTTCCTCCAGCTCTTTTTCTACGAAATGACCCCTGAGCACAATAATGTTAGAACCATCTCTTGACAGCCTATGCAAGTTCCTCTGAATTCCCAACTTTCATTTAAAAAATAAGTACATCTCTAGCACTGTTCATAGTGGAGATATAAAGGTTCCTCTCATACTCTCACTAAAAAGGGCCAGAGATGTCCCTTTTCTAAATTAATGAAAGCTGGGGATTCAAAGGAGCAAGTAGATCATGGCAAAATATGGTTCTGATGTTATTGGGCTATAACACAACAGCAATTACTGATTTTTTTTTAAGCCTTCAAAAGCGGTGCAGTGGGGGAGAATGCAGGGGAAATTGTGACTGATGGATGAAAGTGTGCACCAGTCTCCCATGTGGATGCTCCATTGCCAGTGCAAACATGTTTCCATTTGTGGCAGAATTGACAGGCAGTTTGAGCTGTAGGAAGACCCACAGTTCACCCCTCACCGCTGCCTCAAACACTGTTATTGGCCCAAGGCAAGGCAGTCCCTCAGTCTACCTCCCCCTGCTGCAGCCTGGAGCTAACAACACCTTATAGCAGGGGTTCTTAATCTGAGGTCCATGAACTTGAAAGGGGAAAAAAATGTTGATAACTGTATTTCAATATAATTGGTTTCCTTTATAATCCAATATCAAATCCTCCTTTCCAAAGAGCAGCATAGAAAATAACTTAAATTCACAAAGCTCATTTTAAAATGGATGTGTCAGTCAGTATTCCTGATTACTGTCGCTTGCATGAGTGTGCATGATGTCTCCTGCTTGAGTTTGTGTCCAGCTGTTTCACTGTTGTCCTCCCTGTCTTCCTCAATGAATAGACACCTCCCCCTCAGAAGCTACAAGCCTCAACGCCTCCAACAGCATCGGGGCTAGTGTCTTGTGTGCCATCTGTGGAGACCGTGCAACTGGAAAACATTACGGAGCTTCCAGCTGCGATGGCTGCAAAGGGTTTTTCAGGAGAAGCGTCCGAAAGAACCACATGTACTCTTGCAGGTAAAGCAGGTGGAGGGCAACCTGGTAGTTCACAGTATCACAAAATTACAGAGTTGGAAGGGGCAATACAGACCTTCTAGTCCAACCCCCTGCCCAATGCAGGATGAGGCTAAAGCATCCCTGACAAATATTCATCCATCCTCTTCTTGAAAACTGCCAGTGAAGGGGAGCTCACCACCTCCCTAGGCAGCTGATTCTACCTTTGAACTACTCTGACCATGAAAAGGTTTTTCCTAATATCCAGCCAGTACCTTTCTGCATGTAATTTAATCCCATTGCTTTGAGTCCTATTCTCTGCTGCCAACTGGAACAGCTCCTTGCTGTCCTCCAAATGACAGCCTTTCAAATATTTAAAGAGAGCAATCATGTTCCCCCTCAACCTCCTCTTCTCCAGACATTCCCAAGACCCTCAGCCTTTCCTTGTAGGGATCAGTTTCCAGACCCCTGGTCATTCTCATCGCTCTCTTCTGCACCCTCTCAATTTTGTCCACATCCTTTTTGTATTGAGGCCTTCAGAACTGCACGCAGTACTCCAGGTGTGGCCTGACCAAGGCAGTATAGAGAGGGACTATGACCTCCTGCGATTTCAGTGCAATGGCACTTTTGATACAACCCAAGACTGAGTTTGCCTTTTTTGCCACCACATCACACTGACTGCTCATATTTAGTTTACAGTCCACTCTGACTCCAGGATCTCTTTCACATACACTACTACCCAGAAGTGTATCCCTCATCCTGTATTTGTGCTTCACATTTTTGTGGCCCAGATGTAATACTGTGCACTTATCTATGCTGAATTGCATCCTGTTCACAACCGCCCACTTCTCCAGAGTATTCAGGTCTTGTTGAATTTTAACTCTATCTTCTTGGGTGTTTGTGACTCCTCCCAATTTGGTATCATAAGCAAATTTAATGAGTGGCCCATTTACCCCTTCATCCAGATCATTGATAAAAATATGGAAAAGTACCGGGCCCAAAACTGAGCCCTGTGGCACCCCACTGGACACCTCCCTCCAATCTGATGAAACGGCATTGACCACCACTCTTTGAGTGCGGTTCTCTAACTAGTTCCCTATCCACCAAACTGTCCTATAGTCCAGTCCGCAGTTTTCCAATTTACCCGTTAGAATGTCATGGGGAACCTTATCAAAAGCTTTACTGAAATCCAGGTAAATCACATTGACAGAGTTCCCACGATCCAGTAAGCTCGTCACTCAATCAAAGAAGGAAACCAGGTTGGTCTGACAAGATCTGTTGGGGACAAAACCATGTTGACTTCCCCGGATCACTAAGTGGTCCTTTAAATGCTTACGGATTGATCCCTTTAAAATCTGCTCCAATATCTTTCCAGCAACAGAAGTCAGACTGACCAGCCTGTAGTTTCCCAGGTCATCCTTCCCTTTCTTAAAGATTGGGATAACATTCGCTCTTCTCCAATCTTGTGGTACATCCCCAGTCCTCCAGGAGGCCTTGAAGATGATGGACAGAGGCTTTTAGTTCCTTAAAGTTGAGCTATATTATGTTGGAAACAAGGACAACAGCAAAGACTGATCTTTGAATGAACACACACACAATCTGCTAAGGATTTTCCCATCAGAATTAAAATTCACTAGACCAGAAATAATGGATCCAACTAGTTACTTAAAATGGTAGACTGGGAGAATGAGCGAGTGTATGTTAGCTTCATTTGGAGTTATTGTCTAGCTTGTCACAGTGCTGCATTATCTCTGACCACACTTTACATTATGGAGAGGGAGGATACTATCTTTTGAATGAGGGACTCGCTTTCTTATTGCAAAACCAGGAAGTGGGTCAGAATGCGACCTTGACTATCCCAGGTAATTCAAGCACCATAATACCTCTTGTTCCTCAAGTGCTGTCAAAACAAAGTAGCCTAAAACACAATGAAAAAGTGGGCCTGCCCACAGGCTGACAACCTAATAGGATATAGCAGGATAAATATAGTGGGAAATACCCTAAGACTAATTTTTGTCTCATTTGAACAGGCTTCTATTTAAAGTCTTTAAACGGCTGTCATTATTTTAATGATTCTTTCTTCAGAGCGCTAATAGGAGTGAGAGGTTCATTGTACAACGGCCTCTAGTTTAGGCAATTAGGGCACCCAACTTAATGAATCTTCTGTGTCGAGGCTCTGAATTAATTCTTTTTTTAAAAACCTCATGCCAGCCACCTAGAGATAGCTGTGCCCCTACAAAGGGTATCTACCACCTAGCCTTTTCCATGTATTCTTGGAGGTGGTTGGGTGGTGGTTGCTGGAGAAAACTGCTGCTATATGTCTTTTTAAAATCTGCTGCTGTATTGCTTGTTTGTGCGTTTTTAAATAATTTAATGAGTTTTATTGGTTTTTAAAGGTACATGTATTTTATATTACTGTATAAATTGTAATCCTCCCTGAGATTGCTGATGAGGGGAGGGCAGAATATAAATCGAATAAGATAAAATAAATAAATAATAAAAAAAATTTCTCCCCTTCCCACAGGTTTAACAGGCAGTGTGTTGTGGACAAGGACAAAAGAAACCAATGTCGGTATTGCAGGCTAAAGAAATGTTTTCGAGCAGGAATGAAGAAAGAAGGTGAGTAATGCATCTTGCATTACTGAATGGGGCATTTCCCTCTTTGTATAGCTTTAACATCCTAGCCATGCTGTCAAGTAGTGTTGTTAATCAGATTGTCGGGAGCATATCTTCTCCATTAATGAGAACAGGTACCCAGAACTCATAACATACGGGCATTTCCGCATGTTACCAAGTCCTCGTGTCTCCCACATGTACAGTCAAAAAAGAGGGTTGGAAGTTCTGTGATTGGAACTGAAGGCGTTTTTCATTTGTTTTGGTGCGTGGTGGATAGTGAATGGATTTTTAAAAATTGTATGCTAGCAGTGTATTGAAACATGCATGCACTAAACAAACCAGCAAAAGCCAATCAGAGCATTGGAAATAAGCAACCAATCCTTGCTACCACATTCCATGTAAGAGCACACCCCCAAGCACTGAGCCTGGCCGCCATTTTTAAGCTCTGTATGCACTCTGTGCTAGGTTCCTTTTCAACATGCAAGCTGAAGAGGAAGGCAAGCCTGTGGAAGTACATAGGACTTCCTGGGAGAAAAAGGGAAAACATTGCCCTGCTTTGGAACTGGCGTGAAGAGAAGATTCAGGGTGCTGCTGCTCATCACCCATGCCCCCGCTCCACCTGCCCAGCAGACCCTCCACAGAAACCACTAGCGATGGCTCAGCACAGTAACTGCCTGTTCATGGCTTTTGTTGTGGCTGTGCCAACAGCCCATTGGTGGAGCCATCTATATGAGCACCAACAGCCCTTTGGTGGAGCCATCTATATGAGCACCAACAGCCCTTTGGTGGAGCCATCTAAATGAGCACTGGGTTGCTTCAAAGGTTCAAAAGCAATGATTCACGAATCAGAATGCAGCTACAAAAGCATTTCATGGCATTAATGACAATTTACTGGTGGTTAGATGATTCTGCAGCAGAATTTGCCTCAGTATTAACCATTCTCGCTCTCGCTCTCTTTCTCTAGCATACATACACAAACGTACTTACATATGTTTGTATGTATGTATGTACATAGTAGTGGTGGAAAGTGCCATCATGGTGACCCTGCTGGGGTTTTCAAGGCAAGAGACCAACAGAGATGGTTTCCCATTGCCTGCCTTTGCGTAGCGACCCAAGTCTTCCTTAGAGGTCTCCCATCCAATTACCAACCAAGACCAAGCTTCCAAGATCGAATGTGATTGGGCTTGCTTGGGCTATCCCATCCCCCCCCCTCTCTCATTACACTTACTTATTTTCTGTGAACAAAATTTGTGCACAGTAATAATTAATTTGATCTTGACATAAGAAATATATTGGTGAATAGAATGGGACAACAAAACAGTGTAAGGGTGCTTTGAAGAACCACCTGGAGCAGCAATCAGAGAAATAATTCCCCGTGCACTGTTTTCATGCAGGAAAATGGCTTGGGAGGGAGGGAAGGAGAAGCCCTTCCTGCCCATGTTGCAGTATTCTAATACCATTTGGATTCTCCTTAATTTTTAGAAGACTTTCCCTGCAGCTGCTGTGTGGCTACAGAGAATACGAGTTGTGTCCAGGGAATTTGTTGTTGTTGTTCCATCTTTTTCACTGCTTGTGGAATCTTCCTTAAATAATCAGGATTTTCAAGCAAGGATGCTGTCACAGCACACACACCCCTTTTATTTTAGCTTAAGTCTTCCCCCACCGTCCCCAGATTTTTCAATTTTTAAAAAATCATCAGTTTCATAACATTATAATAATGACCTAACATGATAACAATATTATTTATTTATTTATGTCATTTATAGTCCGCCTTTCTCACGGAGACTCAAGGCGGATTACACAGTGTGAGATTAGGACAGTCAATATACAGAACATTTCCATAAACAATGCCATACAGTAAATAGATACAAGTTCACAAAGACATGGCATTAGCAGGAATCCAATACAATATAGTAGTAAAGTCTATGGTTCTAATTTTAACTCATTAGTGGATCATCTGAGATCCCCCTCCCCTACAATACAGCCCTCCTATCTGAGTAAAAAAGCCCTTTTGAATCATTCAGTTTTGCATCGTTTGCGAAAAGCCAGGAGGTTGGGGGCTCTCCTGACCTCCTCAGGCAGGCTGTTCCACAGGGTAGGGGCCACCACAGGGAAAGTCTGTGTATGGGCAGCTGTTGATTTTGCTGATGTGAAGGGTGGCACCTGCAGGAGACCCTGTTCGGATGAGTGAAATTGCCGTGGAGGAGCATGAGGGGGGGAGGCAGTCCCGTAGGTATGCCGGACCAAGGCCGTGAAGAGCTTTGTAAGTGATAACCAGTACCTTCAACTAAGCATGGTAACTAATGGGTAGAGATGCAGGAGGTTCTCTGAATCCCCAGCTTTCCTTTTAAAAAAGCAAGTCTCTACCCCCTTCCATTGCATATGTCTTTTTTTCTCATCTGTGTGCCTTTTTTCATAGAATCATAGAATCACAGGGGTCATTTCCACACGGCTTACCTTGTTCCGGAAAACAGCAAAATCTTGCACAAAATCGTGCAAGAAGACGCTGTTATCACGCGAGAAGATGCGATAACAGCATCTTCTCACGAGATTTCACTGTTTTCCGGAGCAAGGTAAGCTGTGTGGAAACAGCCAGGGTTGGAAAGGACCTCTAGGGTCATCTAGTCGAACCCCCTGCAAAATGCAGGAAATTCCCAAATACCTCCCTGACTCCCCGCAAACACACAGTGACCCTTACTCCTTGCCCAGAAGATGGCAAAACTCCACGGCAAAACTTTTCTTATATCTCTACAGAAGACGCTATAGACTTGCTTTTTTAAAAATGAAAGCTGGGGATTCAGAGAGCTTGCTGCATCCATTATTATCATGTTAAATTGTTATAACATTATGAAATTAATGATTAAAAAAAAGATTGAAAGTGAAACCAGGAGAGGGAAGGAAGGTGAAGGAAGGGAGGAGGGCTTTGATTATACAAACCATCATCAAAAAGTGGGTTGGAGGTGGACGGGACAAACAAAACCAAAAGAAACATTCCGGGCTTTCCACAGACAATGCAAAACTGAATTATTGTCGAAGGCTTTCACGGCCAGAGAATGATGGTTGTTGTGGATTTTCTGGGCTGTATAGCCGTGGTCTTGGCATTGTAGTTCCTGACGTTTCACCAGCAGCTGTGACTGGCATCTTCAGAGGTGTAGCACCAAAAGACACTGTGACACTGAGAGATCTCTGTCTTTTGTTGCTACACTTCTGAAGATGCCAGTCACAGCTGCTGGCAAAATGTCAGGAACTACAATGCCAAGACCACGGCTATACAGCCCGGAAAATCCACAACAACGATCAAAACTGAATTATTCAAAAAGGTATTTTCTCAGCTAAAAGGGCAGTATTGTAGGAAACGGGTCCCACAGATATATAGCTAATGAGTTATGAACTATAGATTTCACCATTATGTTGCCTTACATACTATCAGTTGCTTTAAATATGTACTCCTATATACTACCTGTGCTTCATGTTGCTTAATTTAAGTCCTAGAATTGATTATGTTCTGTTTCAGCAATTCTTCAACCCCATTTTGGATCCTTGCTAATACTATGTCTTTGTAAACTTGTATTCATTTACCCTATGACATTGTTTATGGTAATGTTCTTGACATTGTTTTTATTTACCCTATAACATTGTTTATGGAAATGTTCCTGACAACGGCTGATTCCGCACACGTTGGATAATGCACTTTCAATGCACTTTATCAATCGTTTGAGGTGGATTTTTTGTTCCGCACTCAAAAAAATCCGTTCCAAATGATCTATAAAGAGGATTGGAAGTGCATTATCCAATGTGTGCAGAATCACTCACTGTGTGGAAATGCCTGTCCTTGTCCTTGCCACTGATTGTACTAACCTCTCAGTATGTAATCCACCTTGAGTTTCAGTGAGAAAGGCGAAATATAAATGAAATAAATAAATAAAATTCTACACAAAGAACAAAATCAACTCAGAATTGGCTTCCAAAAATAGCTCAGGGCTAAAGTGGTCTCAAAAGAATTGGGGTGGGGAATGGGGAACACATACACAAAAAAAAATCCTGATGAAAACTAAAGGCAACAAAAATGTGTGTGGAAATCATGACATAAATTGAAGCTGTATGGGGCCAGAACCAATTTAAAAAACCCTTGTGGAAAAGCCCATATTCGTGTGGATAGATCTATCAGTGGCTAGGCATGACAGCTAAAGGGTACTGTCTTATTGAGAGGTACTGCTTGTGGGGTTTTGGGGGAGATGTGATTGGCCACTGTGGGAGCCAGGATATTGGACTTCATAAACCAGTGTCACCAACTTTGTTGAGTTTGTTGAGCATATTTGAAATTTAAGAAAGGGTAGGATTACCAATTGGCCTGGAGAAAAATGTCCTGTCCCTTTAACAGAGGCATAATGTGTGGAAATGGACAGCTGAATCTTTGTTATAACATTGAGGTAAATGACATTGCCTGAGAAATAACATCTCATGAAGCCCAATTAAAAGGAGTGGATATTTTTCTCCGGACTGTTTGGCAATCCTAATTTGACCCCACCACAAAATGGCTGCCATGGGGGCTGGGGCCAATCACCAAGTATTGCTTGGCTCTAAGCAAAGTATGTTATTATGACCAAGGCAGGTGTTTCCAAATGGTTGCTTCCTGTTGACACAAAGATTATGTCTCCTTGGCTCTTCTGAAGGACCTCCTACTCCAATGAGGTGGAGGAAGTTCAGGATTGGATCGTTGCTTTGGGAAAGAAAGAATTGGACACCAGAAAGCACAGTGGTGGGCACCATGGCACTTATGGGGAATCCATGTGGGGAATAACTTCCATAGACCATCGGTCTGTCCCAGAACATTTTGTTCTTTTTTTAGAAAAGTGCTGGTACTCATGATGTTCACTGCCTTTAGGAACCCAAACCTGCCAGCTTAAAGAGGTGCCGGTACTACAAAAAGAAGTGCTGGTACCAGTGTGTACCACCAGAAAAAAAGCCCTGGTCTGTCCCATCTAAAAGACTGGTCATTGTTGTTCCCATGAGCTCAGGTATTTCTAAAGACTTGTCTTCGGTTTGCCTTAAGGATACAGGAATCCTCTCTTCTTCCCAAGCCCATTTTACATTTGTCTGTTAATATTCAATAGAAGTTACATTAGGTCCATGACCGGCTTAATACTGAGTAAACATTTAGAAAACATCATGCCGTGACTGAGCGAAGGGGGTGGGATCCTGATAACAAATTGTGTAACCTTGAGCACTCCTATTAACAGCTGCTGACTTCATGGTTTTAATTTCTGTACAACCTCATTATAACCCTTTTATCAAGCTGAATGATACGACTGGAAAATAAATCTGGAGAGCTACAGGTATAATAACAACGATCAGATATTGTTTCACACAGATATTCTTGTGATTAGCCATTAAGAGGATTGGTAGGCCTCAAGTGATAGCTGAATGCGTGACTTGGCAACCTGGTGTGCCTCTTCAGGACGTTAGTGGTGGTCACAAACCGATCACGTATCGGGAGACATCGGAATGGAACTCCTAAACTTTCCAATCTCAGCCAGTGTCACTGCTTATAACAACCTCTTCACAGGGATAAAGAAAAAATCTCAGCTACTAACATAATTCCAAAACACTGCCATCTCACGATCCTCAGTTCTTCTCTGTTTCTGATATCATAATCCTCCTATCCCATCATATCCCTTCACAGTCCGTCCTGCCCATCAAGTCCCTACACATTCTTCATTACAAAACTCTAGATTAGCCAACTGAAGACGAGCTCATATTAATTGAATCCTCTGCATTCTGTGCAGACATGGGAATGTGATATTCGGAAAATATTTGCTTTCAAAAGGTCAGAAGTCTAGTCTTCGTGACTCTGAAGAACAGCATGAACACTTCTGAGTCATTTCTATACAGAAAGTTGTGTGAAATATTCAGATAGAAAACAGAACTAAAGCTGCTAATACATTTTCCATGGCTGTGGTTTTCTATTCACAGGTAATCAAAAGCTTCACTGAGCAAGAAATAATTATTATCTAAAGAAAAACACTGGAGCGGGATTATTGGGAAGCAGTTTCTTTATACAATGTGGCCACTATTTCACATTGTTACTGACTTTCCATTGTGCACTTACTTATCATTAATTTACATGTACATTGCAAGGCATTTGTGTGTGTTTCTGTGTCTTATCTTATGATTGATTATATTTGTATTTTGTCTTGCCAGCAATGGTTATGATTCTTGCATTGTTAACTTAATAATTTTGTTTGTTAAGTGAACCTTTTTTGGTTATTTTGTTGCCATTCCCTCCCTAATTTTTAAATCCCAGCCCAGTCCCTGCTGACTACCACACTCAGATTCTATGATCTTAAACTTAGAATAAATTAAGCAAATAAATGCATACAAAGTTGCTTAATTCTCCTAATTTGCATGAGGTCTGGTTGAAATTAGACATCTGATAGATTTTTTAAAATCCTGACTAATGTGTCACACAGTCCTAAGAACACTTTCCTGGGAGTAAGCCCCCATCGAATTGACTGAAGAAGGATTCTGAGCAGACCTGTTTAGTATTGCTCTCATAATCATTGTTGCGTTTTGGCTGCTAGAAGTTTGTCAGAGGTGAAGCTCTAACAAAGCTTCCTGGCTTGCAGTCTCACATGTATTTTAACATGCCTTGATTATCATTCAGGATTCTTTTGCCAAATGAGTGAATATATATTACCATCATTCAGGGTTGTGCCTTTTCTGCTTTAAATGTCACAACTTAGTGCAGGAGAAGATACTCCATCGCTTGCTTATTCTGGCTGGCCTTACTTCTTGCTTCCTACACTGGTGCAATTCCACAGGTACTATAACCCAGTCCTACTTTCCACCTCATTCTCTGTTCTCCAGTGAAATGGACTAGCACTGGGTAAAACTTTGTCAGTTTCACTGATTTCTTATTGCTGTATGTAGGGGCAGGGCACTTATATGCCTTTCTGTAGAAAGCCACACATGCCCACATTTCACCTCTCTCTCTTTGGAGAAGCAGCAGCAATAAAAGCAGGGAAAGGGCATGAATGAGTAAAATTTCCCTCCCAGAAACTTTGAAACTTTCAGGACTTTCTCCAAACAAGGGAGAAAGGAACTTGACATTTATGAATCAGATATGGCTTCTTCCTTGAAAGCAGAGGAGGAAGACAATGCCTTCCTTCAGAGATGCATTGTTAAAACAAAGTTTTCTTCCCACTTTTCTGTAAAGAGGTTAAAATGTTTAAAAAATGGCGAGTGGAAGATTAAAAATGTGCTTCAGATGGAACACGTTTACAGGTAACATAAAATTCAGAGAAGATGAAACGTAATTTTAGATCCATGCTTCATGCATAGCTATCAATCAATTTAAAAAGTTATATACATTTTAAAACAGCATTTCTTCCAAAGGAAAAAAGCATTTGAACCTCTGAAGGGGTTTTTTTTGTTTTGCTGAGCTTTTTTGAGAGTAATCTAAATGGATTTTCTATTTTCATTTTGTTTTTGTTTCTTGTAGCTGTACAGAATGAACGCGATCGAATCAGTACCCGTAGATCCAGCTATGAAGACAGCAGCTCGCCTTCCATTAACGTTTTGCTGCAAGCAGAAGTACTTTCACAACAGGTACTTCCCCCCAATTATGAAAAAATCAACATCTCTGCATTTTAACCTTTTCTTTCTGTCTTACCCTCTTTCAGTAGATAGGTGTAATTGAAAGCTATTTTTGCAAGTACTTATCTGTCTACTTCTTAGTGTCTCAAAGAGCAGCTTTCATTTTGACTGCATGCATTTTTTGTCACTGATGACATCACAGGGAGTATCCAATCATATTCTATATCCCAGTTGTAATAACAATGGATGTGCTGTCAGCATTTCTCCAGGCATAAAATACAGTACTCAGAATTCAAGAAAAGATGCCTGTGTGGTCTTCTCCATACTAGGATCCAGGAGTGCTGCTGACTAGCCATTACTACTCAGGAGGAAGCAGAATTATAACTGTGATTCCATGCAGCATTTTATAAAATAGTGCACTTCTATAAGAAAAAAAGATTGTAGTCTATTGTGATGTTTATTGTATGCATCATATATATATATATATATATATATATATATATATATATATATATATATATATATATATATATATATATATATATATATATATATATATATATATATATATATATATATATATATATATATATATATATATATATGAATCAACTGAATTCTGCAACTGAAAAAATATGAATCAAATGAATCCTGCAACTGAAAAAAGCAAGTGGGTGTTTGAAAGCACTGTTGCTGCATTCAAGGCCCGCAGCCTATTCCACAGGACTGGAGTTGGCACAGAAAAAGCCCTTGTACAGGATGATGTTTTCGACTTCTCTTATCAATGGAATAGGCAGTAATTCTACTGTAAGGAGTGGCATGCCCTTCCAGTCTCATAGTGGAAAAGGTGGTCCTAAGGTTGCCAACTAAGTGGGACCCAGAGATCTTACAAGTGATCTCCAGACTACAGAAATCAGTCCCCCCTGGAGAAAATGGCTTCTTCCATGAGTAGAAATACACATTACCAGGGCTTTTTTCAGCAGGAACGCAGTGGGACGGAGTTCCAGCACCTCTTGAAAGTAATCACATGTCCAGTGGCCCCACCCCCTGATCCTGTTTCCTCCCATGCGCAGCCCAAGGCGTCCACAGGCAAAGAGTGGCAAGAAAAGTTTCAGTTTCAAAGCCAGCTGCTTTTCAGCTGATGGGAGAGGGATCCCCCATCAGCTGAAAAAAACTGCGGGCTTTGAATGCAGCAACAGTGCTTTCAAACACCCACTTGCTTTTTTCAGTTGCAGGAAGGGGAGGAGGGACCCCCTTAGCTGAAAAAAAGCAGTGGGCATTTGAAAGCAGTAACGCTTTTCTTCTGTGTGTTTCTCCCTCATTTCCATCTTGAGAGTTCCACCTCCTCTTTTCCCAGAAAAGAAGCCTTGCGCGTTACTAAGTACCTAGGGACGCTCAAGTGCAGGACTGTATGTGTAGTCCTCAGTTCACGTGCAGGCTGTTCTTGCTCGGCACACGTGAATGTCACTTTGTGTGATAGCAATAAGGATTGTGGGGGTTGGACTAGATGACCCTGGAGATCCTTTTCAGCCCTATGATTCTATGATTGAATCATCTTCCCTGTTTTAATTTGTCTGTAATGACTGAGCCAATTAATCATGCCCACTTCGGAGAAGAGAGCTAGTGCCAAAACAACTCCAGATTGGTAGGAAAGGCTCTTCTATACGACCTAATTCAGGCAGATGCGGCTGAGAAGTTTCGCTCCGCTCCAGGGACACTCACCCAGAGATCAGTATTTATGTGCTAACCCTTCTGTGTTCCTCCATTAAGGTGCAACACGGCAAGGTGTGTATTTTTTTACAATGTTATTTATTCAGTAACATTTTTAGATTTGGCAACATTCCAGCAAATAAAACTTGTTGGTTTAGTTGGGGGTTGGGGAGCAGATCCTTTGCAGGTAGCCACATGTCCTTGCTTAGCGAATGAATGAATTGGGATCTAGGGATAAACTGCTGGGAGGAACAGGGCAAGAATGTTACAACAGAAGGAGGAGACAGAAAGGAGGAACAATGAACTGGCTATTAGATCACATAGGGATGAAAACTGACTTCTGGGGAAGGCTTGGGTTTCCAACAAGTTCAGTGTGTCATAGCAATTGCAAAATCGAAAAGAGTCCAGTAGCACCTTTAAGACTAACCAACTTTACTGTATCATAAGCTTTCGAGAATCACAGTTCTCTTAATCAGATTTCGATTTTGCTACTACAGACTAACACGGCTAACTCCTCCGGATAGTAATTGCAAGGCGTACATACGTGTCCACACATCTCTTGCAAAAGAAAACCCAAAAACATTCTAATAGTGACAGGGGAAAATGTTTGATGGCAAAAGGCACAATTATGTAAAAACTAGGGGTCCTTGATTATGCTCTTGTTTTTTCTGGATGCTGATTTCTGGTGTGGCTTTTCCCCTATGGCCCTTTCCAGAGGTTGCCTGTAGCCTCTTCCAGCAAAGTGATATAATTAGGTGTGGCCCTTGTCTTTCCTCTGATCCCTGTCTTTGTCCTCGGCAAGCCAGACATTCCTTGCATCACCTTTACCCAGGATTAATGCCCACCAGGGGGGGCTTCAGAGAGCAAAACCAAACAGGGGTTCAGGACCACACACATGTCAGATTTTTTGGCACCTCTAGGTGTGTTTACTTTCCTTACCGCACTAAGCAATGACATATGAAGTGCCTCTCTCACACTTGCAGATGTCATCGCCGATTTCCATGATTAGTGGAGATGTCAGAGGGAAAAAGATTGCAAATATCGCAGACGTATGTGAGTCCATGAAGCAGCAGTTGTTGGTGCTGGTGGAGTGGGCCAAGTACATCCCAGCCTTCTGTGAGCTTCCCCTGGATGATCAAGTGAGCTTCTTTCCAGTTCTTTGGTTCTCTCTTTTGTTTTATCTAAAAGTATCCTATTAATTTTTTCAGAGGAAATGTACATTCCTCATTCCAGTTGTAAGCATTTATTGAGCATCTTGTGATAACCCCAACTGCGCATGGTTATCTCATTGCTGCTCATTTCCACTCACACAATTCTTTGGCAAAACCATAATGACAAAGGCGTGCTCTTGAGAAACTTAGGTAGTCTGGAAGGGAATGGAACTTACAGCACATGGGCTTAGACTGAAGTAACTGTGCAGGGGGTTGGACTGTCAGATGCACATTAATGCTGAAGATGACAATCTCGTGCACACTTCAGGACAGCAGCATTTAAGTCCAGTAGCATCGTAAAGACCAAAAAGATTTTCTGAGTATAATGGAGCTTTGACTCGCGAAAGCTTATCCCCTGGAAATCTTGTTGGTCTTTAAGGTGCTACTGGACTTGCATCTTGCTCTTCTACTGCAGACCAATATGGCCAGCCACCTGAAACTTACAAGGGAGGATCGTCCCGTCCCCACAGTGGGCATCCTTTGGCTGTTAGATGTGGGGATTAATGATTGTGCTGAAAGGTCAAACTGGATGTGCCAGATAGCACAGATCTTGGTTAGTGTTTGGAAGAATAATTGCAGCTCTGGTTTGCATCAGGGCCATGGACGGCATTTAACCCTTCCACCTTCGCATGGCTATTCAAACCAAAACTTGACTCATATCGTATAACATTATTAGCGCTGCCAGGAAATAAATCCAGATGCTTGTATTTTGCCTGTCTGTTTTTCTTCAAAGTTTGTGGACATGAAACCACACGAAGGGGTGAAAAGTTTAAACTCATCCCCACCACCACTTGTGCAGGTCTAATCCAAATCAGAGTCCACATAGCTATAATTGATCTTAGGACTAAACTAGACCTGATGGCATCTTCATGGCCACCATCATTTTAAAATGCCATGAGGGCCCAATTCCGATCTGCAGCACGGTGGGCTAAGTCCTTCTTGCTCCTCTCCCTGTACATTATCAAGTGCTAAAACAGCCATGACTGCCCTCTCCTGAAGCTATTTCAGCACTTGAAAGGGGGCAGGGAGGGGGGACAAGAGCGGCAGCCACTCGGACACCTGCCCGTCTAGTTTGGCCCTTACAAAGATGGTGGGAAGATCTTCCATGGATCTTCTGGCATCTTATCTGCTTTGACCCTTAGTGGAGTTATTTTTAGAGCCAACAAGAGGAGCAGGCAACTCTTGAAGGAGGAAACAGTGAGTGAAAGCTGTTGCCTTGGTACCCTGCTTGCGGACTTCCGGAAGGCACCTGGCAGGCCATTGTGAGGAGCCGGATGCTGTACTTGGTGGACTTCTGGCCCAACATAGCAAGGGTCTTACATTGTTCCATTGCTCCTGGGGGATGGCTTTTGTGCATGAGAGCCAATATTATGCCTATCCAGACCATGAATATGGCTGGTGACAACAAGTTCTGATGCATATGCCATGGGCTCTTTTCCCCACGATAGTTTCCCCACTACTGGGAGTGCCTGCATTTCCTGTTGCGTGCTCCAGTTTATTTGCAGAGTTCCTTTACGAGCGTGCTCTTTTAAAGAATCTGTCCCTTTAGCCTCAGCATCAGAGCTTTGTTCTGTCAAATTCATCTCCTCTTCTTTGTCTTGATCCAGAAAACTAAACCTCTGAGAAACCCTTCTGTCTCTTCAGCTATTTCTTTGCAAGATATTTCTCCTACTCTGTTTGTTCAGCGTGTACAAATTGGCCCATCCCCATAAAAAAATCCTTTCCCCAAATCCTTCAGTTAATGTTTAGTGGTTGTTTGCCACATAGCTCAGTCCCAGTCGGACATTAAGAAGCATCCATGTCACGCTGAATCTTTATGTTAACCTTTGTTTCTACAGAGCTTTTTAAGAGAAGTAGGACAGGAGATTCAGAACATTCTTGAGAATCGTTGAAGGGTATAAAGTGACACAATGCAATCATTAACACAAGGCAAGCAGAGATTTTTTTTTTTAAATCCTTCAGTTTTTTATCTCAACAAAGATGCCTACTAGAGAAATCGATGGTGTTAGGGCAGGGATGCTAATCTTGGTGAAAGTGGCCCACCATTTGACCATTCGTGTTACCTAGATTCCCTCACAGAGGCCTAATGTTTCTGGCCAACACTAGCCGAATACAAAGGCCAGTTGTCATTTTTGTTGCTTTTTTGGCTACAGTCCTGCCCCACACATAGGCAGCTGCACCCAGGGCCGGCGTCACCATTGAGGCAGTGAGGCGGGTGCTGGGGGCGCCGGAGGGGGTGCCGGGGGCGGATGCACTTGCCACAGAGCTGGTGTGCCTGGCCCGCAGCTGCTGCAGCCAGCCAGCCCCACGCCACCGCCACTGCCGCCACATGCCCCCGGCCGGGCGCAGCAGCCACGGGCCAGGCACAGTAGGCGTTTGGGGTGGCGTGCGGAGCGCGGGCAGTCTCTGCACGCCGTCCCAGCCACCTGCCGGCCAATGGGGCTGGCTTTGCTGCGTGATGATGTCATCACATGGCAATGTCATCACGCAGTCCAGGGGCAGGTGCACGCACTGTGTGCGCGCGCACGTGGGGGTAGCTGCGGGCGCCAGAAACCCTGGCGCCGGTGGTGGCTGCACCCATGGGAGGAAAGCAGTATTGGGAATATCTCTTTCCCCCCTCAACTGCACCTCTTACTTGGAGCAGCCAGCTGGAGAGGGGAAGAGAGCTCCAAAGAGAGGATTCCATAAGATCCCTTCCTCTGAGCAAAGCTGTACACGCTTCAAAAACAGATTTTGCACCTAATAAGTAAAATTAGGTGGGATGAGGTGTTCCTCCTTAAAGCATTTCCATAAAAATGGGATTGCCTTGAGGGTCAGCATGCCAGTTGCTCAGTTTCTAGCATGATCTCATTACCTCCAATGATCTGGTCTTCCCAGGAAGGAAGAGGAAGAGGTGCTTTGTTTACACTCTTTTCTGTGGGTTCATCACAGCCCTTTGCTCTGCTCTTCCCATGTCATCTGGATAATAATATACCTTTGTTTCATTCAGGTGGCTTTGCTACGGGCACACGCAGGAGAACACCTCTTACTGGGGG